>NC_042620.1:229038315-229373687 GCF_901001135.1 Rhinatrema bivittatum | reverse complement strand
TTGTATGCATGAATAATGCAAATGCATACAAAGAAGGTCATGTAGAGTCAATTTGATGCAATATTTTTTTGTGGTTGACCGAGAAGGTGGTCAGCCAGGATAAAATACCACCATCTGATTGAAATGCATTAGATATGCGGTGGGAGGCCAGGGACCCTGATATAGGTCCACAGGCTCCCGCTGCATATTTAAAATGGCAGAAAAAAACAAAAATTAAAGATGCAGCAAACAGGAAGTTGAGTGGGAGTCAGTGCTGACCCCTATTTCAACCCAGGGTCACTGGTTGAGGAGGCCTCACTCTCCCAAAATCTAAAAAATAAAAAATGTTAGGAGCTTCGCAATGGCACCCACCCCCATCATGAAGCCCACCCCCTCCTCCCCAAGACCAACATCAAGCTCCCACAGCCCCCCAAAAAAGAAGCAGGTCCCGCAAACTCACAGACCTACCCCCCACCCTCGACCCCCGCCCCCCCAGGGTGCACCTGGCACAGTCAAGCCATTTATCCAAAATAGCACCATCCCGGCTTTGCCTCAGCCATGCTGCAAGTTTTTGATTTTTTAAATTTTGGGGGAGTTATGGCCACCGGTCCAGGCAGCCCCAGATTGAGATGGGGCTTAACCCTTACTCGACCTCCTTGTTTGCCACATCTTTTATTTTTTGGGCCAGCGGCCCTTTAAGGGGATGGCGGTCCTGTGAGGTTGGGGCCATCAGTGAATTACAGGGCCATGCACCACATTCTTTTGTGCTGTAGTATTTGGTCATGACATTGCTCCTACCATGTGACAGGGGCTGGCCAATGGCACCGATAGCCCCTGACACATGGTAAGGGCAAAGGGCCATTGGCGCCATTTTGATTAGTGGCAGCCGATGGCCCGAGAGTGGGAGATCACTCCCGGGACCCCTGCTGGACCACCAGCTACATTAGAAAAGTTTTTTTTTTTGGGGGGGGATTCTAAATAATTCAATTTAAAGGGTTGGGGTGGGTTTGGGGGTTGTTTTTCTGTGTGCCCTTTCTTCCCCTCCCCCAAAACACTAAGAAAACCACACAAAAGTTTTGTGGGGTTTCCTATCGCTTTCAGGGACCCCCCCCCCCCCTCTCGATATCTGACGGATGAGAAAATATCATAAGATATTTTCATCCATCAGAAAAACAATTCACATCCCTACTGCTCATATTACTAAGTAGAAATCACTTTGTAGCTTCACAAATTTGAAAAACAGATACTTTCCCTTACACCTAAATGCTTTTCACAAGAAAAATCATTGGTGTCTATGACCAACAAGGTATAATAAAAAGGATGAGACTTTGGAATCAATATTAAGTGGCATTTAGCCGGATAACTCACAAGTTATCCGGCTAAATGCCAACTTTTCAATTTTCCTGCTAAAGTTTAGCCAGATGAAGTAGGGGCATTCTGATAAGGTATCCAGCTAATTAATTTGGTGAATCAGTTTATCTAGTTAACTCTAGTCCTAAAGATAGCCAGATAAATGTATCCGGTTATCTTTAAGGTAGCTGGCTATATTCCATAGTGTCACTGCACCACTGAATATCCTCCATACATAATTGAATAATAGGGATGTGCATCCAGAAAATATTTGTTTTTATTTTCATTTTTTATTATTACTAGGTATGTTTGGTTTTTTTTTGGTTCATTTTCATTTTAGTGCGCACTAAATCTAATTAGTTCACACTAAACTGAATTAACGTGCACTAATTCAGTTTAGTGCACTCTAACAATTTAGTGCAGATAAAAAGAAAAACAAATGCATATCCCTGTTGACTAATTTTATCTGGCTAATTTTTCCATTTGGCTGGTGACTCAATAGTCCCCCTAGTGTTTTGAAAAAGCACTGTCCTTTGCATATTTAACAATTTATACTGCATGTGGTACAGTAGTACTTAAAAGTTTCATTGTTGAGCTGTGAGGAATCCAATATGCTGCTGGTTATTTGGATTTGTCTGTTCTCCCATTATGAATGGGAACTTATTTATAGAGTATTTATTTATTTATTTACTTACTTATTGGGAGGTTTGTTCAGGCTTATGGGCAAATGAAAGAATAAAGTCAAGGCTTATTCTGTTGGAGAGCTGAGCCCTGTCAAGGGTCATGGCACTATAACTGCATTTGTTACTTCAGTGGGATATAAAGTGGTAGCAACTGCTATGCTTCTAATTTCTAGTAGTGGGGGCTCTCCTAATATTTTTACAGAGGGAGACTCATTAAGTTCTGAAAGCTGCTATTTCTGCACTTGTGCATAATATTCAAATTCTGCCTATACAGCTGGACCCAATTGTTCTAGCAGGATGAGAAGATCATATGTCTGGAGCATAGAATGCAAACCTTAACAAGAAATAAGGACAATTCTGGGATACTGGTTAGTCATTTGATTAGGGGCACAGAAATGAAAGAAGAACTTTAGAGAATTCTATGAGATATATAAATGGAGACGCATTAATTATCCAGGAGTTAGGGGAGTTTATCCATTTGAAATATTTTAATGTTGTTTGCAGGATGGGTTGTTAATGCCCAAAGAAGCAGTGCTCCCACCCCAGGGGGGGCTACTACTAATTGCTATCTGGGGGCTAGGAATAACAATTGTTCTAAAGATAATATGAATGACTCAGATGATGAAATGTTTGGAAGACTGGGAGTCTGAGAAGTGGATGGTAATTTTTGTGTTATTAGCAGATAGTGATTGAGTTCTTAAATGTTTATGCATTGCCCAAAAGAAATGAGTTGTTTTTGTGATTTAAAATACCTATCTTTTCAACTTAACAATATTGAAAAATAATTTTTTGATTTAAGAGATGTATCACAATGGGAAACAATTTATTTTCAAATATCCTTCCAGGTGTGCTTTTAGATATCTGGATAACATATGTATTCACTAATTTTGAACAGATATCTACTTTTATTATGGCTAAAAGTTGACATTCTGAAGTTTATAAAGAGTCCCTGAATCTCTGTAATCCTGACGGCACAACATGACTGCCATTGTATGGCATAGCTCATTTCACCCAGACCTGAAAATGGTGACCCAACTACCAATCTAAGCCCAGGATGCATTGCATGGGTCAGTGGAGGTTGGGCTGCTCTGGCATCCAATATAATACCTTGGGGGATAGATGCCAATAAGGGTGGGACAATAAGAGGCTCAGTGACAAATTTAAAGGGGCCATGAAAATGAACACTTGGCCTTTTTCAGTGCCAACATTGGCTGCAAATATGGCTTACCAAGTAGCAACCAGCAGGTCATTCATGTTTCTTCAAGAGTAAAGTAGAATCAAGGGCAAACTAGCAGCCTCTTCCCCTTATCAATGTGATCCTCTAAACTGTTAGCTGCTGCTTCTCTGCACTGCTGAGGTCCCCCTTTTGCAGCTCAAGCCCTCTTAAAATGGCAGCACTGGCCTCCCTTTGAAAACAAAAGAGGAATATTAATTATTAATCCTTGTGCCCCTTACTCCTTTTCACCCTTTTTTTTTTTCATGTCTCCTTTATGAGAAGTTAGACTTGCGCTTTCAAGAGGGCTTGAGTTGCCATTCAGAGAAGCAGGAAAGCAGGAAATAGTAGTTTGAAAATAACACAGCCAGAATGTCTTCACTTCTACTTTGATCTCAAGATGCCTTGGCTGACCTGCTTATTTCTGCTTAGTACGCCATTCCTGCAGCAAAAGTTGCAAGCAGAGTGGATACCGCAATCATTTATTCTGGAAGTTCTCCATGACAAACTAGTTGACACGATATTGGCAACCAGACAGTGAGATAGCATTCTCAGCATGAGCCAGCTGCTCCGTGAGCAATCTGAGGAAACACAGGTCAAGCAAGTCAAGTGTCTGCCCAAGTCTGGAGAGGTAAGCAGTAGTACCATGACTTTGTAATTTACATTACTGGTAACACATGTGCATTACAGATAATGCAAGTTAATGCGGATTTAACATGTTAGCATATTACAATTCTTTAGTAAATTAGATCCCATTGTTGCACATAAATTCATATTGGAATGGGGCAGATTGGCCTATCGGGGGATTGGGCTTCCATCAGTGGGCTGGTTGCTCTCATCATGCATGGGTTTGTGGGGGGGGTTTTTTTGTTTTTTTTTTTTTAAAGCTTCCCACCAAAGAAAAAATGAGATTGGCTGCTGAGGCCCGAAGAGAGGGTCCCATACTGCCACAGCCTGAAGAGAGACCTGAGGGCTGCGGCAGAGCTGATCAAACGGTGCCCAGAGCGAGTCTCGTCGTGCTTCGGGAGGGTGCACCCCTGGAAAGGATTGCAGGCAGAGCCGTGGCTTTCTGGAGCTCTTCCCACCCTCCGGCCACAGCAGATGGTGTTTCATAGTTGGCCACGAAAGGCTGTCAGGAGGATTTGTTTGTTTGCCTGCCAGTAAAGCGAGAGCTTAAGGACTCCCTCGGAGATCGAAGCAGCTCAGTCTCTGCTGATAGCAGCACCTGAGAAAATGAGCTGTCCTTCCTTGTCGGGCACAAAATTAGCCTTCTCACTTTCAAACTGTTGATAAGGGGGGCACATGAAAGGAAGGCAGGGCTGCAAATGAAATGTAAAATGCCACCTTTCTGCAGGCAGAGCTGACATCCTCCTCGGGGCAACTTCAGAGCTTTGAGGGTCCCCCGCCCTGGAAGCAGGCGATGCTAGGTTAGCACCCCCTTCCCCACCCCAGCCGAAGGGGATTTACAAAAAGAGGGGTGCAGGAAGGGTGGGAAGGCCAGATGAAAAAGTAAGCATGGATCGAAGCAACCAGAGGGGGGGGGGGGGGGGTTAGAAAGGGACAGCAAAGAGTAATGAGCTCTCTCTACTGCCTCATGGTTTGTAACACATTGCTGGAAAAACGGGATTCTTTATTTATTTTATTCAATTAAAGGAAGTTTGCCCTACTGTTTTCTCAGGACACACCCCTCAGCCAAATAATAAGGATGTAACCTTCTGGTCTTTTTGACATAACCTGCAAGTCATGTTAACAGAGAGAATTAGAATCCAGTCTCTAGGCCAGAAAATCTGTCAGATGGGTCATAGAGGCTCATGTTATGCCTAAACCTTCAGCAGGTCAGCGATCCAGAATGTAGCACAGATGAACTGAGCCAAGGTGGCCCTTCCAGGCTGGGGGAGGGACTCAGATCTAAAGAGAACCAGCTCTCTGATTCCAAAAGAAATCACATCATTGCGGGTTTTCTCTTGTACCTTCGGAGCTCTTTCTCCCCCTAAAACTGTATCAACACAAACTAGGAAAAATGCTTAGTACATCTGGCCCAAAGTCATCCTCACTTCATGGTTTGATGTTGATTCTTTTGCATTTACTGCTGTCTGTAATTTTATATCTACCGGATATTTGCTGCTTATTTGCCTAGTTTTTCTTTCAGATTTTAAATTTCTGTTACTGCTCCTTAAAAAACAAAATGTTCCGCCCGTCTGCCATTTGGTAGAATTGACCAGTGGGAATCCAGGATATACTCTATAATATATATAGAGATAACACAGATGTGTAGGGGGCCCATCCAATTTGCATGGATGAAATGGGGTCTGCTGCTCTGCTCACCCATGGTCTAGAATGTGCCTAACTTCTTAGTTATCTAGGAAAGATGACATTTATTTTGAAGATATTTTGGCTCAGTTCTCTTGGGTTCCAGGGTTAACTTGGCATGCTTTTGGGAGCTGTCGGGAAAGTGCGTGTGTGCATCAGTTACCCCATGGGCTAGTTTTGAAAAAAAAAAATCCCCGGGCCGATATTTTCCTGCAGTCCGCCCCTGTATTGGAATCAAACTCCCTTAATAGCTGGGCAGAACATTATCCTTATAATAAACCTAGGGTCCTTCATTTTCAGTTTAAACCAATTTTCACCCTAATTTTAGGATGCTTAAAGATCAGGTCTAGAATTGTGGATGCAGCATCCACCACAGCTGGAAGCCAATGCGGTCAAAGCACTTGCTGTGTTTCAAATTTTACCTGCCCCCTCTCCCCCCTCCCCACCTGTGAAAACGCTCACTGCTCTGATGTTTCAAGTTCTGCCTCTCTTCTCTAACCAGCCAAAGCACCTGCTGTCTGGTACCCCCCCCCCCCGCCCCCCAACATAGAACCCCCTGCTCTGCAGGCTCTCCTGGCCTGTACACAATCAGAAGTGTGTAGTGCTGCAGAATGCAGGAGCCACAGCAAGCCTGCTACCAAAGACAGAGGCAAGAGGAGCCCGGCACCATCACCATTAAAGATGAATGCTGCTGCAAGGGAGGGGTGAGGAGCAAGAGGGTGATTGTTAGTGGGGGGCAGGGAGAAAAAGGAACATGCAAGGCAAGGGATGGGGATATACTGCTGAGTGGGTGGGTGGGAGAATCTACTTTGTATCATTTTACTGTCCACCAAAGAAAACTCCAATATTTACCCAGAAAAAATGTGTACTATTTTTTTTCCCCACTGATTTTCTCCTATTGTTCTTGATAAATTCCCTGGACAAATAAAAAAAAACCCAAAAATGAAGGTCCCTAAATAAACCTTAGCATTTAATGATTGTAGTGCTTGCAGTTTTTCACTATTCCTTTTTGTTTTTAAATATTGCCACTAGTAAGTGATCACCTTTATGAAACTGACTACCTAGTTTTCTATGTCAATTGATTTTCCTTCTCACTAAGTACAAATACTAATATATTTTAGGAATGTGCATTATTTTAAACAAATGCAAAGAATAAAATGAATGGGGACATTTTCAGCTTGCTCCAAATGGAATGAACCAAAAATGCCCTCCTTTAAAAACATCTGAATATTTTCAGGTATTTTTATATTTGTCTTTAAAAAAAAAAAAAAAAAAAAAAAAAAGGCCTCCAGTGGTCCTAAACCAGTTTCCTACCTTGCACAATTTAACATGGGGCCCAGGCCTGCCTGGCTGTGCCTCTCCAGGTCCTGCTGTCTGACTCCTCCTTGTAGCTTCCCCCAGTTGCTCCCAGGCCATGTATTCCAGTCTCTATTGCCTACTTTTACCCTGTTTTTTTCCAGTGTCACAGCTATGGATCTAGGGTCTCTCACCTGAGCAAGTGAGCTGGATTTAAACAAGCATAGTCCCAAATTATCCCAGTAGTTTAAAGTCTCTATAAGACATATTTTACCCCATTCCTTTCAGAGTGTCACAGATATGGATCCAGGTTCTCTCACGCCAGTTAGAGAGCTGGACGTAAGCAAACATAGTTCATTGCTGTCCCAGTAGTTTAAACTCTCTATAGCTTTACTTTATCAAACATCAATCCCAAAATCATACAATAATAAAGCAACACTTGCCTTAATTCTTCTGCACATTGCTCACACTTGCTTTCTTCACAGCCTGGACTTGGCTTGTGCTCTATGGACTTGGTTTTAAGGGAACCAGGCCCTACTTGCACCTCCCTCCATGGTCTGCAGCTGGGGTTTGTACTCCTCTTTCACTATGGCTGCAACTACATCCACCCACAGCAGTGTTCACTTAATGCTCCTAAGCTGCAGGTTCCCTGGAAGGGAGTTCTCCACCACTCATGTACCACATCCATTACCTTGGGCTCCTCTTCAAGGCTGCTCAACACCTCCGGGTCTAGTAGAACTCCTTCCTGTTTCTGACCCACCCCTTCATCTGGCAAACTCTCAGCTTTCTCCCACCACACCTGAGCTTTCTTGTCTCCTCAGTAAGGTAAAGCCTTGGTAGTTCCTCTCCCTCCAGAACCCCTGTGTCTTCTGGGAGATGGAGTCTGACTTCTATTCTGGCTTCTGTTATTTACTAGATTCACAACTCTGTGACTCTTGTTCAAGCCATTTTTTCTGTGTCCCCTGCGGGATGCAGGGCACAGTTCAGTTTGTTACACAGTGTGTCCTGCAAGATGCAGAGCACAGGTGTTTGCCTTTTATTTTGATGGGAGAGTGGGCTGGTGCCCCTCCCCCGGGCAATGATTATATGGTTTGAAAAATCCTGTTATTTACTGGATCTCCTTTCCAGGTTTTCTTTACAGCCAGCCTCCTTTTTATTAACCAGGAAAATATAATACCCAGCACAAAGGTTATTATCACCTCCATTTTCTTACTGGTTACTCCTTTCTCTATGCAACCCAGCACCCTTCTGGCTTTAACTACCACCTTGTCACATTGCTTCGCTGCCTTCAGATCACCAGACACTATTCCCAAAGGTCCTTCTCGTGGTCTGTGCACATTAGTTTTTGCAATCTGTCTCACAAATAACCAGCATCATCTACCAGAGCTCACACAACAGGAAATGAGTGATTGATATGTAGTGATCAACTACTAATCCATCCTTCTTAGCCCATACAGAAAACAGCTGCTTGACCAAAAATTCATCAGCTGGAGTACCCCAACTGTGCATTATAGTGATGAAAAAGTGCCTGGAAACTTGATACATTACCTTCCAAATATCCAAGATCCTTAGCTTGATGTATTTCATAGGGGTGTGCATTTGGTCCCTATGTATTGGCAATCCACAACGGATGTGGCCATATTCGTTGTATTCGTGGGGAAGCGAAACGTATCGTGAATCCCCATGAATACACAAATCTTCGCCAAATTATTCGGCCACCTAAAGAAGCCAATTTAAACAAAACCCCCACCCTCCTGACCCCCCAAGACTTACCAAAATTCCCTGGTGGTCCAGCGGGGGGTCCGGGAGCTATCTCCTGCACTCATACCCTGGGCTCCCAGTTTCAAAATGGCACCAATAGCCTTTGACCTACCATGTCACAGGGGCTACCGGTGCCATTGGTCAGCCCCTGTCACATGGATGACTGACGCCATCTTGTGCTCCTACCATGTTACAGGGGCTGACCAATGGCACCAGTAGCCCCAGTGACATAGTAAGGGCAAAGACTATCGGCGCCATTTTGATTACTGGCAGCTGACGGCCCGAGTGCAGGAGATCGCTCCCGGACCCCCGCTGGACCACCAGGGACTTTTTGCAAGTCTTGGGGGACCCTGCTGACCCCCACAAGACTTGCCAAAAGTCCAGCGGTGGTCCAGGAGCGACCTCCTGCACTCGGGCCGTCACCTGCCATTATTCAAAATGGCGCCGATAGCCTTTGCCCACACTATGTCACAGGGCTGACTGTCGGCCCCTGTGACATAGTGAGGGCAAAGGCTATCGACTGCCAGTATACAAAATGGCGCCGATAGCCATTTTGAGTAGTCCAAGTGGAGGCAGAGTAGTCCAAGTAGAGGCAGAGCAGCTAGGTTCAGAGAGCAAATCCCATCCAAAGGAGTTCCAACCTTGCTAACTCGTAAGCTAGCAATCACGTAGGCTATTTGTATCCTGGATGCATGACGTCATCACAGGGGGACGCCCCTGAGGTTAGCACCACTGAAGGTACTTGAAGCAGGGCCGAGCGGCGCGTGTGCCCTTAGGCAGCTGAACAGCATGGCGGGAGGTAGCGCCCAAGCCGGTCCGGGGACGCCGAAGAGGACGGCAGGAAGACACCGCGGCAGCCAAACGTCTGTCAACCGCAGAAGGAGTTGCCAAAGAGGTAAGGAGGGTGGAGTGGAGATGTCGGGCAATGACGGTCGCAACAATATCAGGGGCTGTCTTGTCACTAGGGAGTGGGGGAGGGGCTATGGACATCTGGGGGGCATCTGTGTATCTAGGGTGGTGAGGGGAGGGGGCTATGTATATTGAGGGACTGTCTGTTTCACTGGGGAAGTGAGGGGAGAGGGCAATGGACATCGGGGTCATCTGTGTCACTAGGGACTATGGGGGAGGGGATGGGAAGAGGTAGCTGGGTCCAGAGTCTTTATTGATTTGGAGGGATTTGGGGGCCGGGATCATCAATGATTAGGTGTAATTTTTTTTAAATTTTGGGGGGAGTCAAGCCCACCTCAAGTGGCAGCCCCAGGTTCAGACGGGGGTCAGCACTGACCCCCAATCAACATCGCCCTTTGTAGCAACTTTATTTTTCCTGCCACTTTAAATGTGTGGCGGGAGCCTTGGGACCTGCATTAGGGTCTCTGGCCTCCCAATGCACACCTACCGCTTTTTCAATAGGTGTTGTTATTTTATTGTGGCTGACCACCTTCTCGGTCAACCACGATAAAATATTTGCATAGGAATGCCTATGCATGACTTTCTTTGTATGCATTTGCATTATTCATGCATAAAAATCACATGCAAAGAAGGCATTGTAATAGGGGAGGGAACTTGGGCTGGGAGATGCAAAAGATTGCGTATATCGTGTGTTGTATGTGATATAACGCATGTTAGAACACTAATAGGGCTTGATGCATATCCGGTTAGCTGACTAAATTATCTTGCTTACTGAAAATCGGAGTTAGCCGTTTATCTTATCTGGCTAACTCAACTCCTCCCAGCTATGCCCCCAGAATGCTCCTAACTTATCTGGCTGAATGTTTTTAAGTTATCTGGCTAAGAGGTAGATCTTCAAAAAATATACGCGTGCGTACTTTTGTTCGCGCCACCAGCTTGTTGTCTTGTTTATTAAAACTAACACAATTATATTTATAACCGGTGGTCCAATGTGTCATAACGTTGTCGGGTTTGACAGTTGATATATATTCCTTTGTAAACTTCACATCCACACTATTTTACATGCCGCCATGCTTCCACTTCAAATTGACTATGTATATCTTGCAAATTCAAAGCTTGTCAGCTCAAAATGTCCTCTCCTCTTTTCAGATATTGTGGTGCTAACGGCGCAATGAGACGCTTCATAACTCCATACCAACAAGAAATGTAAATGCAGTATCTCTTCTCTTCACAGACCGGCCTTACACCATCTTGCAGAAGCAATATGCCAGTAGGTGACTACGTTGTAGGCACGTCAAGTGCCTCCCTTAGTCTAGGCACAGGCCCTACTCCACCGCAAACAGATGGAGCTCAGTTAGTTGAAATGTTGCAATCTACAGAAGTGTGGAATTCTTGTCAGAATACAAGTGAAGTACTAACTGAGTCAACTCAATCAAGGAAGATCCATACGGAGCGCCAACAAAGAACTGTGAGTGATCCCGTTTTAATAACTAGAAAAGGATTGGTATAACAGGGTTTAGATGAACCCAGGAATATCACACTCATAAACTTGTGGAGGATATTAGCTAAGCTAGATCTAAATGTTTCTCAAGTAAATGCACATCTTTCCTCTTTAGTTAATGCAAATAAGACTTCTATTGAACAACATGATAAAAAATTATCTGAATTAGAGGTTTCTGGCTCTACTTTAAATGCTAAAGTTCATTTATTACAAAATGAGAGTTTACATATTAATGATAATATTTTGTTACATATTGAAATGGAAAATGTTGAAAACTTGATTTGATCTAAGAATCTGCGACTGGCAAATTTTCCTTACATTCACCTACTTTCTTCATATGAAATGTTTAAGAAATTTTTGAAAGAGATGCTGTCTTATGAGGAAGGCGACATCCCTAAATATCCAATATTTTTTATTTTCTTAAACAGAGGGGTAATGTAACTGTAGATTTGAGAGAAAATGAAGAGATAGTAACTAACTAGTCCAGGTACTATAACATTTCTTGAAGAATCTGTCAAAGTAATTTCAAAAAGAGCTACTTTGTTTGTCTCTTTTTGTTCAGAAAAAGAAAAAGATTTGGTTTTCCAGAAAATTTTCAGAGTTAAGAATGTTTCCTTTTGTGGGCAGAGGGTTTTCTTATTTCCAGATGTCTCTAGAGTCACGCAGGCTCGTAGGAGACACTTTCTTTCATTAAAAAAATAGGATCTTAGCTATTGGAGTGTGGCATCCATCGGTCTCAGACGGCTTTGACCCCTGTGCCTCACCTTTTTCTCTGCTCTCCCCGCTAGCCTTGGGAAGATGGCTACAACCACGTCTGCAAGCTGCACTCTCCGGCATTCCCGGAACGGCTATGGCAAAAAGCCTCACGCCATGTTTCTCCTAAGGGCCTCCTAGGGTGTGTTCACGCATGCCACCCACGTCTTTATCCATGTCATGGCAGGAACCTCGGGGGCGTCCCCCTCGAGTGATGTCACGCCATCCGGGTATTTAGCCTATGCTTGTTTGCTAGCTCATTGAGTTAGCAAGGATCAAGATTGGATTGTGATATGGATCGTATGGATTGGACTCATCTGTTCTAAGCTACTCTGCCACTTCTGTGCTGCCGCTGGAAGCCCTCTCTGCCCTTCGTGGTATTCTCTAACCTGGGTACTCACTCCTCGGGGGCCCTCTGCTTTATTTCAGGTGCCTTTATGGGATCAGGTACTCACTCCTCGAGGGCCTGCTCTCCCTACCTCGGTGCCTGTTACCATCTACTTCTGCCTGGTGGAATCATCAACCTTACAGCTACCATCTAGTGAGTAATCTAATTCTCAGTCTGTCTCATCTACAGCTCTGCTGTGCTGGGAAACCTACACCTGGATATCCCTATACCATCTTGGTGAGACGGGTCCCCTCTGCCGAGGGTCCCTGGACTGCTTCCTCTGGATCACCTCACTACTGCCACCTCTGGTGGTATACATCAGCTGTACAATAAAAAACATAACTCTGTGTTTGTGCGTCTTGAGTCTAGCCCAGTACTGTGACTCCCTGCAGGGCTCCTCCCAGTGGGCATGGTCATCTGCCACAGTACCCAAGAATCCACTCAAACACCTCGAAACCATAACAGAAACTCACCCAAAGATGAGATTTGTGCAATGTTCTCTCAACCTAGCTTGATGGACTCTCTACCTGGGTAACAAATTGCGAAGCCAGCCCACTTGGCCAAAAATCCCCCCCAAACCTCTCCCCTTTTCCTAATTTGCATCACAGCATGCGTTATGGTGTTTTCGCATGCATTAAAGGTGCTTTTCACATGCGAAAACACCTTAATGCATGCGAAAACACCATATAGCACTTTGATAAATGACCCCCTAAGAGATTTATTTTTACTGATCCTGCCCACTTGGAAACATTTTTGGTAGATAAAACAGACTTGAAAGATGATCTATCTTAGCTAAATCTAGGTTAAAAGGCCAAAAAAAAAAAAAAAAAAGGTAATTAACCTCCTCTCAGCCTCTAAGTCATAGGTATCTATGTTTCTTTAGATGTGAATCTTTCCTTTCTCCCCCATATTATTGGGTTTAGTAATGCAGGGTAATTTTGTGGTAATGATTATTTCTTTAAAATTGTATTTACCTATTGCATGTTCCTTTTTTCTTGAATTCTGTATATTATATCATGAAAATCAATAAAGATTGAATTTATTAAAAAAAAAAAAAAAAAAAGGAGACAACCTTTATGAAACTGCAGTTATTACCATGATGGGCAGACTGGATGGACCATGTTACTATGTTTTTGGATGATGGTTGTTCAGCACACACCGATCGCTCATTTGCTGTTGTGTAAGATCTGTCATTTGCCTCTCATTCGTGAGCCAGATTACAAAAACTATTTTCCTTAGGGTAGCTTTTACGTTTGCCTTTTAGGAGAATCAGGGTAGGAGAATTAATGTCCACATTGACAAATGGGTCTGGAACACAGGATTACTAAGCGAACAGTCTTAATAGCAGAAGATATGGTTCGCCCGAGGATTCAGCATTCTGAAAAGGACCATAAAGAATTCAGCATGTTTTAGACATTGGAGGGGGTGGGAAAATTAGTGACTTGCCTGGTGTGTAATGTTTGGTCCTTTCTGTTGGTGAGGCTGACTGGAAAAAGTCAGTTTATGAATCGCAGTGCCCTTTCTCCTCCCGCATGGTATCAGTTTTCTATATTATTAAAGTGGCTTTGGAAGTCAATGGTCATTGACCTAGAAAGTTTCTGTACACATTCTTTTCATACTGGGACAGTCAGTTGTGCCACTGAGTAAGGTCTTTCAGATGCTGCCATCCTGCATATTGATAGATGGAAAAATGTGGGGTCATATATTAGGACCTTGTCAAGTGGTCAGTAGAGAAGCATTTTGTGACAATATATGCTATTTTTAATTTAGATTTTCAAAAAACTGGGCAAATTGGTCATGGTGTTCCAACAGTGGACCCTTAGGTCGAGGCAAGGTTGGCACCACTTGCAGGAAGGAGCTCTGCAGGTTCTCACTGTCGACAGGCGCAGCTAGCTGATACAGAGGCCCAACAGGGACTCTACCACTTCCAGACCTCGTTCCCTGCAGATTGAGCCCTTGGGTGCCGGGGTCAGATGGATTTAGTCACGGGCCTCTGGATGACGTGGTGTCAGAAGAGAAGTAAGGCCAGCAAGGATAAAGGGATGGTAGAAACCAGGATCAGGAACAGACAGCAGACAGCAGCAATGAAGACCACCGAGGTCGGGTGGCAGGTGAAGCATAGATGAGAGAGGTTCCAGGTCGAGACCAAGAAGGAATCCAGGAGAGCTCCAACCAAGGATACTGGAACCACTGAAGAAGATGCTCCGGACAAGGAGCCGAGTCAGGTACCAGGAATCAGGAACCACGAGCAATTAGTCTCCAAGGAAGTTGACCCATTGCTGAGGTGTCTGATGCTGGCTAGGTCTGGGTTTAAATACCCACATCCTGCTGATATCATGGGAGGGTGCCCAGGGCTGGTGCTAGGTGTTTTGCTGCTCTGTGCGAACAATTACTGTGCTTCCCCCACCCACACTCCCACCACCATTCATTCATTCTCTGTCCTGGGCCCACCAAAAAAACACCTAGCTCCCTTCAGTGATACAAACTTTACAAACTGACACCATCCCCCCACCCAAACCCATGGCTGGTGCAAGGGTATTAGGTGCCTTAAGCAAACCTCATAGCCTTGCATAATGCCCCCTGCCCCAGTCCACACACACAGTTCAGAGTTATGCATTTATATTTTACATAAAAAATATCAAAGTACAATATTCTGAGGCAAAGCTATCACTTACATTATATTTACATGCACTGCTGTGATGCCAACTAGAAATCCCTGCAAAAAGACACTTAGAACCTATATGGTATTAGGCCTACTGTGATATGTGTTGGGTGTGGGTTTGACCCTCTGAAAGCCTGAATACCAAATACAGAATAGAGCAACCATAAAGTAGAAATACAAACATGCAGACAAAAACTGAAGTGGAAACTGCAAGAAGCCAGACTCTATGCAGTGAAACAATGAAAAATAGAACCATCACCATTCTTCAAACATCAACAATAAAATCAGGAAATAAAATAAATGAATAATCATAATACTAAAAAATACTAATACATTTTTTTAAAAAGCTGATGAATAAAAGATCAAATAATGTAAAACTCATATACAAGTTTTTTTTAAATGTCCCAAACACCAATTAAATATTTCAAAACAACAGACACATCAAGTAACACCTGAAAAATAAAACTAAAAAGTATTTTAAAATTTCACACTCTCCATACCTGGGAACTTTGATTTCCAGTCACCCTGAAATTGTCATGGATTAGTGGGAGAGGGATGCACAAACTTTCTCCTCTCTTTCTTATATATACACACACATACAAGCTCATACACACATACACTCCCTCTCAGACAAACCCACAGGCATCTCCAGCTCTTCATTGGTTGGGATCTACCAGCAGTGTCAGGCCCTCATCTTCATTTCAGCTGCTGGTAGGTTGGAATCCATCAGCAGCACCCATTCTAACTCTCTCTCTCTCACACACACACACAAAACCCAGGCAGCTCCCATTCTCTTTCTGTCCCACACACACACACACACACACACACCCCAGACAAGCTGCCATTTACACCCACACACCTCAGGCAGACAACCCAGACAGTCCCCAGGCAGGCACCCATTCATTTACACACACACACTGAAGGCAGACCCCCTCTCTTTCTTTTGCCAGCAGCCTTGGAGTCTCTCTCATTCCTCTGCTGCTGCTGTCACTGCTGCCGCGTGGCTATTGGGGAGGCACTAATCATTGCTACTCACAGTGAAGCCCGCTCTGCTGCCTCCATTGTGCAGGCTCTGCAGTATTAAAAATTTGCTGGGCTTTCAGTTCCTCCATGCTGACTTCATACATCGCGAGATCAGCATAGAGAAAGTGCTACTCCTGCACATTCCCAAAGATAACATATGCAAATCACTACAAATTCAAAAATTATTATTTTTTTACCTTTGCTGTCTGATATTAGTTTTATCGGTTGGTCACAAGTTTTTTTTTTCCACCTTTCCTTTCTTGGTCTTTTGCCAATTCCTTTTACAGGGTCTCTTTGTTTTTTTTTGTTTCTTCTCTATCCACCTATCTTCTTTCCTTCTTCTCTCCTTTCCTCAAATAAACACCCAGGTTCTCATTCTCACACACTGTCCCTCTCTCTCTTTCACATACACAGGCTCTCACACTCACATGCAATCTCACACACATACACACACCACACAGCTCTCACTCTAAAATGTTCTCTTTCAAATGCTGTCTCACTTTCACACACAGGCTCTCACTTTCACATGCTGTCTCAAACAAACATACAGGTTCTATCACTCACATGCTGTCTCACACACACACACACACACACACATAAAGGCTCTCACATGCTGTCTCTCCGATCTCACAGGTTCTCACTCCCACACATTGCCTCTCAACACACTTTCTCTCACACACACCCAATCTCTCAACTCACTCTCATACACACACACACACACACACACGCACACACGCACACACTCTACAGGGCCTCAGCCTCTCTCTCACCTCTAGGCCTCCACTTGGTGGCGGCTCTGCTCTTCTCTGGCCGCCGCGAGGTAGGATCTGTGGCGGCCCTGTTGCTGGATTCTCCTCTTCTTGGGCTGCTGGGAGGTGGGCACTGCAGCGGCCCTGTTACCGTGCATCCTCTTCTCGGGCCACCAAGAGCGGTCCTGCCACAAACGCTGCTTCTCTTCTGCAGCGGCTGATGCTCAACTTTCCTGCCTGCACAGCTCTGGCAACGTTTTTCTTCCAGGGCCACACAGGCAAGAAAGAGGAGGAGCACCTGGTCATGACATTTTCTTCTGCTGCCTGTGGACCTGATTCCACCGGAGGCAGAGGTGGAAGCCTGTGGTACTGCCAGTGGGAACAGGTCCACCGGCGGCAACATGGGTCTCTCTCTGCTCCCAATGCTGCCCCACTGGGTGTGCCGCCCCGTGCAATTGCACAGTTTGCACACCTGATAGTGCCAGGCCTGAGGGTGCCGCAGTGGTTTTACCGCCACAGACCCTTTAAATCTGGCCATGGCATGTGCGCATGTGCCTAGGACCACCCACTCCTCAGATTGGCATTCCCAGCATGGCCAGGCCCATGCGGAGGCCTGCCATGTCTTCATCATGGTGTCGGAGGACCATCCGTGAGTTGAGCCCATGGTTGACCAAACATAACACATGGCCATTTGTTCATTTTTGGGTGCATAAGTGCACCTGATCATGTCCATATGGTAGCTGTGCAGTGGTTCAGCCAATGGGTCTTTATTTATTTATTTATTTATTTATTTATTTATTTATTATTTTTATATACCGACATTCGATCTCAACTGAGATATCACACCGGTTTACATTCAGGTACTGTAGGTATTTCTCTATCCCCAGAGGGCTTATAATCTAAGTTTTTTGTACCTGAGGCAATGGAGGGTAAAGTGAATTGCCCAAGGTCACAAGGAGCGACAGCAGGATGTTGAGATCAGTTTCTTTCAATAGTATGGCAAAAGATTGTCATTACTACAACCAGATGTTTTAATTATTATTTATTATTATTATTATTATTATTATTATTATTATTATTATTATTTAGTTCTGTCATTCAGTTGACTGATGTCAGAAAAGGCTTAGCCATGCTTGTGTCATGGTTACCTGCTACTACTATGTGTTGGTCTGTTATAATTCTGAGTTTTAAGTTTGGGATTATAACAAAGAATATATATATTCTTTGTTATAATCCCAAACTTGTTATACTTGTTATAGCCACTCCAGAGCTGAGAGCCAGCAGGACGCAACGTGGTGAGTGAGCCGCGCCCCTAAGCAGGCAGCAGGCCTATCAGAGGGCGGCTACTGCCCCCTTTAAACTCCGGCGCATCTCAGAGGCATCGCGCGCCCGAAGGAGCGCGACCTAAGGGGCCTGCCCCTTAGCGCGCCCCTTGGAGCGTCCCTGAGCCTGGGCCGTTACCCACCTCATCCTTTCATTCAGCGACCACTCTTCCACCCATTCAACCTCCAGCTGAACACACAGCAACACATCCAGTCTCCAGCAGCATTCATTCAGCCTCCAGCAGCACTCATCCAGTCTCCAGCAGCACTCATCCAATCTCCAGCAGCACTCATCCAATCTCCAGCAGCACTCATCCAATCTCCAGCAGCACTCATCCAATCTCCAGCAGCACTCATCCAATCTCCAGCAGTACTCATTCAGCCTCCAGCAGCACTCATCCAGTCTCCAGCAGCACTCATCCAATCTCCAGCAGCACTCATCCAATCTCCAGCAGTACTCATTCAGCCTCCAGCAGCACTCATCCAGTCTCCAGCAGCACTCTTTCGGCCTCCAGCAGCACTCATCCAGTCTCCAGCAGCACTCATCCAATCTCCAGCAGTACTCATTCAGCCTCCAGCAGCACTCTTTCAGCCTCCAGCAGCACTCATCCAGTCTCCAGCAGCACTCATCCAATCTCCAGCAGTACTCATTCAGCCTCCAGCAGCACTCATCCAATCACCAGCAGCACATCCAATCTCCAGCAGCACTCATCCTATCACCAGCAGCACATCCAATCTCCAGCAGCACATCCAATCTCCAGCAGCACTCATTCAGCCTCCAACAGCACATCCAATCTCCAGCAGCACTCATCCAGTCTCCAGCAGCACTCTTTCAGCATCCAGCAGCACTCATCCAGTCTCCAGCAGCACTCATCCAATCTCCAGCAGTACTCATTCAGCCTCCAGCAGCACTCATCCAGTCTCCAGCAGCACTCATCCAATCTCCAGCAGTACTCATTCAGCCTCCAGCAGCACTCATCCAGTCTCCAGCAGCACTCTTTCAGCCTCCAGCAGCACTCATCCAGTCTCCAGCAGCACTCATCCAATCTCCAGCAGTACTCATTCAGCCTCCAGCAGCACTCTTTCAGCCTCCAGCAGCACTCATCCAATCTCCAGCAGCACTCATCCAATCTCCAGCAGTACTCATTCAGCCTCCAGCAGCACTCATCCAATCTCCAGCAGCACATCCAATCTCCAGCAGCACTCATCCAATCTCCAGCAGCACATCCAATCTCCAGCAGCACTCATTCAGCCTCCAACAGCACATCCAATCTCCAGCAGCACTCATTCAGCCTCCAGCAGCACGCATTCAGCCTCCAGCAGCACATCCAGACTCCAGCAGCACTCATACCGCACCGATCCAACCTTTTCCAACTATGCACTACCGCCCACGCAACTACAAATCACTCATCCCAATCATGATCTCCCCCACTACACAATTCTTAGGTCTCACTCTATTCACCA
This sequence comes from Rhinatrema bivittatum, assembly GCF_901001135.1. NCBI lineage: Eukaryota > Metazoa > Chordata > Amphibia > Gymnophiona > Rhinatrematidae > Rhinatrema > Rhinatrema bivittatum. Next base: position 229,354,324 of record NC_042620.1, on the reverse strand, counting down.
TCATCCTTTTCAACGCGCAATCGCTCACCAACAAAACTCTTATACTCAACGACATACTGCAGGACACAACCCCAGACTTTTGCGCCATAACAGAAACATGGCTCGAATCCACCGATATAACCCTCATTAACCAACTACCAACACAGACTTACGATTTCTTCTCCATCCCTAGACAAAAAAAAAGAGGAGGGGGTATCTTCTTAGCTGCAAAAAAATCCTTAAGGTTCACACACCACCACATCAGTACAGCTACCAAACTAGAACTAGGATTGTTCAAATCAGAACATCTCCAAATCCTTCTAGTTTATGCCCCTCCAGGATTACTAGAGTCAGATGCCTCACCTATTATCGAAACCATAACTTTACATCTCAATCTTGACTCCCCTGCTATAATCCTGGGCGACTTCAACTTACATGTTGACAAAGTCCCCCTTTCAACAAACTGTGAAGCTTTCCTCACCGCAATGTCAGCGATGGGTTTCAAACAACAAATCAACAAACCCACCCACAAAGCAGGCCACACGCTCGATCTCTTCTTTACAAACTCTGGTATTTCCCTTACAAAACAACCAAATTGCAAAAAAGTCCCATGGTCTGACCATTCGCTAATCTCCACCAGCTTTTCTTTACCAAGATCAGACTCCAATCTCAACTCAAGACCCTCTTTCCTATACAGAAAACCTTGCACCTCGGAACACCTCAGCAACCTCCTAACCTCAGATCTACCACTCATCGATGTCTCTACGCCCAACTCTGTCCTTCAATCCTGGTCCAAAATAACAAAATCTATAGCAAACACTCTCTGCCCACTGACAACCAAAATAAGGTCGTCTAATGCATCCAAAAGACAACCCTGGTTTAATGATGAACTGCGAAAGCTCAAACAACTACTTCGGCAGAAAGAAAGAAAATGGCGCAAAGCCCCTTCACCGGCCTCACTATCTGACTACAAACGCTCACTCCATCTATACAAAAGTAGCACGCTGAAAACCAAAAGAGACTATTTTGCCAGGAAGGTTCATCATCTCATCTTTGACTCAAAAGCTTTATTCGCCTTCGTTTCCAGCCTCACTAAAACTGTCATTCCAGATATCCCACCCGAGTTAGCCCAGACTAAAGCAGATGAACTGGCTCTTCATTTCAACAAAAAAATATCTGATCTCCTTAATCAGCTGATTACAAACACTACTGCTCCAGACAACTCATATCTCCCCCAAAACAAAGACATACAGCTTAATGCCTTCGAACCCATTACAATCACAGAGATACATTCAGTGTTAAAGAGAATGAAACCGTCATCACACCCATTTGATCAAATCCCTTCTAAAATGCTTCTTCTCATCCCTGACACTATAGCAAAAACCCTGGCAGAAATCATAAACTGCTCCCTATCACACGGTATCTACCCAGATGACCTAAAAACTGCCTCAATCAAGCCTCTGCTAAAAAAACCAAATCTAAACGCATGTGATCCCAACAACTTCCGCCCTATTTCCAACCTCCCATTCATAGCTAAAATCATGGAAAAATTGGTAAACACCCAACTATCCAACTACCTAGAGGACCACAGTATTCTGTCCCCAAACCAATATGGTTTTCGCAAAGCCGCAAGCACCGAAACACTACTACTCTCTCTCACGGACTACCTCATTTCTGGAATTGATAAAGGCCAAACATTTTTACTAATCCTCCTAGACTTCTCGGCGGCCTTCGACACCGTCAATCACGCCCTCCTTCTAAAACAACTGGCAAACATTGGATTGACAGGTGCTACACTAAACTGGTTCAAAACATTCCTAGAAAACAGAGGATATAGAGTCAAAATCCACAATAAAGAATCCCAATACCACCCTTCTAACAGAGGAGTGCCGCAAGGTTCATCACTTTCACCCACGCTCTTTAATGTCTACCTGTTACCACTATGTCAACTTCTTACAAAATTAAGCCTGAAACACTTCCTGTTCGCAGACGATGTACAGATCGTGATTCCCATAAAAGAAACAATCTCAAAAACAATGGAATTCTGGGACAGTTGCTTATTAGAAATTAAACTTCTCCTCACCAGCCTAAACCTCGTACTCAATGCTTCGAAAACGGAATTCCTGCTCATATCACCGGAAAACAATAACTCACTTCCAAAACCACCCACACTCCTTCAAACAACCCACGTAAGAGATCTAGGAGCTATCTTAGACAATCGTCTCAACCTCAAAACATTCATTAACCAAACCACCAAAGATTGCTTCTACAAATTACATATTCTGAAAAGAATTAAACCACTTTTCCACGCTCAAGACTTTAGAACAATCTTGCAAGCAATAATCTTTTCTAAACTAGATTATTGCAACTCATTACTACTAGGCCTCCCAGCTTCTTATACCAAACCCCTTCAAATGGTTCAGAACTCTGCAGCCAGAGTGCTTACAAATTCCAGGAAAATTGACCACATCTCCCCCATCCTCAAAAACCTCCATTGGTTACCGATCCACTATAGAATCATGTACAAATCCATCAACATCATATACAAGACCATTAACCAACACACACAACTCGATCTACAAATACCACTTAAAAAATACACTTCCGCCAGACCCATCAGGGAATACTACAAAGAGTCACTCCAAATTCCAAATGCCAAAACCTTCCAACATAAATCCTTGAGTCTCAGAGTCTTCTCTTCAGCAGGTCCATCTCTTTGGAACTCTATCCCACCGGATTTGAGACAGGAACCATGCTCTCTAACATTTAGAAAAAGACTAAAAACTTGGCTTTTCAAAAAAGCATTTCCAAGCCTTGAATAAAACCTCCACTCTTCAACACAACTCGCATGCAATAACTGGATCTAAATAAGAATCCAACTACCATAAACTTACGCACATCATTACCTGCGGAGTTTTATCATATCATTATCATTCACTACTGTGTCATATTTATTCTCTTGGTTACTTATTTTACCGTTTCATATTTATGTACCGTCTCATTTATTCACATAGGCTTATTTATTCACTCCGCTATACTACTACACTAATTGGCTGAAATGTAAATATTGCATTGTTCAATCTCTCCCCTCTTCCAGCTCCAAGTTAATTTTCCCTGTTTTATTGTTTTATTGTAACTTTCTCACCCTTCAATTGATTCTCTGTATTTAAAGTTCACAGTTCTATTGGGAATATTGTTATCACGTTACCTTATGCTTTTCACACATTGTTAATTGTAAACCGGGTTGATGTGATGCCAGTCATGAAACTCGGTATAACAATAAATAAATAAATATATATATATATATATATATATATATATATATATATATATATATATATATAAGAAAGTAAGTAGCTCAGGGCAGACAACTTATCTACCATGACTGGGCTTGGAAAAGTGCTGTGGGATTTTATTGATCTGATGGTGTCCATTTTCTCATCATTGACATTGATTTATTTAACAATACCTTTGCCAACACCAAGCTTTGACTTGAATGTGATGATGCAATCGCACCTGTGGGAGCCCCAGTTGAGATGAGGTGGGACCCCGATTTGTGGCGGCACGCCACTGAATGATACCTGAGGACCTGGCTGATATAAAGGTTGCCTTCCTTGCTGAGGATATGGTGAATGGGCTTTCCAGATATTGCTGCAGGTGTGTACCTTGCATTGTTTGACTGACTTGGGAGTTTTGTCATTCATTTGTTAATAATATATCTGAGGCCCTTATTATCTAAATGTGTGTAGTTCTTTGCTGGTCTACTGAGTTGATTTAAGTTGTGTGAAGAAGGATGCATATGAAAAAAGTGCTGAAGAGTCCCTGCTGTCCATGTTATGAGGTACAGTGATATGCATTTTATCTACCTACATGAGAAAAAATTGTGAAATGTTTCAGTTGTTCCGGCCAATCTGCCAATATTCTGATTCCCTTTACATCACGCTTCCCTTTAGGGAATTAGAGAAAGAATTAGGAATTACACAAAATAAAGGAAAAAAGCAATCTAGAGGTCAAATACAAATTAAAGCTAATGTAGAGCACATAGGTACAAAAGACCTGCAAGTTGTTTTGATACACAGCTTATCTGTGACAAAGGATTTAATTTTCCACAACATCACTGAAAAAATTGCAAAAGCAAAGACTCCTGCAAAAGAATGCTGTTGGACTGTTGTCTAAAATGGCCAGGTTTAAAAATAGGACAGTTATTTGCTTTTGGTGCAAGTTTTATTTGTGTGATTATTCTGTGAAATTGTTTTCCCTTCCAGAAGATGCAAGAAATTAAAGCCTTTGAAACATGAATTGGTTAAAAACTAGGGAACACAGAAATAAAGGTCAACAAATATCTGTAGAGATCTCTTCTTCTGGATCTATCTTAATAAATTTGGGGCTAACTTTGGATGACCATCCTCCCTTCATCAAGCAAATGCAAAATGAACTAAGGAAGATAGCACCAGAAATTGCAAGTCGTTCCGTTTGCAGGATTCTGAATTACATCAGTGTTTGTTTTCAAAGCTGTAAAGTGAAAGGATGGGAGAAGATGCTCTGTTTAGAGAGGTGTGAAAAAAGTGATGGAAGCAGAGTTCAGTTATTAGAAGGCAATGCTTGATATAGCAATATATTTAGCTTTTTGGCACTCCTTCCTGACATCCGGTGCCAGCACCTTCAATCTCTCCTACACACCTACAATCCCACTCCATGGAACTTCCCTTTGCATTTCTCATTGCTGACTCCCAACCTTATACCACCCACTGGTGGATGGATCCAGAAGCATTGGAAGGCAACAAGAATTTGGTCATGTGCCTTGCCAGGGAGCCAAGGCAGAGCAAGTTTCCTGCTCTGTGGGATGCCGAGAGGTGCAGCAAGCAGACTATCTTCAGTTCCATGAGCGTCCAGGGGCTGGTTATAGTGAAAAGCAAGGTCTTCAGCCCTTTGTACCAAGCCTAGCTTTCTGCCACCCCTGATACAGATCTAGAAGGCTCATGCAGAAATCCAGGTCTAATCTAGTAATGCATAAGGAAACCAGTGTCTCTAATACAATATGTCACTCTGGAGTGAACATTCAAATAAATGCCGAGATCTCAAGTTAGCCAGCTAAATCTTAGCTAAGTTAACTTAGTGTTAGCCCCAACCCTTAATGTACATGCTAATTTCAAGTTAAAATCCAGGAAAGCCCATGCCCAGCCCAGACCCCACCCAAACCCCACCCCTTTTTTTGAACTTTTCGTTTGTGCGCGCCGCAGCAAGTATGCACGTACCCATATGGCTTTTAAAATCCTCTTGGTGCGCATATCTCATGGTTTTGGTGTGCACCGGGCTTTTAAAATTCACCTTTAAAAGTTTTCTTCCAGTTTGTACCTGTGGGGAAAAATGCTTAGTAAATGGGGCCCTAAGTTATTCCCTTGACACTCTCTTCCCAAAAATGTTCATTTTTTTTGGAAGATAAAGCCAGCACCTAGCATAATGTTTAAAATTTTTAAAGTTATAGATTCATGGTTTTATTGTTTTAGCTTAATTTAATATTTTGATTTTATGATTTGTCTATTAACGTCACTGATTAGATGACTATATTATTGTATACAACTGTATTTTATGTACACCGTTGTGATGGTTGAATAACTGATGTTAACGGTATATAATACCAAATAAACTATAAACTATAACTAGGAAGCTAAATGTAGTCATTCAATGGAGGAAATTATTCATCCAGTAGGATCTACCTGGCTCACTACTTCATTAGCCAATTAGATCCCTTTGAAAACTGGTCCCTTTGTGTTGGTTTCAGAATGTCTGATGATTGTTAAATTAAAATTTATTATGTTCCCAAGTAGAATAGCTTCAAAATTCTTTTGTAGTCATTCTGTCATTAATGCAATAATTGGACCTGCAAAACCGTTCCCTCACAGGAGCATCATCTCTGTGATGTGTTATCTTTTGTCTGTGGAGGTTTATGCTAGTCTTTAACTTCTGACCTGCTTTATCAGTGCAGCATCCCTCTTCACATTTTATGCACTGGATAATGTGTACTGCATCAATAGGCTGGCACAAGTAAGGCCCTATTCTTGTCCTCTCCTTGTGGGCGAATCTGGGGATCTGTGATAAATTCTGGTCTCATGCAGAGCTTTGTGCCATTTTCCGCTTTCTGAATCTCCGTTTGAAGTTTGCTTCTCACCAGTTTTTGCTTCCCATTAGGCAGTTGCCAGAAAGCAGGAACTGGAAAAGCAGGGAAATATTTCTTCCCGTGAGTCAAGCTCTAGTAGTACTGGCTATAAATATTTTTTTTTATGATTTTCCTCAGTGACCTTATGATCAGGATACTAAAAAGTAACTTCAGAACTACATGGGAACATAAAATATTTGAAATTAAAAAGGTTGATTTGAAACAAACAAAAAATGACTTTATGGCATTGGTTCCCTTTTGTATTAGTCTTCTTATAGATTTAAATAAATTCTGCTGTTTGCCTCCTTTACTTTTCTCACCCTCTCTTAACGAAACCCTTCTCCCACTCATTATCATACACTCAGACACACACGCAAAACCCTCTAGCTTATATTGCAGTGCTTTACAGCACAGCCTCTCAACCACTTTGCCTTGGGAGAGTTCTTCCTGTGCCTCGGTGCTGGCAGCAGGATCCTCCTTCCCGGGGCTCATGCTGGATTCTACTGGACAGCATCCCAAATATTTTGCTTGCTGCTTCAGCCCCTCCCTCCCATCCCATGGCAACCAGACAATACTGAGAAAGACTGAAAGGGAGAGGGCGGGCAGCGGTGCCCGCACAGCAGCAGTGAATGGTAGAGTAGAGCCTCTGCTCTCTGCTTCAAGCCTCTCCCCACCTGCTTCCTGGCATTCAGGGCTCTTCTCTGCTGCGTTCTTTTTACTTGGAGGGTCACTGCCACAGACCTTAGATGTCTGTGTTTGAAGGGACTTGGGACTCGGATGACAGCCGAGTAGGGAGTCATCCAGAGATGCAGCCAGATGAGAATGATTTGTGAGAAGGGAAAGGGGTGAGATGAGAAGGAGGTGAATGCTTGGGGGAGGCGCAGGATGCCAATATAGTTTTATGTACTGCTGATCCTACTTGATGGGCAGAGAGGGCAGGGAGAGGTTTGGAAAATCAGGGACTGAGGGAGAGGAAGAAAGGAGTAAGGGGCAGGGTGATGGATAGGGAAAGAGGGCCCACGATAGAGAAAGAGAGAGAGGACCAAGTACAGGGAAAGAGATGGAGAAATAACTAAGGAATAGGAAGAGAAAGGGGATGAAAGAGGATACCGGAGCTGGGCGTAGGGGAATTCTAAGAGATAATGGAAAAGGGATGAGGAATGGAGAGAGAGAGAGAAGGAGAAAAAGGTTGAGGAATGAGGAAAGGATAGCATCAAGGGAAGAGAATGTATTAAAATATCCACTTTAGGAAAGAGTCAAGAAGAAGGAAAGAGGACCCCAGAGAAAGAGGGGAAAATAAATAAGGAAAATAGAGAAGACCTGAGAATGAGAAAAACACAAGACACAATCAGCCAGAAAAGCAAGAAAAAGACCTCAAAGTTTGTATGTATCAGCAGAAAATATACTGGGACACAGATCAAAATCTCTGACCTGGATATGTCTCCCACAATAGAATAAGAGCAAGACACGGTTTGTGACTGGTAAGTGGTGCTGTTCAAGACTGACAGAGAGACATCTTGCAAATCTTCAGTAAAGCATTATTGGTTAAGCTTCCAACAACAATTTCATACAGAAATACAGTCCCCTGACACGGCTGTGTTTCGCCATAGGGATTGCATCAGGAGGGACTCACAAAATCAATTTGATATCGGTGGTGGTTTACATAGTATCTTTTAATTTAATATGTGTATTATTGTTAAGGCGGCCAGAAAACATAATGTCAAAGAGCTCAAAATCAAGGTTTCATGCGCCTGGAAAGGATGCCCACATAGAATTTACATTTTGGGAAGAGCTGAATTTTGTTGGCTAAGTTTGACTTCTTGTATGTAGGACATAACCCACCAGCATGGAGGCTATCATATTAGGCCCCAACGTATTTTATGGCAAGGAAACTTAAAGAATGTGCTTTGAGCTACAGGGGTATTTTGAGAGTAGATTACTATAATTTTCCATGAGGACTGCACCCCAGACTTTCTCCCTCCCACTAAAATGAATTGCTTCCTCACTATTCACCACCAGAACTCTGCTAATCTTACCCTATCTCCTCCTTCTTACTGAATGGAGAAGCACAATGCTTCTTACTTGCGTGCAGCGTTTCTGCTAGCTTCAATCTGATGCTTGAATGTCTTCTCTTCCTGCAACTAGCATTCCTCCTGTAATCTCACAGGTTTGGCTAGTTTCACACTTCCAGATGTCAGACTGAAGCCAACAGAATGAGACAAACAGGTAAAAAGTATAACACTCCTCCTGCCAGCTGGGAGGAAAGTGAGAATTGTGCAAAATTTGGTTTGATTTGCCACAAGGATTGAGCAAGCTTGAAAGTGTGCCATAAAATAAAAAAGGTTGAGAAAGTAAACACTGATATTTTAAATCTAATCTATAATTAACTTATAAAACTAGACAGCACCATCCTTGGCTTATTTTGCACTGACCTGATGAAGGGAGTATTGTAACCGAGGCATGAATGCACTTGCCCCTGCTACTTAGTGACCACTACTTCCACCACTGTACTACCCTACAACCTCTTCCTGCTGCTGCTATTTCCCCAGCTCTTTGCTCCTACTAATACAGCAGGCAAAAAAGCAAAGCTGCTAGCTCTGGCGCTCCACTATCTAGCTCCCTGCATATGTGTATATGCACGCACAATCAAAGGTAGACACAATTAATAAGAGGAGAGGAGGAATGCTAGTCGCAGGAAGAGAAGAGGAGGTGAAGTGCTGTCAAAATTCTACCCTGGCTTGACATTTAGATTAGCTGCATGGTGCCACTAAAGAGAGACCATCTTGGCTTGATTAATTTCTTCTCCAGTGATGCCCTTCCTGATGGCCTTGGGAGGCTGCCCTACTGTCCTCATTCTGATTTTAGCCTGATGAGGAGAAGGGGGGACAAAGTGCTACCGAGAGTCTATATTGGCTTGACAGTTGGGTTAGCTGCACAGAGCCACTAAAGAGATATCATCTAGGCCTGGCTAATTTCTGCCCCTCCAGTGACCCTGTAATAAGTCTACACCAAAAACCATAAAGCCCTATGAAGTCCTCTCTATGAACTACTCAAATTCAACCAACAGAGGATTGTATACTCTTATGTACACTGATGTTCAATATTTTTTCAATAGGCTAGACCATGTATTGGTAATAACCTTACTGTTAAATATACCATTTTTAATTTATAATTTGTGATATTTTTATAGTATTTTTTATCATCAATTAATAGTATCCCCCATCCAATGTTGCTTTAATAGTGTGGATTTTCTTTAGCAATAAAATCATTTTAACCATCTTTTTTCGTACTCATGAAATTATCTGCAAATAGCTCTCTCCTCCACGGTCATACTAAATTGCATATGTTGACATTATTTTTCACTTAGCTAATCTTTATGTAGGATGTTATCCTTTCCTGTGAAGTCCATTTATTATCGCAAAATAGGAGCCGTCTGCCTAACACTATCAGTGTTTCGACAATCTCATCTTCCTCAGGGACTAGGAGAGATTTTTGATGACTTGTTCACTCGTATAATGCCATACAGTGAGAGAGCTATTTGCAGATAATTTCATGAGTACGAGAAAAGATGGTTAAAATGATTTTATTGATAAAGAAAATCAACACTATTAAAGCAACATTGAATGGAGGACACTATTAATTGAGTATTCAGTTCTCTGTTGGTTGAGTTTGACTCTGTAATAAGTTCTTCGCCCAGTGCCGGTGGGAGGGTCAGTAGCTGCCCTAGGTGGATGTGTCAGTATCATTGTGTTTCTGTCTCTCTCTCTCTCTGAAGAACCCAGCTGCTGTACCTATCCCATACCTCGCCTCATCCACATCTACTCTTGCCACCCCTGCATTCAAAAATACTGCCCTGACCTCTGACTTCACCATCCCTCCCACTTCCGATGCCCTAGGCGATCACCTAGTCCACCTAATGGTCTCACCAGCCCTAGTCTTGCCCTCCCTGCTGTCACTGAGAGGCTGCCTTAACTACCCACAGATATTGCCAGGTGGCTTACACCAGGCTCACATAAGGCACAAGCTGAAGGAAAGCACGCCTTTGTGGGACCCTTCATGGAGTGTGTTCAAGACTCTTCAAATCTTTATACCACCTAAGGAATGCTAAATTCTGGATAGATTTCCTATTCCTGTTATTAAGGACAGAGGTTATTATTACCTAATGGCCTGAAGAGACCTTTGCAAGAATGGTCTGGAGTTCACGTATCATATTTACTTTTTAATGTGAGATCAGCCCAGAACAGAACCGTTATTATTTCTGACCTCTGTATCATTTTTGAGACCTGATTGCTTCCTGAGGAATAAATTGTTCTCCCTGAGATCCACCCATCTGGTTACAGTGTTTCTTTTTTATTTCATATAGTTCTAGGAGAAGAGGAGGATAGATCTTATCTTCATGACTTCTTTTTTAAGAAGTTTGACAGCTCTTATAGATATGAATACCTCTTGTTACAATTAATTCATCATTGAAACTTGGCCTTATTGATAGTCTACTACCCTCCTAATTCAGAAGTAGAATAGATTTATTATTAGAACCAATGGGCCGGATTTTAAAAGGGTTACGCGCATAAGGTACGCGTGTAACCCTTTTAAAACTCCCCTGTGCACGCCGAGCCTATTTTGCATAGGCTCTGTGGCGCACGCAAGCCCCGGGACGCGCGTAAGTCCCGGGGCTTCGCTAGGGGGGCATGTTGGGGGGCGTGATGCTGGCCGGGTGGCATTCCGGGGGCACGGCTGAGGCCTCCGGAACAGCCCCCGGGTCGGGAGATGGCACACCAGCAGCTCGCTGACAGGCGTAACTTTTAGAATAAAGATAAGGGGGGTTTAGATAGGGCCGGGGTGGGTGGAAGGAAAGTTCCCTCCGAGGCTGCTCCGATTTCGCTCCGGATTTTGAAATCGGAGCAGCCTCGGAGTGAAAGGGCAGCGCACGCAGGGCTCGGCGCACGCAAGATGCACAATTGTGCACCCCCTTGCACGCGCCGACCCCAGATTTTATAAGATACGCACGGCTACGTGCGTATCTTATAAAATCCAGCATACTTTTGTTCGCGCCTGGTGCGCGAACAAAAGTACGTGCGCTCGCTGTTTCTTAAAATGTACCCCAATGTCTATGTTATCACTGCAATGCAATTATTTGCTGATTACCAGAGATTTCAAATTGAATATTAATGATCTTGGGACTTTATTTCTTTTCTTGGTGCGTTAGACTTTTCACAGCTGGTGGGTCACCCACCCATATTAATGGTCATATTTTGGATCTGGTCATTGGTTCCAAAAAATTAATCGAGTCCTGTGTTTTTTAGGTGAATCATGTACAAGCGGTGCTGTGATTAGATCATTCTCTTGTATTTTTTTAGCTTTTTTCTATATGATTCAAAGGCAGAAAGGGATATTCAAGAGATGGAATATTACTGTGGTTATTGACCCTGAAACCTGTTTCAGTGGTTCTTGAGAGAGGAAGAGGGGTCCTTAGAGTCCTCAATTATGGATTGAAAATCAAATTTGGATAGGGCTCTGGAGGCTACTGTTTCTCTGTGAAAAATAGCTAAACCTCACTCACATAAAGAGAGATGGTATTTCAAAGAGCTGTGTTCTTTAAGAAGCTCTGTACATCACCTTGTGAGATGTCAGTTAACTAATCAAATAACTCAGAATAAAAATGTGGAGGGCTGCTGTGAATAATTTCTCATCTGAATTACTAAAAGCAAAGCCACTCTTTTATGAAAGTAGGATTCGAGTAGCTAGTAATGATGCATGTGAACTTTTCACAGTGGTTTGGCCCTAGTTGGTAAAGATCATGCCAAAAGATTATTTCCTTGAGTTACTAGAAACAGATTGTTTTGCAACATATTTTTAAACCAAAATGCTAGATCTTCAATCAAATTTGATAGGGATTGATTCCTTTTTTCATCAGGGAACTTTTGAGTGAAACTGCTCTATCAACAAATTCAGAAAATCTGTAAACATGGTTTGATAATAATAGCCTGCCTGAATTTAAAATGTGCTTAGCTAAAATAAGATCTGCTGCTAGCTTGATTGATCCCTTTCCCTCCTGGCTGGAAAAATATTCCAGAAGAGTTGCTTCATTGTTTACTGGAGTTTGTGAATTGCTAACTAGTTGAGGGCTCTGTGCCTTCTTCAGTGAAGCATAATTACTTCAATTTTGAAGAAGCCCCATCTGGGGAAAAAAAATCATAAAAACTATCATGCTAATGCCAACCTGTCCTTTTTGGCTAACTTCATAGATAAACAGGCCAATCACTAGATTGGACTCTTTCTGGAAGAGATCAGGGGTTTGGCTGAATGCCAGATGGGATTTGGAAAAGGGCCCGGTACAGAGCCCATTAGGATCTCAATATAGGACAATATTTTATGTTAGCTGGATTAGGAGTATTAAGCCAAAAAATGTTCTTAGGGAGGGTAACTTTAAAACAAGCACGTGCATGTCCACATACGTGGATATATGGATGCTTGCATGCATGCTCATGTATTTTATATCATAAACACAAATGCAAGCACAAGATAAAAAATACGTAGAAATCTACCCAACAACATATTCTCGCATCTGTTACATTTACCACTTGTGGGACAACCCAGTGAGCAGCTGCACTCACCCAAATGCCACCAGACAAACACTGCCGCTTCAACTAGCAGGGAAAGGATGCTGCTGCTGCCCTGCTTCTAGGTGTGTGCGTATGGCACACACCAAGCTTTGAAGGCCCCATGGTTGGAATCCATACTCTTTGCACCTCCCAATGATGTCACACAGCTGTGATTTAAACCCCAACCATGCAACACAGAATTGCTTCAGGAAACAGGTCTCTTGCCTTGCCTTGCCTTTGTCCAAGCCTGCTTTGCCTCTGTTCAAGCCACCTTGCCTTTTGTACAGTCTTCAGCTTCATCATTGCCTTGTCTTCAGCCCCAGTCTCATCTTTAACCATAGCCTGCTCTTCAGATCTGTCCATAGCTACAGGCTTCTGGACCTTACTCTAGCCTGTCCCATGCAAAGACTCATTCGCCTGCCGGTGGCACAAACCTTGGGGCTCTGCCCACTAGGGATGTGAATCGCATTTCTGATGATTGAAAATATCGTATGATATTTTCAAAATCATCAGAAATCGGGGGCTCCCGAAACTGATAGGAAAACCCCACAAAATTGTTTGTGGGGTTCTCTTATCGTTTTGGGGGAGGCAGGAAATCTACACCCAAGCGTAGGTACTAAAATCTGGTCCTATGTGTGTCCTATGGCAGATTTTAAAATAGAAATGCACGTAAATATTAATCTCACCCTTGAATGCCCCAGACACACTCCTTTTTTCTGTGTATTCTGTTGCTTGCCCATGTGCATACACATGTATACTGTTTTGCTTTTAAAATATGAATTGTGTGTGATCAGCCCATATGGGCCTTTTAACATAAGAAACTCTTAAAATTCACTTCATAATATTTTTGTTTCATTTTTGTTTTGTTTTTTTATTCATGTCATCATCTTTTTTGATTACCTCCAATAAGTCAAAGTAAGGATACTGTGATTTTATGTCAAACTGTATCGGAACACACCTAACATCAATCTTAAAGCCAATACCAGTTTACTTTCCCCTTAAACATTCCAACGCAGTACTGTAACTTTGATCAGCACTCATGTTGTTATGACCTTCATAATAGGCATCATCGTAATTGCTTTCGCGTATATCAACTCTGCCTTATGTATAATCATTTGGTCATTTTCAGTTCCTGATTGTTCTGAACCAAGTCCTTATATTTTTTCAAAAAATATTTTGTTTGCACTTAAAAATTATTATTAAAATTGTATATCTGGTGCTTTAATTCTGCACTTATCTTTCACGCGTTGTATTCTTCCTTAGTGTTGATTGTCGTCTTGTTACAATCCACAAGAAACAGTTGACCCAACACTGGACCGTGTTTCGGACTGCTGTAAACAATATTCAGTCCTTCGTCAAGGGTGATTCAATCTGTGTATTTTTTCTTATATTTTATCCATGTTGAACTTCACATGAACTTCACATGAAGTTCAACATGGATAAAATATAAGAAAAATACGCAGATTGAATCACCCTTGACGAAGGACTGAAGATTGTTTATAGCAGTCCGAAACACGGTCCAGTGTTGGGTCAACTGTTTCTTGTGGATTGTAACAAGACGACAATCAACACTAAGGAAGAATACAACGCGTGAAAGATAAGTGCAGAATTAAAGCGCCAGATATACAATTTTAATAATAATTTTTAAGTGCAAACAAAAAATTTTTTGAAAAATTATAAGGACTTGGTTCAGAACAATCAGGAACTGAAAATGACCAAATGATTATACATAAGGCAGAGTTGATATACGCGAAAGCAATTATGATGATGCCTATTATGAAGGTTATAACAACATGAGTGCTGATCAAAGTTACAGTACTGCGTTGGAATGTTTAAGGGGAAAGTAAACTGGTATTGGCTTTAAGATTGATATCATCTTTTTTGATTCATTTTGATTCAATTTGCACTAAATCCCATTTACTATGCACTATTTCAATTTAGCGTGCACAAAAAATTAGTGCACACGTAATTAAATGGGAAAAAAACACATCTCTAGGTTGCATCAAGTGCAACATGTTTTTCCAATTTTGGCCTGGAGGCAATAAGCTGTACTGTTTTTTTCGTGGGAGGGTTCCCACTATTGAGGGGAGATGTTGCTGCGATAGTGGGCCCCTCCTCTGAAAAATCATTGCAGCTGTTTTGTGCATTGTTTTGTCTCACGGCAAAACACCACAGGTTAAAAACAATGCAGCTTGTGGACCTTTAGGCATAATGATGGCCCCGAAATGCCATTTCCTTAAAGGGCCAGCTGCAGAAAAAATGTCTCAAAAAGACAAAGTTGAATGAGGTTCAAGACTGACTCCCAACTCAAACTGGGGCTTCCATGCAAGGCAGCCCTGACAGTCAAAAGTTAAAAAAGAATAATGTCCTCACACAGAAATGGAACCCCTCCAACCCTGTTATCAATAAAGAAATTGTGTCCCCCCACCTTTCCAAATATATAAGGACTGTCACTGCTCTACCTCACCACCACATGGCCTAGGTCCAAACCTTGTCTCAGTTATGTGATTTGAGCAAGATCAGGTCAGTGCAATTTTTTCAAAATGGAATCGACTTGGCCCGGGAGTAGAAGGGACCTTCGGCTATATAGCAGGATTCTCTGCAAGAATTTTTGGGTTTGGGGGGTGGGAGGGGAATCCCACTACCAGTGCTTTTTTCAGATATTTGGGGGATGGGGGCACTTTATCCCCCAACACTACCTGTTGGGGTATATAGTGCCCCCCAACAGATAGTGTTGGGGGCACTTGGGGTGGGGTGGGTGGGAGGGGGTGGGGCAGTCACAGCCCCTATGTATTTGGAAAGGGGGTAAGGGGACTAGTTATTGATTGATGATAGGGTTGGGGAGGATTGATCACTGTGCGAGGATTTTCAATTTTTTAAAACTTTTGGCTGTCAGGACTGCCTTGATTGGCAATGCCGAGTTTTGCCATGGCATTTTTTTTTTTTTAAAGCATGGCCCTTTACACCTAATGTGGGAATCTCAGTACCTGTGTTAGACTTCTGGAGCTCCAACGTTAGATTTATCATTTCCCACGGAGATGTTGTTATCATGGCAGACTACTTTCTCAGTCAGCTGCAATAAATTATAACATACAATTGCCTATTAATGAGCTGCTTTGCATGGATTTGTTAAAATCGTGCTTGCAAATCACATGGAAAGAAGCTCATTGTAATAGTCGAGAGAATCTGGACAGGGCCATGCAAAACATCACGTATATCACGCGATATCACCATGATAGGCTCTATAGCTTGATAAAGAGCATATAGTACATGATTTATGCTGTTTAACACATGTTAGATACCTATCGTGGCTGATACATTTCCCACTTTGTTTGATCTTGCTGTCCCTGGGAGTGAGTAACAGGAAATTGATCTACTTTATGGGATCTGCCAATTACTTGTGATCCGTATAGGCCACCATCAGAGACAGGATGCTGGGCTCAACGGAACTTGATCTGACCCAGCATGGCTATTCTTATCTTTTTCTGTTATCTTCAGCAGTTGATCCACTACATAATATACAGTTAGTAAAAAGTAAAATCTTGGGATTGGAGAAGAAAGTTTTTGGCTGGCTTTTTGTCTTCCAGAATGGCCTGGTTCAGATTTGGACATTCTTTGTCTACTACCATGCCATTGACTTGAAGAGTTCTACAAGGGTCTCCACTTTCACCTACTCTTTTTAACAACTTTTTGAACCATCTATTACAGATGTCTGACCTGAGATCCTATATATATATATATGCTGATGAAGATGATATCCAATTAGTGATTTCATGGCTTCCACTGTAAATCCAAGTGACTCCCAGATTCATTTATAGGTTAAGGCTATGCCAAGTGAGTAAAGCAAAGTAAGCTGGTACTGAATGTAGAAAAACTGAAAGTTCTTCATACTGATGGTCCTAGGTCAGGGCAGCCTCCATCCTTATTTAATAATAAGTTGGCTTCATAGGTGAAATATGTAAGACATAGCCATCTTTATGTGTCTGGTGAGAAAATAATTTTATTGTATTTTGTGTTCAATTAAGGCTGTTAACTGACAATTTTCAGTGGGATAGTAAGAGCAGAGGTTAAGAAAATGAAACCAGTCAGTAAATGTCCCAAAAAGTGAGTGGAAATATTTTTCTGGAGTGTGCTATCAGAGAGATTATCACACCAACATAGCAAATTATATATAGAGAGAAATAAGAATCCGAATCTTTTCTTCATACTTACTAATGTATTTTGATTAAGTGATGATAATGTAGCTTACAAATTTTATAAATTTGTGTTATATATCAGTGTTATAATAGTTTATTTAAAATGTACTATATTAGTAAAACAAACATATAGGAACTAGGAAGACAAAGCAAAAATGTATATATTCTGTTAAGAATATCTAGTAGCTGTGTTGCTTCTGGAGATGTCCCAATGTGATGAAATATGAAAGAAGGAAGGGCTGTACATTTGATTGAAACAAATGTGCAAGCTGAACCAGAAGTGACCATTTTCAGTTCAATTCATTTCAAATTAAACAAATCTCTAGAAATTTAAAAAATCCACCCACATACAGCCAGCATCCATGGCTCCTGCCACCCCTCACCAGCTCAACACCCCACCCCCACCCCCAGCCCTTCCATAGACATGGACCAAGGGTAAAAGGGGCAAAAGTGATCTCTAATTACTCCTGCTTCACTGGTTCCAATTTAAAAAATGGCATTGATCTCAGACCCAGCCAGTCTCATAATGTTTTATGGCTACAAAGCAAGTCCATGTTACTTTATGGCCATCACCATTTGTAAAGTGGAACTGATGGGGCATGAGTGACTGTGACTGGGGATTGCATCTGCCCTTTTTACCCCTAGACTAGGACTATAGAAGAGGTATTAGGGCAAGGAGACACCATGAGTGATTTTGGGGGGCATTTATAATATATAATATATAACATTTATTTTGGTTCAGCAGATAAACCAAACCAAAATAAAAATTAAACAATGAATCCTGAAAAAGATCCAAATTAAAATAATGAACCAAACTAAAAGTGTTTCCCCTGCACATCCCTAACATTTTCCCTACAACCATTTATAGCTTAATTGCAGGTAGTATTAGAAGATTTATGAACAGAATATTGAGAGCACCTCATCAGAAAAGAGAAAAGAACGTATTAAAGGCTACCATTAATGAGTCATAAATCAAGTGTTTTGGTTTAGCCTACTATTCATGCCTCTACTATGGGAATTTATAGCTTACAACATTCTCTAACTTTATAGGCATCTTTCTTGCAGACTTGCAATCCCATCTTAAAAACTCATGCATTAAATCATTTTTCTTGTTGTAATCTAATATAGTAATATTGGAATCTATGGCATTTTGGAAGTTTGTTT
Organism: Rhinatrema bivittatum; assembly: GCF_901001135.1. NCBI lineage: Eukaryota > Metazoa > Chordata > Amphibia > Gymnophiona > Rhinatrematidae > Rhinatrema > Rhinatrema bivittatum. Next base: position 229,336,226 of record NC_042620.1, on the reverse strand, counting down.
TTTTATTCTGAAAGTTAGAAAAAATATATAATTGAAAGCTATTTTACTGTTAATTGAAATACAGGAAATTATAATAATCTGTAATTCTTCTACTAACTGCGTCTGCCTTCGGTGTCCCCAATACCATCACTTGCGCCACACTACAACCACGCTGCTGCTGCTGCTGCCTCCCCAGCTCGAAAAGCTATTCCAAGGGCCACATCATACCAATGCTGAGATCTGCTGTGTCCCCAACATTGCCTGTCGGGGCATACTGGTTGAGTCTATTAAGTCAAAATTGCTACATTGTTTGGGCACTTCTTTGCTTAACGTCCCCTCCCCCTCCCCCGCAAAAAAAAAAAAAATCAATCCAAAACAAACAAAACAAGCTACAAATTACAGCTTATTAGATAAGTTCTGAATGAGGACTATTTGAGAAGCCAACTGGATCACATGAATTAAAGAGGAGGGAACTTGAAGGGTTCATTGATTAATGAAAGCATCTTTTTTTTACATGGCTGCTTGCTGAATTACATGAAGAGGTAGCACAGAGCTACCTTCAGGCTTTATTCTTTTTTATGAAGTCTGCTTCTGCTTTTAGGGCAAATAGTAAATTCAAGAGAAAGCTGCATATAATTTGGAGGCCAGATGAATGCAGACGTCCTCAATCGAAACAGAATCTAAACTTGCTGCAGTTGACCTTCTCTATTATAATCAGCCAAATGTGAGCAATAATGTTTTCGAAAATTTTGCTCTCTAAGACAACTAGGTAGATGATGTGCTGGTAAATTTATAAATGTGCTAAATATAATATTGAATTTGAATTATTACATTTTATATTCTGCTTTTTAGCAATAACTAAGTTCAAAAAGGGATTGCAAAGTAATTAAAACATGCATAAATGAAATCTTAGACAAGTACAAACCGACATAAACAAAGAAAACATCTGGAAAAACATCACAGAAACCTATGAGCAGAAAAGCACAGGAGTTATGAGGCAGCATTTGATTCATTGAAAGCCAGTTTAAACAAAAAAAAGTCTTGAGTATTTTTTTAAAGAATTGTTACACTCAATTATTCTTATTTGGTCTGGTAAAGAATTCCAGAATAAGGGTCCAGTAATCTCAAATAGTGCAATTTTCACAAGAGGAATTTCAAGCATGTATTTGCATTCTGAACTTAGGGAGTGAGAAGGTTTACATACTCACAATGCAGAGTTCAACTGCCAATCAGTCACTCTATGAAGCATTCTATGAATTAATGATAGTATTTTAAATTGACCTCTGAATTTGACTGGGAGCTGATACAGTTGTACACCTCAACTAATGTACCAGTTAGAATGCAAGCCACAGTTTTTTTTTGCACTAATTGCAAGGTCTGTAGCACATTAAGAGGGACCCTCTTTGTACAAAGCATTACAATAGTCCAACTTTGCCAGCACCATAGTCAGTACAATAGTGTGAAAATCACATGGTTCAAGGAAAGGGCACAGGTTTCTCATCATACGCAGTTTTAAAAAAGAATATTTTACCATGGACTTGATCTGAGGCATCAGGGAAAGTTCGCTCATTATCAATGATCATGCCCAAATTCCTGACTTGTTGACTTATTGGAATGCTGTTATCCTGGAATTGAAAATTACCAGGAAGATCATGTGCAGGAAATTTACCAAAGATTATAATTTTGGTCATAAATTTGTTATGAAATAACCAGGTAGTAACATAATTCAGGCATAAAGTGACCAATTTAAAGGTCTCTGACCTTGTTAAGGATTACTGAACAAAAAATTGAATGCCAACAACATATAGATGATAATTCACACTGAGACAAGAAAGGATCCTACAAATTAGAGCTAAATAAATAGTAAACAGAGTGGCCAAGAGGGTGGAGCCTTGTGGGACTCCACATTTAACATCATTCCAACCAGAGCTAGTAGTTTCAAATCTAATGTGTTGAGTTCTATTGGACAGGAAGGGCACAAACCAATCTAAAACAGTCCCGCAGTGGAGGGCGGCGGGCGGAGACAAGATGGCCATGTGAGAGGATACCACGTTTCTTCCTCGCTGAGCTTCTCTGGTTTCCTTATTGAATATTTTCCTTGGTTTGCCTCACAAGAGAAACTGAAAGATAAGGGTTTACCCTTCCGAACCCTCCATCCCTTCAGACAGTGATCCATCTTCCAATACGTGGTTCCCACCCTGGAATTGAGGGCATCTACTCTCACTGGCGAGGCTGTGAGAGGAGTGCAGCTGTCGCCAGGAGAAGTCTCTCTGACCCTTCCTGACCTGCATCAACCGCCGCTGACTTCTCTCTCCAAGGCTGTCGGCACCGCTGGGATGCCGAGTGTGTGTGAAGCTCTGCCTGACCAGCCAGAGGGGGCTGCCAGCGGATTGTCGGAGTTGGAGGCAAGTTTGGATGGAACCCAGGCTCAAGGGATCTCTGGAGAGAGAGGAGGTATGGTTAGTGATTCTCCTCTTGTTCGCCATTGGAGAGAGTGGGTGCAGGTGGCCCCACCTCTCCAGCTTTGATATCTGCGAACTCCAAATACCCTTGCCCCAAGATAGAGATTATAAAACTGGCAGTTGTGACTTTGGAGTCCCTCTGGGATCTCATTGCAGGAATGGTGTCAACGTTCAATGATCACTCTCAACGCCTAAATCAAGTATCAGGAAAACTGGACTTAGTCGCTCAGGATCACCAACGTATTCTTCAAGAGCAGGGGTGGGCAAGTCCGGTCCTCGAGGGCTGCAAACCAGTCGGGTTTTCAGGATACCCCTAATGAATATGCATGAAATAGATTTGCATACAACTGAGGCAGTGTGTATGCAGGTCTCTCTCATGCATATTCATTAAGGATATCCTGAAAACCCAACTGGTTTGCAGCCCTCGAGGACCGGAATTGCCCACCCCTGTTCAAGAGCATGCTTTATCTTTACAGTCTGTTGGAGAGGATGTGAAAAATGTACATTCTGCTAAGTTTGCAATAATGTGTGATTGCACTAACACATCAAGAAGGCTTGAAACACTTGAAAATTCCCTAAAGCATCTGAACTTGAGGTTACTTAACTTTCCTAAAGTTCTTGGAGAAATACCCCTGTTACATTTAGAAAATATTTGTCAGAAGTGTTGAAAATTTCCTCTGATTCTATTCCCCCAACAAGAAAGATAATGTTTCTTTCTCGTTGGCAAAAAGTGTCACAATCTGATATACAACAGGAAAGGGGTAATATTACCAATCTGAATATTTGGAAAGTTCTGATGCTAAATTGGTTGATAGATCAGTTTTGCTGGTCTCTTTCTTTACTGAACAAGATGTAAGTTTGATTATGAAAAATTATTTTAGGAACTTGGAAACAGCATTTATGGGGGACAAGGTTCGAATATTTCCTGATCTAGCTAGGCCCACGCAATTAAGTAGGAAAGCGTTTCTGAATATGTGCTCAGAAGTTGTTAACTTAAGAGCTGGTTTCACCCTTCGTTATCCATGTAAGTGTATAATTAAATATCAAAGCAATTCCTATATAATTTTTGTCCCTGAACAACTTCATGAATTTTTGAATGTCAAAACACCAGTTATTGCTAATAACGTAGATAGGTCTTAAATGTATAAACCGGGAAGACACGTGTGATTACCGATATTTTTTAAATGTTTCCTTATCTCCTCAGTTTTACCGTCACTGCACCCCACCCCCTATTTCCTTATGATGTAGATTGATGATGGGAAATTATTGTGTAATGATGTTGAATTGATTTGTAATGTTTCTTTGTTCTCTCAATTTCCATTACAAAGTTATTGTTTTGTTAAATTTGAGAAATTCTTCAATAAAGAAAAAATTGGAAAAAAAAAACAAAGCAGTTGTTGTGGACTAGCTAGACAGTGGACCCTTAGGCCGGCCTGCGGGAGGCCTGGGGTAGTTGGACTATGGTCTTGGGGCAGCAGGCCAGTAGGCAGACCAGGCTGATGTAGACAGTAGGCTTCACCCGGAAGCTGGTACTCCCCTGGGAGGAGCCCTTGGAAGCCCAGGCGCTTGGGACTCAGGAAGTTCACCCTGGAAGCCGGTGTCCCCCCGGGAGGAGCCCGTAGGAACCCGGCCGCTGGGACTTGGGTGATCTCTGGTCCGGATCTTAAGTAGGCTGTAGCTGAAGCGGATGAAGGAGGCCTGGCAGGAACTGTAGTGGGCCAAAGTCAGGCAGCGTGAAACCAGGCTGGAACTGCAGCGAGCTGAAGGCAGGCAGAGTGAAACCAGGCAGGAACTGTAGCAAGCTGAAGGCAGGCAGAGCGGGGCCAGGCAGGAACCTGGACAGGTGCTGAAGCAGGCAAGAACTAAGAGGTTAGAAGTGCGAGCAAGTCACATAGTAGACCAAGCAGGCAGGCAGGCAGGAACGGTGTGCGAGGGAGTCACACACTGGAGCTCAGGGCAAGTGGGCACCGCAAGGGACCCGGTTGCAAGGCGTCATAGTGGGGTCCATGGGGAGTTTAAGTAGGACTGGGCGTCTGACGTCAGGAGCGGGGGTGGAGCGCGCTCTGGCGGGAAACGGGCTATATCAGCACCCTGACAGCACGCGCACGCGTGCCTAAGGAGCCCAGGGTAATGGCGTCTCCCCCGCTGAGACGCTCACGGAGCTGGTTCAGGCATCGAGTGGCCCAGCTGGAACCTTGAGGTAAGGGCCGGGACGTGAGGGTCGCGGAGCGGACCGCAACAGCAGTCCCTGCAATCACTAATGATTGTAAACATGACAGCAAAATTTCATGATCTAGGGTATCAAAAGCAGCAGATATGTCAAGCAAGACAAGTACATACTCTACACCACTCTTGAAACCACATCTGAAATTAAAATAGGAGTAGGGTTTAGGTACTATGTAGTCTGTATAACTGAAATTGATAGCAATCAAGAATAGCATGTTGCTCAATAAAATTGGTGAGCTGTAAAAGAACAACATTTTCAATTATCTTAACCAAGTATTGGAGAAATGAGATTGGCCTATAGTTGGTTAATACCAAAGGATTAGCAGTTGTTTTCTTAAGTAAAGGCCAAACAGAATTGAATGTTTAAGAATTGCAGGAAGCATGTCCGAGGACAGTGACAGGTTTATGATGTCAGTAATGGTCTCACCAACTTCTTCTCTCAGTACTTTGATCAAGACAGAGAAGCAGGGGTTAGAAACCTAACCATATCATTGCTTAGAAATTAAAACATATTTATTATTGGGCTATCAAATCTCAGACAAAATACCAAACTCCAGTTATGGTTATTAAAAATCACTTGCCAAAGTTCCAGTCCTATATTAAAAATCCAAGAATACACAAAAGTCACCACAGATATTTCAGGTGGCCATTTAGACCTGTTATTCACTCCCAGTCCTCGAGGGCCACAAATTGGTCAGGTTTTCAGAATATCCCTAATAAATATGCATAAGATAGATTTACATATAATGGAGGTGATCTGTATGTAAATTTATCTCATGCATATCCATTAGGGATATCCTGAGAACTCAACCTATTTGCAGCCCTCGAAGGCTCGTCGTGATTACCACTGCTTTATATAGACACAAACGCTCATTGATCTTCAAAATCATCATATTTTACACTTGCCAATATCTCAAAACATGTTGTTTTTTTCTACTAAAGCCATATTAAGCAGTTGCTGCTCTGTGACACATTCCAGAAGAGCCATGGCATTTACTAGTGTTCTAATTGGTGATAGTTGCAAACATTGACATTTACTGATGGGGATGTGCAGACCAAATAGTATTGTTTTGATTCAGTTATCATTTCAGGAAGGGGGATCCATTTGTTTTTGCTTTATTTAATGTTTATTTTGGTTTGGTTCAATATTTGAGGTAAAATAAAGATAGAAAATCAAACCCAAAACAAAAAATAATCAAAATGTGGCCTCCCTGGCTCCCATCACTGCTTTCCCACTAATTTCTGGGCCTTCCTCCCCCCAACCCCGCATCCACCATCAATAAGGCAGTGCCTGTCCTAACTGGCTTAGTTGAGCCAGGCTTAGTTGAGCCAAGCTCAGTTGGGATCACTCTGTACCCCTCTGACCCACTTTCATTCCCCCCAAAATAATCCTTCTCCTACCTATAAGGGTCCTGGTACAAGAAAGGGGGCAGGACCAGTGTTCACTCAGTATTGCCCACTGGAAACATTTAAGAAAAAGGCACCTGCCGGCTCTGAGACTGGCACCAAGGGTGATGTCAAAATGGTGCAAGTCTCAGGGTTGGTTGGCACCCTTTTTAAAAAGATTGAGGTAGAAACTGCTTGTATCCCTTTCTTATACCAGGACCTCCATGGAAAGGGGAAGTGGGGGTTGAGGAGATCCCTGATTTTTCATGGAATGAGAGGGGGGTCAGAGTGCTCCCGGGAGGCCACAGTTAGGTTGGCTTAGTCAAGCCAAGTAAACCCATGACCTATTTTATTGATTGGGTAGGCCTACCAGACTCAACCAGGTTAGATAGACGTTGGACTCAGCAGGAAGCTGTGGTTTCATTGTTTTGTTTTCTTGGGAAATAATGTGCACTATTTGCTATAGTGAGCACTACTTCCTAAAATGAAAACACCCACAAATTCTCAAAGCTTTCCAAAGGATATTTCATTTGTTTTGGGTTATCCAAACTGAAATAGAAATGAGCCCTTTTGTTTCTGATTACCCATTTGTTTGAAACTTAGGCACATCCAGGCTGAAAATTGTCCTCGCCCCAACAGACAAAAATATTTATGCTGTTTTCCAGCATGTGTACTGTTGAGCGCACTAAAAAGGGGTGGGTAAAGGGCAGAGCCAAGGATGGGAATATGTAGGATAGGTAAGGTAAGCCCAGGGATTTCATTTTGCACAGCAGGTGCAAAGCCCACCTATACGTTTGCATCTTGAAAATGAAATTACAAAATACCTGTAGACATGCAAATTGCTCAGGAGTTATAAAATTGCCACTTAATGTTGCGATCCCGGGACGGCCCCGGGATCGGCACTTACCCCGCCGCGGTTCCGTTTCAGTCTCCCGCGCCCCGGGGCTGCAGGGACCCCGGCCGCAGCGTCCCCAGTGCGTGGCCAGCTCTCCCGGGCCTGCAGGGCCCTCAGGCACCGCGCCTCGGCCTCTCCCTCGCTGCCGGCGTTCCCCGCGGTTGGCTCTGCCCCCTAGGCCCACGCGCGCGTCCCTGCCCTGTATTTAAAGGGCCCAGCACGGGAAAGGCTCAAATCAGCCCTGGATGACTTCAGACGCTGCAGGGCTACTTAAGCCCTGCAGCTGCAGCCATTCCCTGCCTTGCAACGAGGTTCCCAGGTATTCCTGTCTCCAGTTGCTGCGTTCCTGTGTCGTCTGGCTTCTGCTTGGCTTCTGACCCCGGATCGGCTTACGTTGACTCTTTGGCTTCTGACCCCGGACCGGCTTACGTTGATTCCCTGGCTTCTGACCCCGGACCTGCTTACGTTGACTCTTTGGCTCCTGACCTCGGACTGGTTTACGGTGATCCCTTGGTTCCTGACTCTGGACTGGCGAGCGACGACCCTCCGGCACTCAACCTTGGACTCCATCTGACGCGGCCCCCGCGGGCCCTCCTAAGTCCCAGCGGCCGGGTTCCTACGGGCTCCTCCTGGGGGAACTCCGGCTTCCAGGGTGAATCTCCTGTCCCAGCGGCCGAACTCCTACGAGCTCCTCTCGGGGGAGGATTGGCTTCCAGGGCGAAGATCTTCCCAACACTGCGCCAGCTCCATCGTCTCATCCTTCCTCGCCAAAGCCCTAGGTCGCATAGGGCTTCCAGAGTCCCTCCTTCGGCCATCCACGAGTCTGTGCTTGCCGCCTCCCGGTCGGGACCACTGCTGCAACCTCCTTCAGCAACTCATCCTTTGGTTCCGATCGGCCCAAGGGTCCACGAATCCAACACTTAAATTGTGTGTTTTCATAATTGGAAGAAAGGAAAGATCTAATGACCGGTACATAATATAACAATTTGTAATTATAGATTGACCATTTAAAATTAAAAGTACTGACAAAATTACTTATTTGCTACCCACATACAGGTACGTTTTCAAAGGCCCACATGTGTTAATTTTGGGGTTTACGCGTGTGGCCGGGCCTTGTGTGCGCCACGCACATTTTACAATAGGCCCGGCCATGTCACTAAAGCAGGATACACGCACAAGTGTCGGGCCTGTCAGAAAGGCGGGCCGGGAGCAGGGAGGGGAGGGGTGGGGCAGGGGCCGGGAAGTTGCCACTGTTCCGACGGAGCAGTAAGTAAAAAAGAAAGAAAAGAAATGTGGATAGGGTTAGGTTAGGGGTCGGGGAGGAGAGGGGAAGAGGTAGGGTAAGGGATAGGAAAGTTCCCTCCCAATCCGCACCTTAATTGGAGTGGACTGGGAGGGAACTGAGGGAGGCCCAATTGCGTCACGATATGCAGTTTACTAAAATTCAGCCCCCCCCCCCCCCTCCCCCGGCGCTCATGTGTATGCGGCCATTGGATTTTATTACATGTGCTCGCCGGCGCACACATGTTATAAAATCAGCGCGTCCATGTGTGCGCGCCAGGAACCACATGGACGCACGCATGATCCTTTTAAAATCAATTTCTTAATATACTCATACGTTTCTGAGATGCTTGTTTGCAAAATCTGTTACTAGTAGAATTCAGTTTCCCTAAACAGAAACAACAGAAACATGCAAACAGAATAGGCTGCATACAGATTTCTTAATGTAGAAAAAATATAAATTTAAGATTTGCATGCAAAATAATGGGAGCTCTAATTTTTTTGTGGGTGTAATTATGTTATCTCAATTTTTAAGACAAGAAAAATAAAAATCATAGTCTCAATCTAGCTTAATGGAATGCCTGAAATCATTAAAATCATTACTTTGTAATAAATTATTTGAGAGCAAAAGGGAATAAGAAGATTAGGCTAATACTACCTTAATGTCGAGATCACTAACTGAAACATAAAAAAGAAAATGTGTGTATGTGTAAATATATATATATATATATAAATATATATATATATATATATATATATATATATATATATATATATATATACACATATATATATATGTAATTTCAGCTACTTCTAAGTTGGTGCCCTCTAAATATTCACTTTCAGATCGTTGTTGGATGCTGGTTTATATCAAAGCACTAGCTCATTGTTCATGCCTGCTTTCTTTCCCTTATGCAATCTAATTTTGTGAGTCTAGTATCTGGGGCAGTGTTTGCCCAGAGGCATAATGAGCAGATTTCAATAGGCATCCTGATTGGAGAAATGACCTCCCTCCATTTCCAATCCTTGGTACCAGTGAAGGGAGGAAGATGTTTCAGATTTAATTCTGAACTGCAGTGTTTTCTAAAAATATTGTGCAGAATCTCACACCACAAACAGTGACTTCTTTAATTTTGCAATCTAATTGGGTTTGTGCTTGTTAAGCCTATTTGTGAAGCACAATAATTTTTTAAGATGACCAATATGCTTATTGGAGCTAGAGTAACTTCAAATATACAACAAACAAACATTGTAATGGACTTTGAAAAATGATAACAATAGTGGGGGAGGGGGCTGGAAAATAAATGTAATGAAGGAGAGGGGGCTGATATTCAAGGCATTTATAGAGGTAACTTTTGAGTTACCCAGATAAATACCTACCCTGGAATATCACTGACACTTATCCATCTAAATTTTAGACAGATAATATAGAGGTGTTTCTTGAGCATTCCTGGGCACAGCTAAGATAGCTGAATAATTTTTTCAGCTCTCTGGTATTTGAAGTAAACTAAGTTATTCAACTGTGTCCAGACTCCAGAGCAGGAGATTTAAAGACATCTAGGAATGTGTTCCTGGATAACTTGAACTTAACAGAAGATATTCAAAGAATATCAAGAGATAAGCAAGCAATGCTACCCAAAAGAAAGTTCCTGCAAAGACCTTATGGCCTGATCCTGTGGCCCCCACCTCAAAATTCTTGGAGCACTCTCCCACCACCCCTCAAAAATAATTTATTTATTTATTTAAATGGTTTTATATACCGACAACCGTTTACACATCGTGTCGGTTTACATGTAACTTATAACCAATGTATATATAGGCATTGCCTTTACAAAGAACAGTAAACAGTAAAAAGCAGTAACAGAGCAACAACTAAATAAATTAGAAATGGGGGATTCAACTGGGAGAGACATAGGAGGGGGCAGGAAGGGGAACACAATGACACACAGGGGAAAGGTTATGCATAGGGTTTAGCGAAAATATTTGTTAAATACAGGTTATATACATGGTTATATAACCCTGTATACAACACCCATGGAAATGAGGTTATATACATGGTTATATAACCATGAGGTTATATACATGGTTATATAAAATTCTTTATATACAAAGTAAAGTGAGGAGAGGAGGGCTAGAGGGGGCAAGTGTTAGAAATGGATCCTGAAGGGCGAGGGTTAGTAATTGATGATGAAAGGAGGTAGGCTTGGAGGAAGAGCCAGGTTTTAAGTTTCTTTTTGAATTTAGGTGTGGAGGTTTCGGTGCGTAGGTCGAGAGGCATGGAGTTCCAAAGGGTGGGGCCTGCGAGGGAAAGGGCTCTGTTGGTTGTGGAAATGAGTCTAGTGGATTTTATGGAGGGAGAAATTAGGGTTCCACGGAGTGAAGAACGGGTAGGTCTTGTGGAGGTACGAGGGAGGAAAGGAAACTTATAATAAAGTTGTGAGCTTCTAGGTCCAATAAGCCTTATGCCCATACCACCCCAAAGTTATAAAAATAAATACTGAACAGGATATTGTAGTTTGAGCCCTCTTCCCCCCCCCCCTCCCCCATCCCCACCAAATACCATCCCTGCAGCCCCCTTAGGATTGCCAACTGTACAATTCTGGTCGCCGCATCTCAAAAAAGATATAATTGCGATGGAGAAGGTACAGAGAAGGGCTACCAAAATGATAAGGGGAATGGAACAACTCCCCTATGAGGAAAGACTAAAGAGGTTAGGACTTTTCAGCTTGGAGAAGAGACTACTGCGGGGGGATATGATAGAGGTGTTTAAAATCATGAGAGGTCTAGAACGGGTAGATGTGAATCGGTTATTTACTCTTTCGGATAGTAGAAGGACTAGGGGACACTCCATGAAGTTAGCATGGGGCACATTTAAAACTAATCGGAGAAAGTTCTTTTTTACTCAACGCACAATTAAACTCTGGAATTTGTTGCCAGAGAATGTGGTTCGTGCAGTTAGTATAGCTGTGTTTAAAAAAGGATTGGATAAGTTCTTGGAGGAGAAGTCCATTACCTGCTATTAAGTTCACTTAGAGAATAGCCACTGCCATTAGCAATGGTTACATGGAGTGGACTTAGTTTTTGGGTACTTGCCAGGTTCTTATGGCCTGGATTGGCCACTGTTGGAGACAGGATGCTGGGCTTGATGGACCCTTGGTCTGACCCAGTGTGGCATTTTCTTATGTTCTTATGTTCTCTAGATATTCAGGACAGCTTGACCCAGACCTGGCTTTTCTCCACTGCCTGCAAGGACATGTAGTTTTATTTTTATAAGAAATGCATACGTAAGTCAGAACTACAAATACCCTGCATGCACTGGGATAAAACCTGCACTGGATTAACCTGTCCCAAAAACCTGGAACCAGTTGGAAATCTTAAGCTCCCCCCCAAAAAACAACAACAACAAAAAAAAAAAACCATGAATGCCAGCTGTGATCTTGGATCTTTTATCAGGCTCCCAGCATTTCCTACGTTTTTCTGATGACCATGCTGGTCACGAAACTTACCAGTATAATTGGTTTGACTGCTATGTCGCTAGCTTACTCTAACGGAAGATGCCCTGGGAGCTGGACAGAAGATCAGAGCTCCTGGCTGGCATTTGAGGTTTTGGAGGTACAGGTGGAATGGGGTCGTAAGATTACAATTTGGCGGGGGGGGGAGAGGAGGGGGGGGGGGAGGGTTCAAACTGCAGTGTTCCGTTCACTATTTATTTTTTTAGCTTTGGGTGAGGGGAGAGGGCGGAGGATTCATTGGGCCTAGAGAGCCGCAACTTTATTTATCATTATGGAGGACTCTGTGGGGAGGAGGGGCTTGGATATCTTTGGGATTGGGGGTGCAAGATCAGGTTGTATGGCTCTCACAGAAGCTTTTATTTTTTTTCGGTAACCACTGCTTGATCTACCTAGATAACTTGTAACTGACCCCAGTGATCTTCAGATCTAGCTGGTTAGTTGCAAAGGTATCCATGTAGGCTTGCTTGGATTAACTTTATTTGTGGACATTTATCTCGCTGAATATTAAGGTTAACTTATCTGTCAGACTTTCGCTGGATATGTTAGCTGTTGGAGGCTTCTTTGAATATCGGCTTCAGGATGTTTTTGTTTTGCTGCCGTTTAAAGAAAGCATAATTTTTTGTTACAATTACAGAAGAAAGTCTAATAAAAAAATGTGAATTAACTGACTGCAATGGAATCTCATTTTCATGAAATAAATGTATTAGTTCTAATGGTAAACTGAATACTAATGTGATATTTAAAAACGTAAAAAAGATAATATAATAAGGATTGTGTTTGGGCAAGCAGGCATGTAAGCAACAGCAGCACAGGACTGCACCTATATTTTAATGTAAAATTTTTATAAATTTAGTCCATTTATGTGCAATATTATCGTTAAAAGATTCCCCTTTTTAAATACTACGGGAGTTAAGAAGTCAGAATAATATGAACTATGAAATAATGCAGCACTAAAATTGTTGAATTATTTTGCAACACAACCTGGAAGATGGAACCTACACACTAAAAGGTGAATTTTAAGAGTGGGCGTGTGCCAAAATCAGGAGATGTGCATGCATGGGCGGGTCTGCCTGATTTAATAAGCCGTCCACATCTGCACACAAGTACCGCTGTGCGAATATCTCATAACGGGAAAAAAGGAGTGAAATGTGGGCAGGGCAGAGGCATTCTGGGCGGGTTCAAGAGATATGCGCACAAGTAGCTACACATCTGGGTGCGCGCCCAGGTATATTTGAGTGCAAATTTACTACTGCTATGGAGGAGGTGTAAGTCTCAATAAAACTATTTCCAGGCCTCTATGAAGTGTTTGAGGAATCTGGGTTAACGAGGTGGGGCGGGGGGGGGGGGGGGGGGATGCAGGCTAGGACCTAGCTCTAGACTGGGCAAACTGATGGACAAACTGGTGAAACTGGTCATAGACTGGAAGCGCATCTGTTATAAAAGTTCCCTCATTTGCATGTCCCAAATCCAACTTCTGCTGCTGTGCACACACACAAGCTTAAAATTAGGAGCACACCAGGGCTATCTTATAACATGCAAGCGTATGTGCGCACAGGATATAAAATTGCTGTGTATCTGACTGCACATCCATATGCACATGCACATGTTGGCCTGTGCACCCATTTCAAAGTTACTTCCTAGCATGTAAATCTTTTTTTAAATCAGGTCCAAGTGTATGCTAAGGCCAATTTGTATGCAGCTAGGATAGCGGGCTATGCAGTAATGAGTATGGGACGGATTTTTAAACCTATGCGCGCTGGGTACATTTGTGCGCATGTTATAAAATCTGGGGTCGGCGCACTCAAGGGGGTGTACACTAGTGCACCTTGCACGCGCCAAGCCCTAGGGGAGCCCCGATGGCTTTCCCCGTTCCCACCAAGGCCACTCTGCCCTGCCCCCAGACCACCCCACCCCCGGACCACCCATTATTTCAAGCCCCAGGACTTACACGCGTCCCAGGGCATTACGTGCGCCGCTGGGCCTTTTGAAAATAGACCCGGCACATGTAACCCCCCCTACGTGTGTAAATCCACCTGGATTTACATGCGTAGGCTTTGAAAATCTGCCCCTATATTTACAAAGGGGGTTACATGCAGAAAATGAACTTATATGTTCCTAAGCAGCCTGTATTTGTGTACATGCTATTTTATAAACATTGAAAGCAAGTCGCATATTTTTGGTTTCATGCGCACAGGTTGTCTAGGAGCATTCTGGGGAGGGGCCCGAGAGATAAGCATGAAAGCTGCTATTTTATATGAGACTTTTGCATATAAATTATTTAACTTATTTGCACAATTTTACACCTGATAATTAACTAGTGCAAATGATATCTGGCATCTGTTCTCTGGAAGTTTTGGGTGGGAAGTCTTGATGAAGTCCTAGAGGTAAATGGGACATGGGCTGGTGAACTGGGAGAGATGAAAGCAGATTAGTGATATCAAATATCAGAATATCTGGTTTTACATTTATGATCTATTTATTTACATACCTAAAATATAGACACGCATGTTTATGAACTATGTAGGAAAAAGTAACCAGCAGAAATGTAAGCTCACTAGTTTTAAAATTACCATTCCTGCAAGTACTTTTGGAACATAAATATGTGGTATTTAATAAACTGCACTGTGAATCGGTTATTTACTCTTTCAGATAGTAGAAAGACTAGGGGGCACTCCATGAAGTTAGCATGGGGCACATTTAAAACTAATCGGAGAAAGTTCTTTTTTACTCAACCCACAATTAAACTCTGGAATTTGTTGCCAGAGGATGTGGTTAGTGCAGTTAGTATAGCTGTGTTTAAAAAAGGATTGGATAAGTTCTTGGAGGAGAAGTCCATTACCTGCTATTAAGTTCACTTAGAGAATAGCCACTGCCATTAGCAATGGTAACATGGAATAGACTTAGTTTTTGGGTAGTTGCCAGGTTCTTATGGCCTGGACTGGCCAATGTTGGAAACAGGCTGCTGGGCTTGATGGACCCTTGGTCTGACCCAGTAAGGCATTTTCTTATGTTCTTATGCACAGTTCTCATTACGCAGTTTATAAAATACTAGCATCCACTTGTTTGCAGATATGCGGTAATGCAAATAGGCTTGAAAGTTATCCTCCCTGGCCCTAGCATGCAATTAAAGTGGAGTCAGAGGATGTTAGCAGAAATGCACTAAAATGTGTATATATCTGCAAATAAATGAAGGAATTTCACATGCATAATAGGCTTTAGCAGGCACATGGGACATGATCTCCTCCACATACAATTTCCTGCAGGCTCCATAAAGTCAAAACATTAACACCTGTCTTGAACCAAGTGTTAACTTCTAGGTGTGAATGCAACATCTTAAATCCTTATGTAAATTGGTGCTTTCACTTTGAATTGAATAGTGTGGGGGATTTCATCTCCCCACCAAAACCACATCAAGCCCATGCTCTTCCTCTCCCCCCACTCACCACCAAATGCCAGATCAAGGAACCGGGATGTTCAGATCTTTGTCGCAAGAACAAGGAACTTACATGACCTGATTCTCACCTCACCTAGACCCAAGAACAAGTGACTGGCATGTCTTGATTCCCCTTCTCTGGACCCCAATAGCCAGTATGATTTCCCCCTATCCTTCAGGATACAAGTTAAGAGGCTTAAGGTGACAGGGCCAGTCAACTCATTCTCCACTTTATCCTACAAACAAGATCAAGAGGCATCTATTCCTCAACCCCCCGAATCCCACTTCCTTACTCTGTCATGTTTCCTCCATGAGGATGAGTGCCAAATGGAGGAGGCCAGCCCCACTCCTAGTGGTTTTGAAACTAGTGGCAGCTCATAGTTATTTGCCCCATACATTTGCAGAGGACAAAAGAGTGTGAAAATCATCCAGTGCCATTTTCTAAATCATTGGGAGTGGGAGGGAGCCCATGTTATCTCCTGAATCATCAAAAGGGGCAGGAAGAGAGAGGGGACCTGTCCTGATGAGAGAGGGCTCAGGACACAGAGGCATCTTAATCTTGTCTGCAAGTATGGGGGACTATAATGCATATAAAGGGATGATCAGGCTGCCAAGTCCCTTAATTTGTGTTCACTGTGGTAAGGATGTGAGCCTCTTGACTTGTTTCTGGGTATAGGGGTCTGAGTGTAGAAGGAAGGTGGAGGAGAGACTGGGAAACACGTTGTTTTGTCAAGTGACAGGGGTATTAGGCCATTCCAGCCACTTGGTTTTGTGTTTGGGGAAGGAGGGGCGAGCAGGGCTGGATGTAGGCATGTGCCTAGGCTGCCTAATTCTGATGGTGCACAAAAACTGGGATTCCTCCCACTGCTCTCTGATTTCCAGAGGAAAATCCCCTTACCTTGACGTCTTTGTCTAAGGGTGCCATCATTTTAATTCCAGCCCTGAGGGGGCAGATTGGGCCTTAGGGTCCACCTGAGTTTTATGTCAGGAGGTGAGGAGTAGGGAACTCAGGCTATGTCAGCCACTTGTTTTTGTGTAAAATGCAAGGGGTTATTGGGACATGCTGGCCTCTTTGTGCTTGTGTTGTAGGTTTACATAGAATGGGGATATGGAGGCCTCTTTGGGTTTCTTTGTGGGGGACTACATTCAGGGGAGATGAAATCCCATGTATTAATTAAATCTTTCACTTTACAGCAGTTAGAATGAGGACATTTCAAAATCCAGTGAGTGCATGCTAAACCTTTTGGTTAGTGAGCATGGTAATAGAATCTGTGCCCTATATGGTCAATATTTTTGCAGGCCTGTTAAGTGCTCTATTATCATGCATGTAAAATTCTTAGCACATGCATACAATAAAAGATTTTAGTGCATGTTTTAGACTTCTATACGTCAAAAGGCATGCATCCCAAAATGTGTCACTTTCAAAAATACAGTCTAGATGTATGGCAACCCCCTCATCATCCACTAGATGGCTCTAGTATCCCACTAGTTCATTATAAAGGAATGCCACTGGTTCAGTACATGCCCTGGAGGCTGCCTGTAGTGGGTGGACCGTTTGAATATAAATATGGGCTAGGATTAGTATAGGTGTGGCTTTTAATTCAACTTTTGAGGAGTGAGGAGCTCCTAGTGTGTTTCTTTGAGAGTGAGGACTATTCCCCTCACTGCTTTATACTTTGGAGGCTATTTCTTCCTAGGCACCACCTATCTGTCTGGAGGTTGGTCTCCGTTTAGAAGAGAGATTTATTTGGTGTTTTACTGTTTTTGAGAAGCTCACTGGAATGGAAGCCTAGTCATATGATGGTTCCCTAGATTTGAATGCCAGGACAGTGAAGTCCTGACAGAACCCTGTCTAGGAGAAAGACAGATCTGTAGGCCAGTGACTCTCCTTCAGAGAGGATTTTTGGATATTAGAGAATGATAATAATTTTGTTTGGCAGGAGTTTTTTGTTTGGGTTTTTTTTTGGCCACCCTTCTTTGCCTGGAGCTGGACTGGAAGAGGTCAGGTCTGAACCTCACCATCAGACTCCTCCTTTAGAGAGGTCCATCTATAAGGGAGAAGGTAAGGAACTCTGAAAACCCTGAACAGGATCTTCAACCCCAGGGACACAGGCACAGGCTGGGTAAAAGCACAAAACAATTGTGTATTCTACATTCTACGGGGACCCCACACAGAGTAGGATTTTCCCCAAGTACTGGATTTCTTATACACTCAGAGCAGGCGTGGTAAGACTTTTATAAGGAAACTAAGCCAGAAACATTTACAAGACAGGCAGCTGTAATTTCATTTATTCATAATTGGATATTGATTTAACTTTTGCAAAGTGAGTATAATATTATTTGAACACCCAGCTCTGTGCCCAGTGTCCCTGCAGCACTTCAGCATCGCAGGCCACAATGGGAATTGTACATATGTCAGAGGAAACAGTACACCACCGCCTGGGCAGGAAACATTAGCTTCACCACACAAAAAAGGCCCACACCATGAAAATAAAGGAGGGGAAAGAAGAAAATAAGTTTAGACAGCCCCAGAAATATAAATTACTTTTGTGTGCCCTGGGATAACATGCCACCTCCAAGAAAAGGGTTACAGAGGTATATAGAGATTAGTGTCTGTCTGTTGGGGCAGTGGTAGGAGGGAGGAAGAAGTTGACATGATGGCATAGGATGTCTCTGTTACTGCAACTCCACACATCAGGAGAGGAATCAGAGCTACTTGGATACCCTCAGGTTAGGGAACTTGTATAGGAATGGGTAACAATATTTTTTTTTTTGGCTTTTTTGTTTTGTTTTTCCAATTTGTTAGGTTTTCATTTCATTTTGTTTCATTTTAGAATGCACTACATTTTTTAGTGCTTAATAATTTCCATTAAATGTGCACTAAATTCTATGTAGTATATACTATTTCAATTTTGAGCACAGTAATTGAAACAAAACTAAAAACAAACAAATGAACATCCCTAGTATTCCAACCCCCATTGGAGCTGGTGAATAAGGCATTGTGCTTTTACATGCCTGTCACCAATGTTCCACAATTTCAACAATCTGAATGAGAAAGCTCATCATATTGGATATTGGAGACAATGTATTCCAAGGACACCGAGGTTAGGTACATTAGGCTTCTTTTGTTAGGGGAGAAAACATTGATACATAAGTATCAAGATGGCCTGAATAATTAACATAAATAGATTTTTGATAATTCTTTTCTTGTGAATTTTTAATACAGTATCTATACAATAAACCAATTAATAAAAAGCCTATTTACAGATATGTACTATTGTTATCCATAAATGCCAAGAATTGTGAAATGTAATAAATTACACATACAGTTTAGTTAGTTTCAAGAGCAGATAAGCAAAAGAATTTGTATCAGAAACTGTACTTTATATCTCAATATACATTATGTAGTCAAATTTTAGAAAATTTGAATAATGGAAACTATTTTTTTCTTCATTTACTGATTAAAGACTAGATCACAGTTTGCTCTGACTAATCATACTGCTCTCTCCATTTTTTCTATGTGAAAGTGTGAAAAGAGACTATATAACATATTTAATTAGAAAATATTTTTTTTTAAACTAAACATATATGGGGTCAATATTCAAATCCTGGCCAGCTAAGTAACTGAGCTGGATAACACTTATCC
Organism: Rhinatrema bivittatum; assembly: GCF_901001135.1. Classification (NCBI taxonomy): domain Eukaryota; kingdom Metazoa; phylum Chordata; class Amphibia; order Gymnophiona; family Rhinatrematidae; genus Rhinatrema; species Rhinatrema bivittatum. The sequence continues at coordinate 229,317,406 of NC_042620.1, read as the reverse complement.
AGCTAAGTTACAAGGATATTCAATGGCACGACTGAATATCCGTCTAAGTTTAGACCAGCTATTGAACAGGTCTGACTTAGACGGACAACTTATCTGGCTAAATACCAATATTGTTACTTAGGCCTAGATTTACAAAAACACCACAGCGTCATGAATACCATGGTAATGAGGGGAGGGGGCTAAGAGGGGGGGCAATCTTGCGATAGCCGACAGCGATCACACCTCAGCGGTGCGATCGCTGCCGACATCGCGCCGAATAACTACACTATAAAAGGTGTAGTTATTCGGCACGAAACTGGCAGAGATAAAGAAGCGTACCTTTCGCTGTTGGCAAAGTCTTCATGGCGTCAGCCCCGATGCCGCCCTCTTCTTCCGGGGCTGACGCCATCCCGACTCCACCCCAATTTTAGTATCGCATGCGAAGAGGGACTTTTCATGTATGAAACGTCCCTTATTGCGTGCGATCCACATAGAAGATGAACCCCTTAGTCAGATAAGTTATCCGACAAAGTAGTGCTGCCCCGATCTGCCCACTGCCTGCCCACAAAGTTCTCCGGGTAAGAGATACTCAAATAAGTTACTTATTCGACTATCTAGCGGAACTTAAGCAGATATTCAGCAGTCACTGGATAGCTGAATAAGTCCTAATATCTGCAGGATGAATATCGGTCTCTGTCTCTCTCTCTCACACTCTCTCTCTCTCTCTCTCTATATATATATATACATATATATATATGCTTTTCATCCTCCTGGCATCTAGTGTTGCTCTGACAACAGTGCTGGTAGTAAAGCAGGATGCCAGGAGGACAGTAAGTGTTGCGATCCCGGGCCGTGCCCCGGGATCCCCACTCACCACACAGCCCGACCCGGCCTCGGGAGCTCTCCTCCGGCTGTCCTGGTCCAAGACACAGCCATCCAGGCCTGAGATGCGGCCTATGATCCGCTGCTGGTCCTGCCCCTAGGTGCGCGCGTGCGCAGGGGCTCTAGATTTAAAGGGGCCAGTGCGGGAAACCTGAAGACAGCCTCCTGATGACATCAGATGGTGCCGGATTATTTAGACCCGGCAGTCACAGCTAACCCTCGCCTTGCAACGAGGTTCACTCTTCGGAGTAGCTAGTTGTGCTTCCTGCTTCCCGGTCTCTGCTTGTTCCTGATGTCTGATTCCTGGCTCCTGACCTTGCTTCGTTCTTTGACTCTGGCTTCAGCTTCTGTCCCTGGTTTTGGCATCTGACATCTGACTTCTGGCTCCCAACCTTGGCTTGTTCTGGACTTCGGCTTCATCTCTCTCCACCGCCGCAGGTACTTCTTCTTCACCCGCCCGGAGGTTTCTCCTAAGCCCCAGCGGCTCGGGTCCTTAAGGGCTCCTCCCGGGGGGAACCGTGGGCTTCCAAGGGTGAAGTCTCTCCTGACCTCCTGGGTGCCATCTCATCGTCGGATACCTCGGCAGGCTGCTCTTCTGATCCTTGGTTGCATAGGATCCACCTAAGACCAAGAGGCTCGGGTCCCTACGGGCTCCTCCTGGGGGGATCTCAGGCATCCAGTGGTGAAGCTGTCTTCGAAGTCTCTCCTCAGTGCCACCTCCCGGCTGCGACGCCCACTGTGGGGTTCCACAGCACTACACCTGCTGTCTCAGCCGGCCCAAGGGTCCACGATCCTAACAGTAAGCATCCACTACCTAGTGGTTTGGGCTTCTGAGTGTGTTGGGAGAGTCCTGGAGCCACTGAATTTTCTTAAAATATGTCTGGGTATAGTAAGGCAGGATTAGGAGGAGGAATCAGGACAGAAGTTTTTTGTTTAACATTAGAGAGGAGAAGGGGAGGAGCGATGCACCTTTTCATATATTTTTTGACGGGAAAGAAGAAGCTTCCTTTGGGAGGCTGTTGGCCCTTGCATTACTTTATGAATTCAATGGCAGGGAGGAGGATCTCATATAGGGCTCACCATGTAAAGTTTTAAAACTTTGAGGACAATATTCAGCGAGGTGGAGATCGGTTCATCGACTTACTTCAGGCCTGTAATGCCTCTGACCAGATTTAGTCCGGTAAGTTTATCCGGTTAGTGCTGAATATCAGAGCTAACTGGATAAACTTAAACCTCACCCCTGGAATTCCCCCACACCACTTCTTTTTTTTTACTCATTTCAGTTTTAACCGGGTAATGACTTACCCAGTCACAATTTATCTGCTTTCTGGGGGATAGAAATTTTAAACTCAGGTTTTGTCCAGGTAACTAAAAAAGTTTCACAAATAAACCTTTTGAATACTGACCTAAATAAAATGAATGCACTGTCATTTCCATGTCCTTCAGTTATGCTAATATTTCCAAATTGGCAAGTGAAAATATGCCTCCCTTATTGAAGTTATTTTCTACAGAGGATGATGAAACCATCTTTTTAGAGCAGTGTGACAACAAAAATATTGTCATTATAGAGGGAAAAGGAGGATGGACACAGTTCAGAAGCCTTGGATCCTCTCACAATTTACCCTTGGAATTCAATGAGATCTTGCCATAATCTATATTTCCAGAAATGAAAAAAAGGACATAAACTTTCTGTTAGAGTTGTGGTCTCATGCTAGAGTGAGATTGATGCCACCTACCAGGAAGGACCAGTAGGTCCTCACTGCCAACTGGTGGAATACGGTGCAGAGACTAGCGGGAACTTTGCTATACCAGCCCCTTTCCCCACAGGTTGAGTCTTTGGGCTCCAGGGGCTGGCAGGTCTTCGGTGAGTGTCTCTGGTGAAGTCTAGGAAAGCTTCCATAATCAGGCTATAGTCAAAGCAGGTGGCAGGCAAGGAGAGTCAGATTATGGGCTAAGGTCAGTACCAGGGGTCAGTCCAAAGGAGCAAGGCAAGGCTGGGCAAGGCTGAAGACAAAGGCAAGGTAAGAGCTGAAGATATGGAAGGCTGGATGAGGCTGAAGACAAAGGCAAGGTAGAACACAAAGATCTAAAGCAGCAACTCACACTACCTAGAGTAGTTGACCCGTTGCTGAGGTGTTGTGTGAGTACAATGGAGGCCCTTTATAGGGCAAAGGCCTGACGTCATCGGTAGGCACCAGTGGGGCTTTTCCACTGTGAGCCCTTTAAAAGAAGGGATGAGTCCTGAGCACACGCTCCTAGGGGTGCGCTGAGGGAGGGGGGTAGTTGGAGTGGTGGCATCTGGCCGTGAAGAATCCCATCAGCAGTGTCCTGTCACATGGCTTGGTAGCATTCTCTGGCCAGGCAGTGATGGGTGAGTGATCAGGCTCGCAGGAACAGCCCGCAAGCTGGCAAAGATAACACTTTCTTATTCAAAGTGCTATTCATAGTCCGTTAAAAATGGGGCATCATCATAAATTATAGCATATTTGATAAAATTGATCGGGATTTTGGTAACAATACTGTAGTTGAAATGTGCCATATATCACAATGTCATGAAGGGGGAGGGTTCTATTTACTGAAGGGCCAATGCACTAAAGTGCTTTAAGACTAATGCAGTGTTAACATTAGTTAACACATATTTACTGTTCATTAATTCTGGATTAGATTTAACACACTTTCCCATTAGACTGCGCAAGCAGTGATATCATTTGTGTTCTTTTGGTAGTAAATTATTGATCTCAGTGCATATATTATTATTTGCTTTTGAACTATGTTGCAAATTATGGAATATGAATGTAAATAAATATGGAGTTTTACCAGGTTAACATTCTGTGTCACATTCAAATGCAAACCAGTTCATTAATATTCAAATGGGGTTAACACAAATTGCAAGGTGTAGTTATGTTCTGATTAGCCAATGGGGACCAATGCAAGGCCCACTGTTGGCTGTAATGTCTCTTTATTTCTCCCAACAATACAATAAGAACCTGTAAGAACTATGGGGTAGATGGGGATAGGGTCCTGGCTTGAAGATAGGGATGCAAGGGTATAGGAGTTTTGGTCAAACTGGATGTGGGGTCTTGCTTGATTGTCTGGGGTGGGGTGAGGTAGCCTGTAGGGACTCATAGAGAGAGGGGAATCAAATACTGTTGTGTTCATGTATACTTAGGCTGAAGTAGGGTTGACACAACTTATAGGGAGGAGCCCTTCAGGTCTCCACCATCAGCAGGTGGACCAGACAAAGCAGAGGCCTATTTGGAGCTTTACCTCTACCAGCCCTCGTTCCACTCAAGTTGAGCTTTTGGGTGCCGGGGCCAGCAGGTCTTAGGTGGGGACCTTTGCTGATGGCGGAGAGATTCGTGGAGGTAGCTGGGTTAATGTAAACGGAGGCCAGGCATATCCAGAGATGGGATGTGGTTAGTGGCAGGCGGCAGACAAGAATTTCCAGAAGCAGGTTGTAGTCTGTGGCAGGTGGTGGTGAAATGAGTCCGAGATCAGGCAGAGGTAAATACCAGGTATCTGTTTGAAGGGAAGGCAGGACAGATAGGCAGAGCAGGCAGGTGAGAAGAAGTAGAACAGGAGAGTAACAAAGAAGACACTGAAGAACTGAAAAGATGAAGACAAGGATGCAGGAAATGAAGACGACGCCAGACAAGTCAAGACACTGGATCTGAAGACAAGACGCTTAGGCAACATGAACTACTATAGAAGCAGGTGGACCTGTTGCTGAGGTGGGTTGTGGCTATAGCATTGCCTTTTTATAGGGCCTTAGTCTCACGCCATGAACAAAGGCCACGGAGTTCCTGCGGCAGTCCCTTTAAATAGAGAGAAGAGGTGTGGTGCTCCAGGCTGGCGGCATCCAGTCACATATACAGATGACATTTGTGAAGGCATGGCTGGTGGGGCCAGTAGCATTCTGCCGCATTGGAAGATGATGTCGGCAGCATCCAAAGCTAGTGGGGGCATGGCCGAGATGTGAAAGAATGGGTTTGAGGAGATTAGCCTGTGGAACGCCAAACTGTATTAAATGCAGGAGTTACCAGTTGAGGGACCTTACTATGCTGTTGGGGGGTGGGATATGGTGTGTGTGTGTGGGGGGGGGGCATAATGACCCACAGCAGACCTTGCAATAATTGGCAGCAGCAATACTGATTCATCAATGTTATTTCCCTCAGAAAACTGGGTTTAAACATGTGTTGATACAATAAGTACTTAATGTGGTGTCTTACAGAACATAACATCCATGTTAAAAATGGCCATTAAAGCATATTATCAGCTGATATTAATGCAGAATAGTACACTGACCCCTCCCTCAAAGTAAATTACTGTGCACTATTTGCATGTGCATTAGAAATACTGCTAATTTCCTAGTGGCGAGGAGGTGAGAAGGTACAGAGGCCTGATTGAAATTCAGGGAGTGGGTATAAGGGGGACCCAGAGGCCCAATGTTGCATTATGGGCAAGTGGTAAGATATGGGCCAAAAGATCCTTTTGTGCATTTCAGAGTGAGGGTAGTGCCCCCACATTATCCAACCCTTTCACTTTGAGCCAGTTGGTATAAGGAAAGCTGAGTTGACAAATGTGGCAATATTAGCATGTCTTTACACACTTTAAGTCTGATGTAACTCAAGTGGCCACTGGCCATACTGGTTCTAATGCTGCTTAGTATGTAGATTTTTTAATTTTTACAATATATGAACTTTTAGCACTATTTATAATTTAGCCACTGTTTTCACAAGCACAAAAGGCATAAAACCCCAGAGATCTAAGAAAATCATAGGGGCTTGTCCTTTCATATCCTCAAGTAAACAATACCTATACGGCAAGGCTTCGCCTCACAAGTTATATTTTCAGAAGCTAATACTATAAGTATTTCAGGTGACATTTCTTCCATGGCAAAGACTATTTACCAAGAGCCCCCTTGAACTAGAATATTATTACTGAGAAATGCTATTGTTCTACAGTGTCAAACAGCTCTGGTAGTCTCATTTTGTGCAATTTGAAAACATAAAGGAAGTGTTTGGATAACTAGCCATTCTTATACTCTGTACACAGGGAAAGAGGATGGTATAGCTCGAGTCACAAGTCTTGGCACGACCCACCGCTTATTTCTCTGGTGGAAATGTCAGCACTGTGAGGCACAGTGTCACAACTGGCACAAGTGTAGCAGTTAATGAGGGATTATGGGCAAAATGTGATGAGATATCCACAAAAGTTCTATAATCAACGGAAAGCCTTTGGAATGTAAATAAATGAAATAGGGTTTGTCTAGGTACACATGATAGCAACATAAGGTACTGTAGTTAAAACATTTTATTTTTAAGAAGTCATAATATTCCTTTTCTTGTGGAGGTTGCAAACACCATGGTACTGAAAGGGTTATGAAAAAGGAGATAGGAGCTCAAATAAAGGCAAAATGTTAAAGAATTGTTTATGTGACATTGGGTGAATGATGCCAAGTGTTGAATTTGTTAAACCATAGCCATTTGTCACAAAAAACAAGCCTGAAAGTCAGTGAGGAGCTAAAGCCTGTTGGCACAACAGAAGTCTGTAAGACAAACAGAGAGTGTGTATGTGGCCTGCATGCACATCTTGAGCCTATAAAGCAGTAATCCCCATAGAGAAGTATTGACTCTGCATAGTAATACAGTTTTCCCTTTGTCCCTCAGTTCTAACTGCAGAAGGGAAATATTGTCACTGTGACTAGAATCCATTTTTCATCAACTTTGGCACAAGAGCCAGTCTCACAAGTTTATTTATTCTCCTTGTGATTGGATCCCTTTGGTTGCTGGCCTCAAGGGCCTCACAGAACTGAATACCAAAGAAAAGAGTTCAAGGCTTAACTTTCTAAAAGACTATTTAATTTAGTTTCAAATCCAAATTACTACAATGCATATCAGGTCCTCAGAATAGGTCAGTAATGCTGAAGAGATAAGAGCAAAGGTTGACGTGGAAACATAGTATGGACACTATCTCCTTTCTAGCCCTCCAAACCTCTCTGGTTCCCTATTCCTAATCTATTACCATTCCACTGTCCTTTGACTTATCTTTTACCCTTTCTCCTCCTCTTTGATTCCCCACCCCCATAGTGCTCTCCAGTGTCTCTATTTCGTGCAATTTGCCTGCCCCAGGGATTCTGTAGTGAGATCGATGTCACTCATAGTAGCAGGAGGTCAGCAACACAGGTATATACTAAGGGCCTGTCCCATTCTCAGGTCTGATGCTTCCTTATGCACTTTTTTTTCTAAAAGTGAAGTGCTAATTGCACAGGGGAGAAGCAGCCATGGTAAACAGAGCAAGTGCTCACTGTTGCGTCTGGAAGCTGGTCCCTCCTTACCCCCATGGCCGGCCCGACGCCGTAGGAGCCCGCCCCGTGGCCTAGGCCGCCCTCGGACCACGTCGCCGCCGCCATCTTCACATGGCCTGGAGGCCACGGTGTCACCGTTCTTCGCGGCCTAGCCGCTACTGGGAAGCCGCTGCCGTGGCAGACACCACCTTGCTGCCTGGAGGCCGTCCTCGCTGCCTGACTGCTCCTCCCTCTCTCCATGCGGCAGGGAAGCCGCTGTCCAGGGTCCTGCCCCTCTCTGGGCCCTCCTTTAGGTGCCGGCGTGCGCCTCTTCAGAGATATTTAAAGAGCCAATGGCGGGAACTCCCAGGACTCCTCCCTGATGACATCATCAAGCCAGGCCTATTTAGGTCCACCTCTCTGACCCTTCCTCGACTTGGCAATGAGTCTGCTTGCTTCAGTGATTTCATCTGTGCTTCTTGTGCTCTTTTTCCTGCCTTCCCGAGTCCTGTTACTGCCTTTCTGAGCCCTGTCCCTGCCTTTCCAAGTCCTGTTCCTGTTGCCCCCTCCGCAGCTCCTGGACTGATTCTCTGGCTTTGGACCACGGACTGGCGATTGGTGATTCTCCATCTTCTGACTTTAGACCGAACATTGGCGAATCCTCCATCTTCTCAAGGGCCCACCTAAGTCCAGCCAGCCCTATGCACCCAAGGGCTCAACCTGTGGGGAACGGGGCTGGTATTGGCGAAGCTCCAGCCGGCCCTTGCTTCAGTTCAGCCTCGCCTACCGATGGTGGGGGCCTGTGGGAGTTTGCTCCCTCTGGTAGTACCAACTCCCCCTCGGGCAAGGGGTCCACATCTCCTCTGTCAGTACAACGCTCACTGTGTTCCTGTACTGCTGTCCTCCAAGAAGGGATGAGTGGACCTGCTTCAGCAGCCTTGAATGGCCTCTGCCTGGTCATAGTCACTCTTCTTCCTTCATCTCCAAGAGTGAACTGGAGCAAGAAAATAGCAGTATAAAATATTGGCACATAGCATTCCATTCAAAGCCCTGACTATTAGATACATTTCTGGAATAGCTCCCAGATTATTTTACTTCAAACTACATTAAGAAACCTAAACCATAGGGATGTGCAACAGGGACTGATTTGTCTCATTTTGTATTTGTATTCGTAGGGAGCCAAAACCGTTGCATCCGTTCTCGGGGAACCCCAATACCTACATTAGTTACATATGTATTTGTTTCCCCCCAAAAAAAACCCATCCTAACCCTTTAAATTTAATTAACTACAACCTCCCACCCTCCTGACCCCCCCAAGACTTACCAAAAGTCCCTGGTGGTCCAGCGGGGGTCCTGGCACGATCTCCTGCACTCGGGCTGCCGGCTGCTGGTATTCAAAATGGCGCGATAGCCTTTGCCCTAACTATGTCACAGGGGCTACCGATGCCATTGGTCGGCCCCTGTCACATGGAAGGAGCACAAGATGGCATCGGTCATCCATTGCTCCTACCATGTGACAGGGGCCGACCAATGGCACTGGTAGCCCCTGTGACACTGTGAGGGCAAAGGCTATCGGCACCATTTTGAATACCAGCAGCCGATAGCCCGAGTGCAGGAGATCACTCCTGGACCCCTGCTGGACCATCAGGGACTTTTGGTAAGTCTTGGAGGGGGGGGCAGGAGGGGGGGGGTTATTCTTTAGATACGTTGTATTCGTGGGGGTTCGCCATACGTTTTGTGACCCCACGAATACAACGAATAGGGACATATACGTTGCGGATTGCCAATACATTGAAAACGAATTCACACCCCTTCTAAACCATAAAGGAGGTAGAATCTACAATTCTCTTCAGTGTTATATATTTAATTACTATGACTCTGTATATATATCCAGATCCATCTCACTAGCAATTTGGCAGATTTATTTGAAAAAAACTTATTGAATACTAAGTGTTAATATGCGACTGGGTGAATTTTTCATTTGACACATAAGAAGCTGGGTGATAGCAGTAGTTTCCCAATTTATCTCACTGCTGTGCTTATGTCAATTTTTCCAAACTACACTATGTGGGTCCTTATTTTATTTGAACTGCAAATTTCGCTACCATATATTTTAGTGCCACCTTCAGATATGCTGTAATTATTAAACCTAATCTATAATGTGCAGACCTGGCTCCAGGATTTGAAATCTGAGGGAGTCAGTAAAATACAAGGGCAGATGTAAATGGATTGGCAGCTTTAGATCCTCTGAGATGCAATTTGAACTAATTTCTGATCTCTTTCATAGTAAAATAAGTCCAGGTTTCTGCTTCGCATTGATATATAATAATCCAAAAATAATTTGTTACCAATCAAATCACTCTGAAGAACAGTTTTTCACATGCAGGTTTAACTATAAATATTTAAGTATCGGTGTCATATAAGGAAGTTTTATCACTGCAGATCAAAGTAGAACTGTCAAAAATAAAATTAAAGGTCTTGCAGGTAAGTAAACAAACAGTTTACAATGGGGTCTGACAGGATTCTCTGCAGGAAAATTGTATAACATTTAGTTTGAAAATAAGAAGTTGCCTGGAACGTAGAGATAATTTTTTGAAGCTCATATACCACAAAATCTTACTATATATTTGGAATAAGAACAGTGCTATATAGGATGATTAGCTACACTACATTTCGAGAATGAGTTGCTCATTCTGGTTAAAAAAAGAAAAACAACACAAAAATCAACAAACATCTATGTCAAAACATTTAAATTAAATTCTAAGTCTTATTTCTATCTCATTATTATGATCCAATATGGCTCTCAAAATAGCTTTTGAAAAGTGATCACCATCTTCATGCAATATTTTTCTAATCTTAGTATATCCAGTTCCTCTTCTTTGTTAATCTATTCCTTTCATTCTCTCTCCTTTGTTTTCCTTTTTATTTTGTTCTCTTCTTCCAATATTTTGTTCTTCACTCCTTTTCTTCATTTCTCTCAATTTTACTTTTTTTTTACTCTCTTTTTTTTTTTTTTTTTTAAATTCTTTATTTATATCTTTAAATTCATAGTAAAAGATACATGTATATAATTCTTAAATGACTTCAAGAATTTTTAAACTGATAACAGATCACATTTAAATACATCCTTAACTTAAACTTTCACATAAATATAACATCTGTTATCACCTCATCAAACAAAATAGGGGAGCTAAACAAGCAAGCCTTACTTCACATAATTATTAACATAACTACAGACATTACAGGTTTAATCTCAATAAAAAAAAAGACCCAATATTCCTATTATAAACTATTTCCTGTTTCTCCCTGAGACTTAAATTCTGCTAGATACTTCTCTAATTGGTCTGGCTCATAATATATATATTTATTCCCATTAACCCACATGATACTTTTACACGGGAACCTTATTATTACCTTGATACCAAAAGTTCTGGCTTGATTGGCCAGAGATATAAACCTCCTTCTCCTTGTTTGTGTTTCCCTTGAGACATCAGGATATAGCCATACTTTTTGCCCTAAATAGGGAGTAGTCCTGTTTAACATATATAACTTCATAATTTTGTCTCTATCAGAAGATAGTAAAAATTTCATAATAAGGGTTCCCCTGCTAATTATTTGGGCACTAAATGAGGATTCAATTAATGCTGTTACATTCAAGGTGTCCTGATTTTCCTGTATATCTTTGGCTACTATATTCTCTGTCCCTAGGAAAAAAGCGTTTGCTAGTAGGGGTGTGCATTCGGATTGACCGCATTAGTAAAACGCAACTCATATTTTTTTTTTACTTAAAAAATTGATTCGACATAAACGATCGGATTTCCCACATATCGAACATAGATATGTTCGATATGTGGGAAATCGCGATTGTTGAGCCAAAATAAAAATATAAACCCCCTCACCCTCCTTAATCCCCCCCCCCCCGACTTACCACAACTCCCTGGTGATGGAGCGAGGAGTGAGGACGCCATTTCTGCAATCCTTGGCGAGAAGCATGTGACGTCGGCGGCACGTCGAGTGACGCCGGCGTCACGTGATTCCCGACTCGTTCGCGCCGGACGGCTCGTTCGGCCCAAAAAGAACTTTTGGCCAGCTTGGGGGGGCCTCCTGACCCCCCCAAGCTGGCCAAAAGTTCTTTTTGGGCTGATCGAGCCGTCCGGCGCGAACTCGCCGGGAATCACGTGGCGCCGCGTCACTCAGACGCGACGTCACGTGATTCCCGGCAAGTTCACGCCGGACGGCTCGTTCGGCCCAAAAAGAACTTTTGGCCAGCTTGGGGGGGTCAGGAGGCCCCCCCAAGCTGGCCAAAAGTTCTTTTTGGGCCGAACGAGCCATCCGGCGCGAACGAGCCGGGAATCACGTGACGCCGCGTCACTCGACGTGCCACCGACGTCACATGCTTCTCGCCAAGGATTGCAGAAATGACGTCCTCACTCCTCGCTCGATCACCAGGGAGTTGTGGTAAGTCTGGGGGGGGGGGATTAAGGAGGGTGAGGGGGTTTAAATTTTTTTTTTGCACATATGTACATATACCCAACTCATTGGATTTTTTTTATGTCCATATTGGCCGCAAGTGGGACCCCCTTTCGGACATAAAAAATATGAACATAAAATTTTGCTCTGCACATCCCTATTTGCTAGTACAGGTTGTTTATCTAAAGGAAGGTGTAAGATTTCAATAAAGTAATTCTTTATTTGCTCCTTAGATGATACTAACTTACACCTTGGGAAATTTACTGCCCTAAGATTTAAGTATCTTGCTGCATTTTCTAAATTTTCCACCTTCCTAGCTAAACTCTCTTCTCCTTTTATAATAGCACATTGAACATTTTTTATTTCTCTGATATCTTTTTCAACAGTTTTTAATGTTGCTTCATTATTGGAGACTAAGGGGTTTATATTAATCAAAGCTACTTGCATATCTTTAATACTATTGTTCAAATTAACAATGTTCTTCTGTAAGGACATCATGGCTTGCCACAATGTCTCTAATGTTATCTGTTTTGGGCTCTCTGCATTATCACCGAGGATATTTGGGAAACATTTTGTTTCTAGAAGCTCTTGTGTAGATTCAAATCTCATGGTCGTCGCAGGATCTAGTCCTTTAGGATTTACAGATATTATTCCGAGCCCGACGGGCTGTTTCCCATCTTTCCATTCCTCCAAAACTTTTGAGGGGTCTACCATCCCTTGATTTTCTAACAGTAACATTCCTGCATCTGGACTCCCCTCAAACGGGATCATTCGGGGCAACGCAGTCCGTTCTCCTGATGAACCTGATAGTCCAGTGCATAGAGAACTTTGGGGAGGCGGTGGTGTATTGGGTGCTCCGGGACTGAGAGTGACATCTCCTAGCTGTATAGGAGCTTGCTCATCTCCTATTACAGCAATAGGACTCTCCGGAGGTTTTACACCTGTAGGGGTATAGAACTCTGTTACTCTGCTTTGAGTGGAAACAGGTTTTGCTGGGGTTGAGGCATCCAGCCTAACCTTTCCTTTTCGTTTAGTATGTGGCATCATAAATGATATCAGCAGATCAACACAGGTCAACTCACAGTTCTGTAGATCTCTTAAATAAGGTTGGAGATTTCTGCGAAGATAGATATTGCAGAAGGGAGAGATTCCCCGCCTTACCGCCTTCGCCGGCCTAAGCCGGACCAAGCCGCGCGCCCCTTCGGAGCGCGCGGCTTAGGCAGTGCGCCGGCGGCGGCGGTGCGCCGCTAGCTGTAGATTTTATACCAGCTGGGGCTTCCGCATACGTCACCGGAAGCGCCTCCCTTCACGCCGGCTCTCCAGAGCCTTGGATGTCCCGGGGGGTAAGATTTCAAAGCGTTTCACGAGTGGTATCGGCCTCGGGACCCTCTCTCCTCTCCAACTGCTCCCGGAATCTTTCCTCACCAGCTGTAGATTTTATACCAGCTGGGGCTTCCGCATACGTCACCGGAAGCGCCTCCCTTCACGCCGGCTCTCCAGAGCCTTGGATGTCCCGGGGGGTAAGATTTCAAAGCGTTTCAGGAGTGGTATCGGCCTCGGGACCCTCTCTCCTCTCCAACTGCTCCCGGAATCTTTCCTCACCAGCTGTAGATTTTATACCAGCTGGGGCTTCCGCATACGTCACCGGAAGCGCCTCCCTTCACGCCGGCTCTCCAGAGCCTTGGATGTCCCGGGGGGTAAGATTTCAAAGCGTTTCACGAGTGGTATCGGCCTCGGGACCCTCTCTCCTCTCCAACTGCTCCCGGAATCTTTCCTCACCAGCTGTAGATTTTATACCAGCTGGGGCTTCCGCATACGTCACCGGAAGCGCCTCCCTTCACGCCGGCTCTCCAGAGCCTTGGATGTCCCGGGGGGTAAGATTTCAAAGCGTTTCACGAGTGGTATCGGCCTCGGGACCCTCTCTCCTCTCCAACTGCTCCCGGAATCTTTCCTCACCAGCTGTAGATTTTATACCAGCTGGGGCTTCCGCATACGTCACCGGAAGCGCCTCCCTTCACGCCGGCTCTCCAGAGCCTTGGATGTCCCGGGGGGTAAGATTTCAAAGCGTTTCACGAGTGGTATCGGCCTCGGGACCCTCTCTCCTCTCCAACTGCTCCCGGAATCTTTCCTCACCAGCTGTAGATTTTATACCAGCTGGGGCTTCCGCATACGTCACCGGAAGCGCCTCCCTTCACGCCGGCTCTCCAGAGCCTTGGATGTCCCGGGGGGTAAGATTTCAAAGCGTTTCACGAGTGGTATCGGCCTCGGGACCCTCTCTCCTCTCCAACTGCTCCCGGAATCTTTCCTCACCAGCTGTAGATTTTATACCAGCTGGGGCTTCCGCATACGTCACCGGAAGCGCCTCCCTTCACGCCGGCTCTCCAGAGCCTTGGATGTCCCGGGGGGTAAGATTTCAAAGCGTTTCACGAGTGGTATCGGCCTCGGGACCCTCTCTCCTCTCCAACTGCTCCCGGTTTTTTACTCTCTTAATCTTGTCTTATCTGCACCTCTCTCTCTCATGTGTGTTTTAATTGTATTCCTGCACTGCTACCATCCACCTTACTGACATAAGAGAGGAGGAAGAGTGAAATGGGCTTGCTTTGGCAACTGTAAATGGTCTCTCCCAGCCTCTAACCCCTCATATCTCTTTATTTTCTTTCCCTCATCAATATCTTTCTTTTCCCAAAACATTCACTTTTCCAACCTGTCTCTTTTCTTCCTCTTCCTCTACCACAAACCATTCCTCATCTCTCTCTCAACCCTTTCTGTGTAGCCAAGTCTACTTCTGTTTTTTCTTACTTCTGACCTTGTCCAGAGTCTCATAAACTCTGATCTGCCATTCAGTTTCTCTTCTCCTCCTCCAACTGAACCTTTCTTTCATTTCCCCTCCAACCATCCCCAAAGCTATATTTCTTACTTCTCAGCTCTCACTTGTCTCTTCACTTCCCACTCAGACTCTGGTTTGGCCCTTCCACATGATTTGGGTTATTCTTCTTCCTTCCACCATAAGCTACTACTATTGCTAAGGCTAGGGTCCTCGCAAGTGATCAAAGTGAAAAAAAGTGGATGTGTTATCCCTTTTCAGGCTTTCCAAGTTCTTAGGCCCCTCCTCTTCTCTTCTCCCCCACCCCCAACCTCTGTAATGTATCATGCTTTCTTTGTTTCCATCTATTGTTATGCTGCTTTTGTCTTTCCATTAGTTGTTCAATTGTTTTCCTATCTCTTTCCCTAACCCTTCCTTTTTTCCTCTCCTCCACCTTTCTCTCTTCCCTCTCTGCATTCCTCTTCTCCCCTATGCCTCCATTTCTCCTTGACCCCATCTCACATTCTGGTTTCTTTCCTTTCACTATCTATTTTTTTTTTTTTAGACAACAGCACTGAGAATGCAACAACAGATTGATAGCAAAAGAATAAAAAGTGAATTTTAAAAGCCCGATGTATGCATCAATTAGGGAGTGCACGAGTATATCGGGCTTATGTGCGCCGAGTGGATTTTAAAAGCCACCCAGATATGCACATAAATGCCGCTGCACACGTATCAGAACTTCTGAAAAGGGGCATGACGTGGACCTGGTCTGGGGGAGGGGGGGATCAGCAGTAAATGGCACTTCAGGACTTTCACCAGAAATTTGTGCATAAACACTTATGCGATCTGGCACATGCCGAGACCCCCTGTCACGTAATTTTATTTCTGCTATGGATGGCATGTAAGTCCAAAAAGAAAATAAATAACAAGACATTTCGGAGGAGTCAAAGAGTCTGTGTTAACTGGGGAGTGTGCAGACTATCAAACCATGGAGGGACTAGAGAACTGTTAACTGGGAAAACTGGGAATGAACTGGTAAAACAGGCAATGGCATTGGTATACGTCCTTTTTAAATTTTCCCCAAATACAGAGTAGAAGCGGTTTTTGCACGCACAGGTGCACGTCCACTTAAAACTGGGCACACTTGTGTACATAACCATGCTATTTATAGCATGCACGCATATATGTGTGTATGTTATAAAATAGACATGACCCTGGGTGCGGGCCAACAAATATGCACATATGTGCACCCGCTTTGAAAGTTACCGTCTCTGAGCATAAGTGATCTACACAGCTACATTTCCCCTTCACTCCCCCTCCCCCCCCACACCCCTCATTGAATGTTTTTTGTCTAAAAAGGAAATATGCAGTAGAGTGGAAGACAGAAGAACATCCATGCCCCAGCTTTACCAGGTTGCTGACAAGACCATGGTTTGCTAGTGGGATGGACTTTGTGAGGGTGCAAGGGCTTATCTTCCTCCTCTACGTAGGTGATCTGATTAGGGGGTTAGCAGGATTTGGAGTGGCCCCAATCCTACTAGCCCCCTCTGACACCAAGCTTCAAGATGTCACACACCCAAGCTTTAAAAAAATCTGCTCATCATGGTTTTCCAAAGTAAGATGATTTTATTTATGGTTAACAATCTCATCTGATCATTAAGAAAATATTGTCAGCCTCATATTCTATTCTCTACATTAACTTCACACTGGAGTATTAGACAATTTTCAGACTGCTTGCTTGTTATTAGTTACTAGGGATGTGAATCGTGCTTCTGATGATTGAAAATATCATACGATATTTTCAAAATTGTCAGAAATTGGGGGCTCCCCGAAACCAATAGGAAAACCCCACAAAATTGTTCGTGGGGTTCTCTTATCATTTTGGGGGAGGGCGGGAAAAAAGCACACCAAAACAATCCCTAAACCCACCCCGACCCTTTAAAACTGATCCCTTAGCTTCGCCCACCCTCCCAAACCCCCCCAAAACTTTTTACAAGTACCTGTTGGTCCAGTGGGAGTCCCGGGAGCGATCTCCCACTCTCGGGCCATCGGCTGCCACTAATCAAAATGGCACCGATGGCTCTTTGCCCTTACCATGTGACAGGGTATCCATGCCATTGGCCGGCCCCTGTCAAATGGTAGGAGCACTGGATGGCCTGTGCCATTTTTAAACCGTTAACTACTAATTATACATAATCTGTAAACCGTTATGATGGCTCTACCGAATGACGGTATAAAAAAACTCAACAAATAAATAAATAAATAAATAAATAAAGATGGCGCCGGCTGTCCATTAATATACAGTTCACAAACATAATGAAATTCTATTTTTCCATTATACACACGACTAACCTGGGCAAACAAATACTTTAAAACTAGCACCCAATATAACCAGTAATAGTTTAACCTTCCAAGAATGTTTGTTTCTCAAGATTTAAGTGCTCTTTCCCAGCAAGTCCTACTTACTACCAGCAGATAAATGTTCTACTGGCAGCAGTTCGTCTGGACATTTAATGTTTTTACTTTTAAGAAATGTAATTAAGAGGGTAACTTTCAAACAACTCTTCACAGCCACATTAACATAAGTGTATGGCAATGTAGAGATCTACTATAATATTTTTTAACCATATGTCTACTTATGCACAAACACATCCAATGAAAAATGTTTGTGTTCAATGCTTTGGAAATGAATATGTCAGTGCATTGAACATAAATATTTTTCCTTCCAATTTTACAAATATACATATATATATTTTACTTGTGGAAATAAAATAGGACTTCCTCATATAAAAATCAATTTATGTGCATAAATTGGTATATTTTAAAAGATGCATGCATAATTGAAATTACCAATTTTCTAATTACCCTACCAGTTCACCCAGTCCTTCTCTAGGACATCAAGACCTTCCTGGTTCTTCAGCCAGAATTTGTTCCAATTTACCCCAACCTCCTGCCCAATACTACACAATAAAAAAGTTTGATTATTCAAAATTAGGGATGTGCATTCATTTGCAATGAAATAGGAAATATAGACGATGTTTCCTATTTCGGCACAGTTCGGGGGGGTCCCTAAAATGATAGGAAAACCCATAAAATTTCATGTGTTTTTCTTATCATTTTCAGGGGGGGAGAGAAAGGGCACATAAAAAAAAAACCAAACCCACCCCAACCCTTCAGATTTAATTAATTACAATCCCCCACCCTCCTGACCCCCCCAAAAAAAAAAAAAAACTTGCCTAAAGCCCCTGGTGCTCCAGTGGGGGTCCCGGGAGTGATCATTGGCTCTTGGACCATTGGCTGCCACTAATCAAAATGGCGCCGATGGCCCTTTGCCCTTAACTTGTGACAGGGGCTATCGGTGCCATTGGCCGACCCCTGTTACATGGTAGGAGCAATGGATGTCCTGCACCATTTTTTAAGATGGCACCGGCCATCCATTGCTTATACCATGTGACAAAGGCCGACCAATGGTACCGATAGCCCCTGTCACATGGTAAAGGCAAAAGGCCACTGGTGCCATTTTGTTTACTGGCAGCTGACAACCCGAGAGTGGGAGATTGCTCCTGGGACCCCCGCTGGACCACCAGGGACTTTAGGCAACTTTCAGTGGGGTAATGAGGGTGGGGGTTGTAATAAATTAAATCTGAAGGGTTGGGGTGGGTTTTTTTTTCAGATCCGGACAGCCAAAAAAAAATTGGCCCGAACCGCGGGAAACAAAATTTTCTGGGCGGGCCGATAATGAAGGCCAAATCAAAAGGTTTGGCTGACTCACATCTCTATTCAAAATAATTAGCAGTTGTCAAATTACATGAGTAAGATGCCAAATATACATGCATGTCTCTTTTAAAATAGCAATTTATGCTCATATCTGTTGGCCCCCTCCCAGGATTTCCCTCTTTTTTGCATGTCTATATGTTCACGAGAAAACTAAAGTACTTTTGATGTTTATAAAGTAGCGAATATGTGAGTACATGTGTAAACGCTTTGAAAAATCACATCTAAATATGTAAATGCAGAGGTGTGCTAAGGTGGGGGGGCGAGGGGGTGGTCCACCCCAGGTAGCAACAGGGGGAAGGGTGTCATTGCTGCCAGCAGGAAGGTCCTGCTGTGACTTGGAACAGGGACATGGCAGAGGAAACCCCGCCAGCAAAGCAAGGAGCTGCAGTGGCAGAGGCCAGAGGTGCCACCGGCATTTCCTGGAGCTGGTGCTCCGGGAGCTAGTAGCAGAAGAATAGACCCAGTGTTGCCTCCAGCAGCCAAAGAAGGGAGAGACTGGCCTTGTGAGAGCAACTGCCAGGGTATGAGGGGGGCATGTGTGGCTTTGTGTGTATGTGTGTTTGAGAGTGGTTGTGTGTGTGTGTGTGTGTTGGTGTATGTGTGTGTATGGGGTGTTTGTGTGTGTATGGGGGTGTTTATGTGTGTGGAGGGGTGTGTGTGTGTGTATGTATGATGGTGTGTGTGTGTGTGTGTGCGCGTGTGTGAAAGAGTGTGGGTGGGTGTGTATGAGTATGTGTGTATGAGGGTGTATATGAGGGTGGGTGTGTGAGTGTATGTGTGTGTGTGTGTATGAGAGGATGCCTGTGTATGTATGAGATGGTGAGTGTATAGAAGAGTGAGTGTGTGGGTGCATATGTGTGAGATGGTGCTTGTGTGTGGGGGTGGGGTGGGGACGAGGAAGAGGAAGAGGAAGCATGTGTGTATATGTTCATGGGTAAGACAGGAATCCTGTGTGAGAGATAAAGAGGCAGCGTGTATGTGTGAGAGGGAGACAGAGGAAATGTGTGTGTCTGTCTCTTTCACAAACACATACACGTTCAAGCTCCCTCTGTCTCTCACCAAGCATGAATGTGTGTAAGAGACAGAGGAGCATATTTTGTTTGTGTCTCTGTGTGTGTGTGTATTCTCCCAGTTCATGGCAATCTCAGGGTGACAGGTATGGAGTGGGGGATTTTTAAAATCCTTATTACTGTTAATTACTGGGTGTTATTTGATGTCTGCTATTTTGAAATATTTTATCAATGTTTAGGACATTTTTTAAAATTTGTACAGATGCTTCTAATTATTGAATATTATTCTATTCATCAGCTGTTTTTGAAATGTATATTTTTTAGTATGGTTTCACTATTCTGATTGATTTATATTTCTTGTTTTGCTACTATCTCCAAGATATCTTTGTCAAACATGGATTCAAAATTGAAAATAGATCCAATAACAGGTAACGGAAAGAATGGTGACCTAATGAACAACAAAAACCTTTACAAAGTTGATACATTTCTTCAATGCATAACAAACTCCAAAACCCAAAACATCAAAACTTGTATACTGTTCACCCTACTACTACTGAAAGCTCAAACAATTAAAAAAAAATCACTCTTATCAAGGATCTTATCGAGGAACAACAACCTACAATATTTTGCGTAACTGAAACCTGGCTAAATGACAAGGACAATGAATTTTAAACCAATTATCTCATCCTAGCTATGATCTATTCCATATACCACGACAGAAAAAAAAGGGGGGAGACCTCCTAATAATCTTCAAAAAAAAAAAAAGAACTCAAACAAACACTAATGAAAATCAAAATTTACCCTCCATATGAAGTAGCTGTCTTAAAATCAGAACAAATTAATGATGGATTGGTAAACAGCCCAGCTAGCCTACTCAAAAAAGATTGCTCACCCATTATTGAACTTTTCACAAAAGAATTCCGTACTCCAGAGACAACAATAATCTTAGGAGGCTTTAATCTAGACATAAACATTTCACCAAAATCCCCCTCTTGCAACTTGCTCCTTGATGCAATGGAGGCTTTAGGATGGACTCAACACATCTCTGAAGCCATCCACAAAGCTGGCAACACACTTGATTTAATATTTGCAAATCCTAATTACTACAATACAAGTACTAAACACAAGACAATCCCATGGTCTGATCACCATCTAATCAAAGATGATCTAATATACAAAAAAGGTAATAACTAAAAACTCTGAGATGAATAACACCATAACTTTCAGAAAGAAAATAAAAATAGAAACACTAACAAATGCATTAGAGATCAAAATTAATTATTTAAACCTAAACAGATGCTATGATGTATTTGATTTGTGGAAAATATGATCAAAGAAATTGCAGATGTACATAGCCTAATACAAATCAAAACTATAAAAAATAAAATAAAGAAAATCAGAGAAAAAAGAACCCCTGGTAAAATGAAAAACTGAAAGAATCCAAAAAATCCCTGAAGCAGCTTGTCGCGAAATGTACGTCGGACTGGACTGCATAAGTATCGTCTGGATCTGAAGCAGACCGGACTGCATAAGTGTCTTCTGGATCTGAAGCATGGTAACGCCATCTTCACGGATAAAAATATCCTCCTGAACAGTTTGATCTCTAAAGCGCGGCAGTACCACCGGCAAAACAAGGGAAGTACAGTCTTACATTTATCTTATAAAAATTTATGAAAAAATAAGAAATAAACTCATTGATTAATAAAAATAGGACTTGAATGGACCGATGATTAAATGTGACCCGTTGCAGTTTAGACTCAGGCTCACTGCTGACAAACTGTGGGTGTTATGATGGTCCCACAGCTATAAATAAATAAATGCACAAGAATGGAAAAATTGTAGCCTGCAAAGCATTGGTTTTGAGATTTCAATTACCCCAATATTGACTGGGTAAGTGAAACATCAGGGCATGCTAGAGAGATAAAGTTCCTGGATGGAATAAAAGACAGTGTTATAGAGCAATTGGTTTGGGAACAAATGAGAAAGGGAACAATTTTAGATCTAATTCTCAATGGAGCACAGGATTTGGTGAGAGATGTAACGGTGGTGGGGCCACTTGGCAATAGTTATCATAATATGATCAAATTTGAATTAATGACTGGAAGGGGGACAATATGTAAATCCACAGCTAAACTTTCAAAAGGGAAACTTTGATAAAATGAGAAATTTAGTTAGGAAAAAACTGAAAGGTGCAGCTACAAAGGTAAAAAGTGTGCAAAGGTGTGGACATTGTTTAAAAATACCATCCTAGAAGCACAGGCCAGATATATTCCTTGTAGAAAGAAAGGTGGAAAGAAGGAAAAATGATTACCAGCATAATTAAAAGGTGAGGTGAAAGAGGCTATTTTAGCCAAATGATCTTCATTCAAAAATTGGAAGTCGGATCCATCAGAATAGGATAAAGCATAAGCATTGGCAAGTTAAATGTAAGACATTGATAACACAGGCTAAGAGAGAATTTGAAAAGAATTTGGCCACAGAGGCAAAAACTCATAATAAAACTTTTTAAAATATATCTGAAGCAGAAAGCCCGCAAAAGAGTTGGTTGGACCATTATATGTTCAAGGGGTTAAAGAGGCACTTAGGGAAAGATAAGGCTATAGTGGAAAGATTAAATGATTTCTTTGCTTTGGTGTTTACTGAAGAGGATTTTGGAGAGATACCTTATCCAGAGAAGGTTTTCATGGATGATGTTTCAGATCAACTGATCCAAATCACGGTGAACCTGGAAGATGTGGTAGGCCTGATTGACAAACTGAAGAGTAGTAAATCTCTTGGACCAGATTCTGAAAGAATTAAAAAATGAAATTTCAGAACTATTAGGAAACATTTGTAACCTATCATTAGAATCATCCAATATACCTGAAGATTTGAAGTTGGCCAATGTAACTCCTATATTTAAAAAGGGATCCAGGGGTGATCCAGGAAACTATAGACTGGTGAGCCTGACTTCAGTGCCAGGAAAAATCATGGAAATTGTTATAAAGAATAAAATCACGTAAATTTTTAGACTCAGGATCCATTGTGAATTCAAGGTAAACTGATTACGGTATGTAATATGGAAGGTAACATTAGAATCCTCTAGTTTCAATCTAAAATGTATTCCTTTTAATTCCACCAGATTTTGGAATTTGCCTTTTGTTACATTAATATTACATAAGGAATATATTTGCAGTTAAGATAAAACCGATATAGACTAATTATCTCTATAGTGGGTAATTGTCTTAATGTTGAACTGCATCCTATGTATTTTACTTGCAAATTGCCTGTAATTATGGTAAAATTCTATAAATAAAAAAAAAAAAAAAGAATAAAATCACAAAACATTTTGATAGACATGGTTTAATGGGACACAGCCAACATGGATTTATCCAAGGGAAATCTTGCTACTCAAATCTCCTACATGAATAAATATGTGGACAAAGATGAACCGGTAGATGTGGTGTATTTGGATTTTCAGAAGGCGTTTGACACAGCATGAGAAGCTTCTGAGAAAACTAAAAAGTCATGGGATAGGAGGCAATGTCCTTTTGTGGATTGCAAGTTTATTAAAAGACAGGAAACAGAGAGTAGGATTAAATGGTTGGTTTTCACAGTGGAAAAAGGTAAACAGTGGAATGCCTCAGGGATCTGTACTTGGAACGGTGCTTTTTAATATATTTATAAATGATATGGAAAGGATTATGATGAGTGAGTGAGTGATCAAATTTGTGGATAAGACAAAATTATCTAGAGTAGTTAAATCTCAAGTGGATTGTGATGAATTGCAGGAGGATCTTGTGAAACTGAAAGATTGGGCTTCCAAATGGCAGATGACATTTAATGCAGACAAGTGATAAGTGTTGCATATAAGGAAAAATAACCCTTCCTGTAGTTACACAATGTTAGGTTCTATCTTAGGTGTTGCCACCCAGGAAAGAGATCTAGGTGCCATGGTGGATAATACATTGAAATCATTGGCCCAGTGTGCTGTGGCGATCAAAGAAGCAAACAGGAATTATTAGGAAGGGAATAGAAAATAAAACAGAGGATGTCATAATGTGCTCCATGGTGAGACCGCACCTTGAATTCTGTGTGCAATTCTGGTCACTGCATCTCAAAAAGGAAATATCTGCATTGGAGAAAGTTCAGAGAAGGGTGACCAAAATGATAAGGGGCATAGAATGGCTGCCCTATGAGGAAAGGTTAAAGAAGTTAGGGTTGTTCAGTTTGGAGAAGAGACAACTGAGGGGGGATTTGACAGAAGTCTACAAAATCATGAAATGCATGAACAAGTTAATGTAAATTGGTTATTTACTCTCTCAGATATTAGAAGGACCAGGGGGTACTCCATAAAGTTAGCAAGTAGCTCATTTAAAACAAATTGAAGAAAAATATTTTTCACTCAGTGCATAGTTAAGCTCTGGAATTCATTGCCAGAGGATGTGGTTACAGCAGTTAGTGTAACTTGGTTTAAACATGGTTTGGATACAATTTTGCGGGCGGATTTTAAAAGCCCTGCTCGCGTAAATCCGCCCGGATTTACGTGAGCAGGGCCTTGCTCGCGGGCGCGCCTATTTTCCATAGGCCGCCGGCGCGCACAGAGTCCCGGGACGGGCGTAGGTCCCAGGGTTTTTCCGAAGGGGGCGTGTCGGGGGCGGGACCGGATGACACAGTGTTTCGGGGGCGGGGCACGGCGTTTCGGGGGCGGGACCGGGGGCGTGGCGCCGGCGCGGGGGCATGGTCCAGGCCTCCAGACCAGCCCCCGGGTCGGAAGATGGCGCGCCTGCAGTCCGCTGGCGCGCGTAGATTTATGTCTGCTTCTCGCAGGCGTAAATCTACGGACAAAGGTAAGGGGGGGTTTAGATAGGGCTGGGGCGGTGGGTTAGGTAGAGGAAGGGAGGGGAAGGTGAGGGGAGGGCGAAAGAGAGTTCCCTCCGAGGCCGCTCCGATTTCGGAGCGGCCTCGGAGGGAACGGAGACAGGCTGCGCGGCTCGGCACGCGCAGGCTGCCCAAAATCGGCAGCCTTGCACGCGTCGATCCAGGATTTTAGAGGATACGCGCGGCTATGCGCGTATCTTATAAAATCCAGCGTACTTTTGTTTGCGCCTGCTGCGCAAACAAAAGTACGCGATCGCGCTTTTGTTTTAAATCTACCCCCTAGAGAATAAATCCATAAACTGCTATTACCATAATTAATAAGCAATAGTAACTTATGATCTATCAATATTTGGGTACTTGCCAGGTAGTTGTGACTTCGATTGGCCACTGTTGGAAACAGGATACTGAGCTTGATAGACCCTTGGTCTGACCCAGTACGGTATTTCTTATGTTCTTATGTTCTTATCTTACAGGGAACATTCATTTTACAAAAACTTCATGTGCAACAGCACAACTGGCATACTATAAGGATCAGCGCTATCAGCAACATTATGTAATATCTACATGCTGCTCATATGCAAATTACTAACAGACGTGGATTTAAACTTCTTCTTTTATGCGGATAATCTACAATTCTATATCCCTCTAACAAAATCATTTGAAAAATCAACATCTCTAATCTTTGAATATATGATTAAAAGAAAAGAAAAACGAGCTGAATAGAAACTCTCAATGAACCCTAATAATTTGAAATAATTTGGTTGAGCTGCAACTCACAAAATACTATACCCCCAGGGATTGATCTTGGAAAATGCCAAGTAACCCCTGCAATGCAATTGAGAGATCTAGGGGGTCCAAATCGATGAAAATTTAAAGTTGAAAGCCCACATTAGCAAACTGATTAGATCTGATTTCTACAAACTGCAGATTTTGAACCAACTGAAACCTTTACTAAGCATAACAGATTTCAGAACAGTTTTACAATCTCTCATTTTCTCAAACTTGGATTACTGTAATTCTAGGTCTTCCGATTAGTCACTTAAAACCCCTACAACTACTGAAAAATGCCACAGCTAGACTATTGTCTGGAGGAAGAAACTTTGACCACATCACCCCAATAATGATGGCTCTGTATTGGCTTCCTGTTCAATCAAGAATTCATTATAAAGTTCTATCAATAATATTCAATAACATTAATCTGAACAACAATGATCTTCTAGGAATATCATTTAATCCTCACAACCCCTGCAAACTCTCAGATCACAGAACAAAAGCCTCCTAGAAATCCTGAACTTAAGAAGCTCTCATCTATCACTAACTACAGATAGATTGATTTCAATTGCTGGCACAAAACTCTGGAATTCCTTGCCAGAAGAACTTCGAACACTAACAGATAAAAAGAAATTCAAAAGTGACTTAAAAACTTGGCTATTCAAAAATGCCTTCCACTTGTCAGAAACACCCAGTTTCCCATGACTCAGATAACCTAAATAAATCTTGAACAATAACTCCCCCTCGCAAACCCCTGTAATCTAGCTCTGTTTTCATATAGGATATCAACCATTGTATTACCTCCGTCTCTATGAATGTTTATCCATCTTGTAACAATCATTTTATTTATGAATATTTTACCTGTAAACTGTTGTGAACTAATGAATCTCACATGGAATGACGGTACATAAAACATTTAAATAAATAAATATTATTTTAAGGAATAATGATTTTCTGCTTTTTCATTGTATACAGAATCTGGCTTGTGGTATCCAGTTCTGTTTTTGTCTGCATGTGTACGTGTGTGAGAGAGAACAAGAGATAGAGGAAGTGTGTGTATCTGTGTGTGTGTTAGTGTATGAGAGAGACACAAAGGAAGTGTGTTTGTGAGAGAGGTACAGAGAAAGTGTGTGCGTGTTAGCGTGTGAGAGAAAGACACAGGGGAAGTGTGTGTATGTGTGTATGTGTGTGTCTCTCACACACACACATGCTCCCTCTGTCTCTCACCAAGCATGTATGTGTGTGTTTATGAGAGAGGGAGCATATTGTGTATGTGCATGCATGCCCCAGTCTACAACAATCTTAGGATGACAGATATGGAGAGCGGGAGAATTTTAAAATCCTTATTTTATTTATTTTATTTTATTTATTTATTAAGTTTTCTATACCGTCACTAGGAGATACCATCATAACAGTTTACAATACATAAAAGTGAGTAACAGCAAATATAATCCAGACACAATTTTTGAATAAATAACAACATTTTAAAATAGCTAAAATTTAAAACAAACACTAGGTCCTAAAATATCTCATTATAACCCAGAAAAATTGCTAAAATAAAAATTCCAGTAACTTAAATACTAAAATAGATACTAATACTGAACATTAAAAGGCCTTAAAAAACATAAATTGCGTAATAAAAAGCCATAAAATAGGTAATGAAAAGGCATATTTTTCACTCCATATATGCCATGCCAAATAGCCAGATTTTAAGATCATGTTTAGACCTTTTAAAATTTGTTTCGAGCCTCAATTCCTGTGGCTCAATTCTTATTAGTTTTAATTATTGGGTGTTATTTGATGTGTCTGCTGTTTTGAAATATTTTATCGGTGCTTAGGAAATTTTAAAATTATATATTGGGGGGGGGGGGGTGTGCCGAAGAAGTATCCGCTCCAGGTGGCAAATACTCTAGGTATGCCTCTGTGAAAATGGTTTCCATTTGTTTTTAAAGTGAACCATTGGCCCGAGGTGAGATTGACACTACCCACAGGAAGGAGCCCTGCAGATCCTCACCGTCAGCAGGCAGAGGTGGCCGGAGCAAAAGCCCAACAGGAACTTCACCAATACCAGCCCTCGTTCCCTCTAGGTTAAGCCCTCGGATGCCGAGGCTGGCTGGACTTAGGTGCAGGCCTCTCTGGTGAGAAGAATCTGTCGCAGAAGAGGTTGTGGCCAGCAGGCGCCGTGGTGGTTTTTCCACCATGGGTCCTTTAAATGGAGCCGAGTTGTGTGCATCTAGAGATGCTCCGCTCAGCTAAACGGCATTCCTAGCTTGTCATTTCAGGGCTGTGCAGCGGCCTGTCACGTTTTCATTCGGGGGCCTGCCGTGACGTCGGCAGCCCCCCCTCCAATTTGGGGGCAGAAGGTAAGAGTGGCCAGGTGTGGGTCGGACCCGCGACCAGCCAAACGCAACACCATTCCCCAGGAATGCTGCTTTCAGGTACATTTAAAAGTATGGGTTATGTTACTTTCATACATATTTTTAAGCTTATAATCCTGAGCCTGTTTACATACATTAAACCCATGTTTTATGCATGTAAATTATTTTGAAAATTACCTCCTAACTGTTCTGTATTTTATGGAAATCAATGAAAAATATTTGATTTAAAAAACTGTTTCCTTAATTAAAAAAAATAATTGTACCAGTATTAAAAAATATAATGAGATCTTCAAATATCAAATAGTGTAGCATGTGCTCCCTTTATTTGAAAAATGCCTACAATTAAAATCTCTCTTGTCCAGTTTTCAGAGACAGTGTAATTATTCTGAACACTGTCCCCAGTCTCTCCCTGCAGGACATAAGTGGTTTGATTTTACATTGCCTGTCCACAGTAATTTTACTCATTAACCTCTTGTGTGGGACTGTTTGAAAAATCTCTTCAAAATCCATGTAATATCTTCTTGCCTCCCCCTTTCCACCTTCCATTTCATTTCTGTTCAAAATGCAATTGAGTTGGACTGACACAACCTATTCCTGACAAAGCCATGTTGGCTTCCATTTATCAGGTTTTATATTACTCCTGAGGATAAGAATCAGGCATAAATCAAAACTCCAGGTGAACTCTGCACACACAGATCCTTGACTTCTTTTCTTACATCTGAGCAAGTTTGATGCTCTAAAAGTCTATCATAAATCATTATAGCACTCACAAGCATACAAAGATAACACTGACAGAGTTTTAATGTCAACAGATGTTATCAAGTAAAAATGTTTGATGAGTGCTCCTTATAATTTAAAAGAAAGCAAAAATTGCAAATTAGAAGCTGTATTATTAGTGCTGGGATAAACTGGCACATTCTTTGGTTCTGCTAATCAAAATTATTTCAGCAGCGGAGACAATGTTCACCTTTAATTTCTAAGTAGTGTTACTAAAAAAAATGTCCTTCCAATTCTGTCCAAAAGATATGAAATTTCCTTTTCAAGTAAAGAAAAAATCCCTTGAAAAGAAGCATAGAACGCTTTACTTAAAAGCAGTTCACACTCAATAAATGACTAAGCAGAACAAGGAATAAGTGATCTTTTCTACTTTTTGCCACTCTCTCATACCTTTGCATCCATATAACCCTGCTGCCTTTTCTCATCCGTAAGTAAAAAAAAAAAAAACAATGGCAGAATAAACCTTTCCATTTAAGCAGAGTGATGGAGCTGGAATAAAGTAGAAATAAAGTAATTCAGATTTACATTCAAGGGCTTATGAGCATCTTGAGTGACCACAGCAGCTGACATTGTAGGCCTCAAGGATACCCGTTCCTGGAAAGAAACGGGAATCTCCATGACAACCTGGTTTTCAGCAGCCTTCTGAACCCCTGAAACTCCTTAAAAGTCCTTTGTTATTTTTTTAATTTAAAGCATTATAATGATAGTATTACTTTCCATGACAGGTTTCTCCTGGACTTACTGATCCTGTTGTAGGATAGAAGCCAAAAGCTTTTATTCAAGGTCTCTGAAGGGTCCCCATAAAGATGTGACAGAGAGAGAGATTCAGAATGAATAAGACTTATTACAAATAATGGTTCTCAATCTATAAATATACTTCTAATATGAGATACTTCTTTTAAGACAGGATGAGAAACCCCAAGAATTGAGTCTGTGAACATTATGAAGTGCATTCTCTCATTCTTCATGTTCCTGTGTTTTTAGTTTCATTTGCAATTTTGAATATGACTTTTGAGATGAGAAACTGTAACATGATCTGTGATTCAGTTTGCTGTTGGATTGTCATTTTGAATTGCAAAACTTGCCAAACAATGGCCTAGGTTCATCAAAATGCGATAAATTTCTCATGAATAACACCCATAATAAGGAAAAGAGGTGTGGCTATGACAATTTAAGAGTTACTTCACCGTGCACTTTGCATAGTTAATTTATTGCACCGCACATTCAAGTTATTGCTCCCTGTGATATTTGTACTTTGCAACTTGTGAAGTGCCCAGAGAGGCAATTCTCACTTTTGGGCTGGGAGAGAGAGTGAGAGAGCTAGAGAGTGTAGAAGAGGACTAGAAGAATCATCTGCATACTGCTCCTAGCATCCCCTGGGAAAGGATTCCAGAAGTCACATCAAGCGTTCCAGGTTTCAAACTCCACAGCCCCAGCTTCCAGAGGCCCCGCACCCTTTACAGGAGAAAAGGACAGGAAAGCTCATCTGCATACTACTCCCAGCATTCCCTGGGAAAGGACTCCAGAGGTCACAGCAATCATTCCAGGTATCCACATCCCAGCTTCCAGAGGCCCTGCCCCTGTTACAGATCTGCTAGGGAGTTAGCAATCTGTTATTATTCTGCTAGCGGATTGGAGGAGCTAGCAGAGAGATTAGCAGACTGATGGAAGTCCCTCCCCTAAGGGAGTAATAGCAATCTGTAATGAACTGCCTCCTTTGGGTCTGCTAAGGAATGGCAATGTTAATGTAGACTGCAGAATTGGCAATCTGTACCAGTGGAGTACTGGAGATGCTGCTCAGCTGGACAGAAAGTAAATAGGTGAATCCTTGGGCCGATGGCAGATGACAGCACCCTCAGGAGGGAGTCCCGAGAGGGACCACCAGCTAGGCTGGAGTATGGAGACAGACACAGATAGTTCTTTATTAGATAAGTAGTATAACCACCAGAGGTGGCAGTAGTGAGCTGGTATGCTCGGCAGGGCTGAAGTCCCTCAGAGAGTGGAACTGTGATTCCCAGGTTGCTGAGCTGCAAAGAGACTGTAGATAGTGAATAGACAGGATATGCAGATATACATAGCCAGTACTAGATGATATCTCACACAAGGTCTTGATATGGCTCAGTAGTTGGAAAGGGTTAGGCCCTTGAGGAGTGAGTGCCTGGTTCCAGGGAAGCTCTGAGAGCGGTGGTCACTCACACTAATTTGTATCTGTAATAACTTCAATTCAATAAAGAATCTTCAGGGTGTTCAGGAACATAGGCCCTCGGGGAGCGAGTACCGGTTCCTATATACCATCTGAAATAGTAACTCACAATGTCTGTAGATGCAATGGCCTCTGGACAAGGATAATCTTCAGAGTATTCAGGAACATAGGCCCTCGAGGAGCGAGTACCGGTTCCTATCTGTAGTCTGAAATAATAACTCACAATGTCCGTATCTTGCAATTGCTTCCAGGCAGGTACCTGTAAAAAAAATGTTGGGGGGTCGGGAGGGTGGGGGAAGTTAAGGGATTAGTTTTTAAGGGTCAGGGTGGGTTTAGAGGTTATTTTTGTATGCCGTTTTTCCCACCCTCCCACAAAACGATAAGAGAGCCCCCATGATCAATATCGCGGGGCTTTCCTATCATTTTGGGGGAGCCCCCGATTTCTGACGATTTTGAAAATATCATCCCATATTTTCAATCATCCGAAGCCCGATTCACATCCCTAAAAATGAAAAATCTTTAAAATACAGCTGAAGCAAGAAAACTCTGAGGGAGTTGGTTGGATCTTTAGATGACCGAGGGGCTAAAAGGGCTCTTAGGGAAGATAAGGCCATTGCAAAAAGACTAAATGAATTATTTGCTTCTGTGTTTACTAATGAGAACGTTGGGGAGATACCAATTCCAGAAATGGTTTTCAAGGGTGATGATTCAGATGAACTGAACCAAATCACTGTGAACCTGGAAGATGTAGTAAGTCAGATTGACAAGCTAAAGAGTAGCAAATCACTTGGACCAGATGGTATGTACCCCAGGGTTCTGTAAGAACTAAAAATAAAAGTTCAGATCTATTAGATAAACTTGTAACCTATCATTAAAATCATCCATTGTACCTGAAGACTGGATGGTGGCCAATATAACCCCAATATTTATAAAGGGCTCCAAGGGCAATCTAGGAAACTATAGACCAGTGAGCCTGACTTCAGTGATGGGAAAAATAGTGGAAACTATTCTAAAGATCAAAATCACAGAGTATATAGAAAGGCATGGTTTAATGGAACACAGTCAGCATGGATTTACTCAAGGCAAGTCTTGCCTCACAAATCTGCTTCATTTTTTTGAAGGGGTAAATAAACATGTGGAAAAAGGTGAGCCAGTAGATGTAGTGTATTTGGATTTTCAGAAGGCATTTGACAAATTCCCTCATGAGAGGCTTCTAAGAAAACTAAAAAGTCATGGGATAGGAGAAGGTGTCCTTTTGTGGCTTACAAACTGGTTGAAAGACAGGAAACAGAGAGTAGGATTAAATAGTCAATTTTCTCAGTGGAAAAGGGTGACCAGTGGAGTGCCTCAGGGATCTGTTCTTGGAATGGTGTTTTTCAATATATTTATAAAAGATCTGGAAAGGAATACGACAAGTGAGGTAATCAGATTTGCAGATGATACAAAATTATTCAGAGTAGTTAAATCACAAGTGGATTCTGATAAATTGCAGGAGGTCCTTGCGAGACTGGAAGACTGGAAGATTTAATGTGGATAAGTGCAAGGTTATGCATATAGGAAAATATAATCCATGCTGTAGTTACACAATGTTAGATTCCATTTTAGGAGCTACCACCCAGGAAAATGTTCTAAGCATCATAGTGGATAATATATTGAAATTGTCAGCTCAGTGCGCTACAGCAGTCAAAAAAGCAAACAATGTTAGGATTATTAGGAAGGGAATGGTGAATAAAACGGAAAATGACATAATTGTTGGAAACAGGATGCTGGGTTTGATAGACCCTTGGTCTGACCCAGTATAGCAATTTTTTATGTTCTTATGAGAGAAAGAGAGGGAGTCCATGAAGCTAGGATGAGAGAACAATGTAGAAATCTCATCTTTGTGTGAAGATTTGACATGATTTGGAGTGAAGAAAGTCACACAAAGATGAGAGTTCTACAATATTCTCTCGCCCTTGCTTGATAGTACCCTGGTAGAAAGTCCATCAAGCTAGGGTGAGAGAACATTGTAGAACTCTCATCTTTGTGTGACTTTCTTCACTCCAAATCATGTGAAATCATCACTGATGTTAACTGTGCTGTTCCTATATCTCACTGTACATATAAAACTGGCCCCAAAACCCTAGACCACCACCAAAACCTCACCTCTTTATACCCTCCTATAGCGGTATAAAGAGTTGACTACTATGAGAGCCTTTTAAAGTGTCTTTCTCTCTCTCTTTCTCTCTCTCTTACTCACCCCCCCCCCTCTCTCTCTCTGAACAGCACTAATATAGCACCCAGTGCAATAACTCTTAATTTATCATAGCCATTATTGATGTGAAATTTATCTCATTTTGATGAATCTAAGCCTAAGTTGACTTAGTCTAATTTTCAGCAACAACCTAAGGCCTGGATTTTCTATTGTTGCACAGCTTTGTGAATCCTGTGTTATCGGGGGGTTCGGGGGTGGGGGGGTGAAGCAGGGGGTGGGCCTGCGAAAGCCGGCAGTGATTGCACCACTGCGGTGTTATCGCTGCCGGCTTTTGCACCCAATAGCACCACCATGAAATGTGGTGCTATTGAGCGCACTACTGGCGGCGATAACGGGTCTTACCTTATCGCCGCCAGTGAAGTTACCACTGTGTCCACCCAGACGCCACCCCGACTCCTCCTCTTCCAGTCCTGACTCTGCCCCTATCAAAGTATCGCATACAAAAAGGGACTTTTCGCATGCGATACGGATAGAAAATGAATCCTTAGATAGGTTGTGATTCATAATTAGTTTAAAGATAGCACAGGGAAATATTCAAAGGACATTTTTCTACCTTAAGACTTGCAAATTGGGCCAATATTTCCTTATAATCAAATTTATTTTAAATAATTGCATTGTGTGGGAATTACACAGACAAGATCAGCTCTTCTTTTTAACATGCATCTCTCTACTATAGGCAAACCATTAGAAAATGTCCTAATTTTTCTTGAAGTAAGGCAAATCTTTTTGATTTTATATTCACACTCCATGGTGACTCTATAATATGGTCAATTTCAGTTGCCTATCTCAAGTTTTTCAAATATGCATGATGACATGGGAGGGGGGGATCAATATACTTGAATGAGAAAGATAATATATTCCATTACAGAGATTGGAGCAGAGTTTTCAAATTATGTTACAGAAAAGTACTGAGATATGGGGGACCTCTGTAGTCTGTAGGGTCATTTATGAACACTGAATATGGGCAATTTTATATGCAGCACTTTCAAATATCTCTAGAAATATGTATACACTAGCAGAATTGGACCCAGAATAAATTTTCTTCTTCACTGATCTTATTATTAGAGTTTTCCATTATTGTAATAGCCACAATAATTAATATTTATTTTTCTTTAATTTTTGTAGTGAACTTGTGTACTTGGACGTATAGTGTGACAGTGACAATGCAAATTCACCTTATTGCCCTACTATTATAGTTAAATACTCTTCTAAAGAGACCACCTCTAAGAATAAAAAGGGTGACAGGGTAATTTACAATCCATGCAAATCTATCTCATGCGTATTCATTGTGGATATCCTGAAAACCAGGCCTGTTTGTGGCTCTTGAGAACTGGAGTCATCCACCCCTGCACTATACTAATATGGCTGAAGTGAATAAAATGTTTTGTCATGCAACAAAAGTCAATATTCCATAAGTAGGGAGATTGATACATAAAGAGGATGGGAGAGGTCACCTCTTGCCAGCTGTATTGTAAGAATTAAGTGCCAATTATTTACATTGTAATTAGAATTTTGTTCACCTCTAATAATGGTTCATCTCCCTTTCAGTCAACATTGTTGTTCCTTCCAATCAAGGCTTAGATCCCCTCCAATCAAGATTATGAATGAACTGAACTGACTTTATTTAATTCATATCTTTCAAGTATATATGGAATATTTTCATTTACTAAAAATGTGTCTTATTCACCATCCAGGTTTCTATGTTCCTTTTTAAAACTATAATAGTTACAGCTATAAAATATAATTAAGCTGATATTTTATATTGAATATGTGATGTATGAAGTCCCTTATACTAAATGTTCATGTCACTGTCACTTTAATAACTATGATGACAAGATCTTTTTTAAGGAATATGACTATTATGATAAGAATCTTAATAAGTCTCATTTTATCTAGATCATAATCACAAGGGAAAGCACTGCTCAGTTCCCAAGGGAACATACAAAGTGGTTGAAGAGTACTGTAAGGAGGCTGTCTTGCCTCCATATTTCTGTACAGATAGCAAAATCATATTCTCCTAAATCCCCTTATATTATTCTATAAACAGTCATTCTGATGACAAGAATAATGAATACACAGTATATTTTGAACAGAGAGTGCAATGTACAGAGATGATACGGATGGACACATAGCTCCTATCTATCCTATTACCTTTTCCAATACTCCTCTTCTCCATTCAATCTAAGTTCTTCTCCTAGATCATGAATTGTATCACACCCAGATTGTCTTACATCCTCCTCAGTCCCTCATTCATGCACATGTACAGCCTAAGCATCATGCAGATAAAACAGAACCTTAATGTTTCACACACACCACAATTCCCTCAGATACACTATGCATATATACATTTTGGATATTATAAGAATAATTTGATATAATTTTTAAATGTTTATTCTGCCTTTTCTGGCTATTCAAAACAGACTACATTCAGGTACTGTGGGTAGTTCCCAATTCCCAGTGGGTTTACAATCTAAGGGGGTCATTTATTAAGTTGTGTTAGGTGTTTACTGTGTGATAAATGCCTTGCAGTAGCAATAACAGGTGGTATTTTAAATACCACGTGTTTTTCCCAAATAACAAAAAAATGGTAATGAGCTGCTTTGCATGGAAATGCTGTGCAAATGTATGCAAATCAGCTGATTGCTAAGAAATTTAATGGACATAAAATAACACAGTTTGTCTGAAAAACTACAAGCTGCATTCTTTTCATGAAAATTTGATTTGGAAAGGGAGTGAAGGGATTGGTGCTGCGCAATTTAAAACTTTCTAAAAATGTTTTTATTGTATCTAGAGTCAACAGGGTAGGACAGGGAGTCTAGAAAGACCCCCAGGGATTTTTTTTTAACACTTGGGGTGAAGGAGCTACATTTATGCCCTTTAAAATTTTGCAGCCCTGGGCTGAAGGGCCATTGGTATTTGTGAGCCACCTAACCTATGGTATTTTATCACCAGAGGAAATGCCAAATGGTTTCAAGTATCATACCTTAGCAAACCTCATGGTACTCGCCTCCTTTGGAGCTTCCCTAAGAAGTCAAAAAGTCGCAGTGGAATTTGAATCCTGGTTTCACCTGGTTCATAGTCTCCTGCTCTAACCACTAGGCTACTCCTCCATGTCTAGATTTGTAAGATGTAAATAAGGATTGACAGGTCGATCCAGTAACGTGCAGTTAAAGATTGCCCGTCTGTAACGTGCTGGGAGCGCACAATACAGACGAGTAAGGCCATCCAGCCATACAGTCTCCAGTTTCACGCGTCCTTAGCGCTTCCTAAAATAAACACCTAACCCTTTCCGCACCCAGCATGTAAATGAACGAAAAAGCTGTATAATGAAGGAATTAGCTATTCCCCTCCGATACTGTAACGGGCGCTGATATTATCTCCTTAGGAACGCGCTGTTTTGCCGCGGCCTTAACCTGTTAGTTTACCGCCTCCCCCTAGTAGGAGTTAGGACTGTGTAACAAATCCATCGACACCGCTTAAGATACTCAAACACAATAAAACAATAAGCCTGGCACCTTCCTTGATGTAGTACGTTCGGGATGCCCCCCCCCAGCGCGCCCGCCACTACCCCTTTCATCAGCTGCATCCACCCATTATGCCCCTCACGGGCATGTCCCGCTTCACAGAGCGCTCCCACTCAAATCCGTTCATGGGTATATACCCTTTCGCCCCCCTCACAGCGCCATGCTACCACTGCGACCCGGAGGAGGTGAGGCACAGCGGCGAAGACAGACGGGAGAGGAGAAAAAGCACAGCCGAGCAAAGCGAAAGCGTGCAGCAAGCCGGCGAAATAGACCTGCGAGCAGAGGCAATAGCAGCGGTTCGGTAAGCCTGGCACCCTCCTTGATGTAGTACGTCCCGGATGCCCCCCCCCCCCCAGCGCGCCCGCCACTACCCCTTTCATCAGCGGCATCAACTGCGACCCGGCAGTCCCGTGAGGCCTACAAAAAAAAAAAATCCCCGGCTCCCGCGCCCCCGCACTGGCCCGCCGACTCTACCCCCCCCCCCCCTCCCGATCGGGCAGATAGGCGGCGGCGACGAAAACCAAAGCAATTTTTTTTTTTTTTTCAAAAAGCGACATCACACATTGCATAAAATAATTTCTCCAGCCTTAAAGCGACTTACTTTTGGGATCTGTCAAGATCCCAAAAGTAAGTCGCAAAAATAACTTACTTTTCTGAAGCCATCAGGAACATGATCTTAGCTCCTCCGGACGAAGACGAAGATGGCCGCCTGCACGGGGAAAGCGTGCAATTGGCCGCTGAAGACGTGACCTCACGTCTTCAGCGGCCAATTGCACGCTTTCCCCCGTGCAGGCGGCCATCTTCGTCTTGAGCTACGATCGTGATGGCTTCAGAAAAGTAAGTTACTTTTGCGACTTACTTGACAGATCCCAAAAGTAAGTCGCTTTAAGGCTGGAGAAATTATTTTATGCAATGTGTGATGTTGCTTTTTGAAAAAAAAAATTGCTTTGGTTTTCGTCGCTGCCGCCTCCTTGCCCGATCGGGAGGAGGGGGGGGGGGGGGGGGGAGAGTCGGCGGGCCAGTGCGGGGGCGCGGGAGCCGGGGATTTTTTTTTTTTTTTTTTGTAGGCCTCACGGGACTGCCGGGTCGCAGTGGATGCAGCTGATGAAAGGGGGTAGTGGCGGGCACGCTGGGGAGGGGGGGGCATCCGGGACGTACTACATCAAGGAGGGTGCCAGGCTTACCGAACCGCTGCTATTGCCTCTGCTCGCAGGTCTATTTCGCAGGCTTGCTGCACGCTTTCGCTTTGCTCGGCTCTGCTTTTTCTCCTCTCCCGTCTGTCTTCGCCGCTGTGCCTCACCTCCTCCCGGAGCAAGGCTGCTTTCGCGCCCTGCTTCGGGAGGAGAGACACAGCGACGAAGCAACAAAGACTTTTCGTGTTTTTTTACACTTCCTGGTTCCTGTCATTCCAAATGCCATTTGAAATGACATTTGAAATGACAGGTACCGTCGCACCCTGGTTACTGTATAGGCGCTGTATTAAGCGCCTATACAGTAAAATGGGTTACGCGGCCATAACCCTTCCCTACCGCTTTAAAGCCGCGGCATGCATTTGCATGCGATTAGAGGAGAGTATCGGGGAGTTAGTGAAGAGAACTGTGGGTGCGGGGAGGAAGGGTGCGCCTGACACTGCTGCACTGTTTCTACCGCGGCCTTACTGGATCGACCTGCGAGTTAGCTGGTTTCTATACTTTATTTGGATTCTAGCATTGCTTAACAATACATGTTTTTCTATTTGTTTTCTTTTTATAACTTTCTATCTACTGGTCTGCAAGAGTGGTTTTAGTAAGTTCAATCACTTCTCCCTATACCGTTCCTGTTGTCTCTCACAGAAATCTCCCAACTCCTATTCCCCTTTCCCTTCCCTGCTCCATCTTAGTGGTCTAATCTTCCGGTTTTCTATTCTCCTCCAGCTTTCTCGTCCTGAGGTCCCTTCCTTCCCAACTGACCTGTTTGTCCCTTCCTTTTCTTGTCTGTTATGTGCAGGGCTGGAAAAGTTCCTGGTAAAAGGCGTCTTAAATGCCTAAAATGTGTCGCCTGTAACTAGCCCAGAGCCAGGAAGAGAGTCTGTGGCTGGTCCAGCCTGGGAAAAGATGTCAACACTGTGGTTGGGGAGAGCTCTGTGAAGAGAAGCTGAGGTCAACCAGGCCCTGGAATAGGAGGAAATGGTGAAGCCCCCATAGAAGATAAAAAGCTAGAAAGCAGAGAAGAGGCATGAAGGAAGGAAAGCAACTGGAAATAGAGGAATGACAAAGAAAGAGTGGAGAAAAAGAAAGACAAAAAGTAAAAGTAAATAGAAAAAAAAATCTGCCAAATAATCAGAAAGAAAAAAAAAACACAACATTTTTCTGTCTTCTAAAAATATTTTTCTGGTAGCTAATTTTTCTACATGTTTTTCCATCCCTATGTGTATAGATTTTCTTTTTTTTTGGTCTGCCTATTCTAGATTTTTCGTTACTTCTCTTTTCTCTCTGTCAGAAATCTTAACATTTCATTTACCCTAGTTTATCGATGTGTACAGAGATAGGGAATTCTACTAAAGCTATTTTAAATACACAACATATGAAATATGCAATTAAGTTTATAGTGCATTCTTTGAATATGGGTCTATTAGTCTAATTTGTATTATAGGCACTTTTTCTTATTAGTTGCAGTCCAATAAAAAATGCGAAGACTACAGATTGAAAAGGAAGAAGAACAGTTCATCCTACTGATTTGAATGGAGATCTGTGAAATTTCAGCATTGTTTCTCCCCACAGATCTAAATGCCCTCATTACATCTCCAACTGTATTAATCTTATCATTGCCTTAAACAGTTTTAGAGACAGAATGGGGGGGGAAAAAACAAAAAAAACCTTTAGTATTTCAGGCTCGGAATCAAGATTTTTCCACCCAGCTAATCCTGGAAAGGAAATGCTTCCTGTGTCCAGAATTTGCATTAAAATAATATATTGCTTTAACTTTGTTTTCATTTTGTGGTAAAATACCAAATCATATTTTGGTGTTACCTAAATGTTCTTTAACCCCCTTTCTGTTAACTCTTTCTTCTTATTTTTTTTTAATATAGGGTCCAGAAAAGCTCACTATTTTAGCATTTTAAACAATTTAGCTGAACTTACATCCTTAATTAAGCCCTATTAAAAACAAAATGCATAATTGTAATGCCATCTTTCTGATAGCGCTCAATAAAATCACCACGGAGCAGAAAAAAAGCTTCTCTTGCAGCCTCCTAAAATTATGGAAGCAATCAATAAGTTGTTTTCACCTCAAAGGAGAGTTTGGCATTGTAGCAGATACTGAGTTGCTTTTTTAAGTTTTCAGTTAATCTCTCCCCCACTCTTGAAACGTTCTTTCTATTCCTTCAGCCTTGGCACTGCACGTTAAAATATGAATACTCGTGTTTCTGTGTAGTGATGTCTCTACCCTCTGCAATAGAGCTCTGATCTGTCTTAGGGCTCGGAATTCCCCTCTCCCTCCTCTGAAGTGTGGCACTCACATTCCTCCCTCCCAGTACAGCTCTCTCTTTGCAATGCTGGAGGTGACTGCACTCATTTTCCAAATTCTGTTAATCTCATAGCCTGAGCTCTGAGAGTCTTGAAAATATGATGCCAGCAATACAGAAGGAGCTGAACGATTGGCACACCAAGGTGCTTGGAAGATGGAGGATTTCACTGGCACCTTCTCCCCAAGATGCAATTATTTAGCTGTAGGAGTCCTCGTTCCCCACCACCCCAAGAGAAGAAGGGGGTCAGCATGTGAACATTCCCTTAAAAAATGGTGCATATTTGTCAGCACTTTGTCAAAAGGAAGTTGCCCATCCCCTGATCTATTATATAAACAGTTAATGACAGTTTATGTCGTGTTTTATTCCATGCTGATTTTCTGCCATGCAACTGACCTAGAACCTGGAACTACAGCAAAAAAGCTTATTTTTCACCAATGCAATCAGAGTGAACGAAGACAACCACTGGGTATCACTATTGCTTCTGATGGGTATGTAACTTCCCTTATAAGGATTAAAAAGTTCATATGTATTTTTTTCATTTTTTGTTTTCATTCAGCTCTCTGTCTTTAATGCTAAAGAGGTTTACAACATATTTTTTTAAAGAAAAGTGTTATAAAAATATGTTGAGTCAAAAATTCAGTATAAAAGGTCATCATTATCATCATCACTATTATGATTAAATATTATCTACAAAAATTACCTCAACAACTTTGCTAAACTGTACTAAATAAAAATACTGTGTGTGGGGGTGGGAAGATCTCAGCATGTTATGTGGAGCTGAGGTTGCTATAGTAATTACTCTATTGTGCTTAATACTCGAGGGATTGAACACAGACAGGTAAAATGTCCAGAGCCCTGGCGCATTTATGTGTGCCTCTTTGTGCTGAAATCATGTTATTTTTTAACTCCCTTTTGGAGTGCCAATTGATTTAAATATTCTTTTCCCTTATTTTTTATTCCTATTTTTGTTCTTCGGGCTCTTATTCTCCGTGCAAGTCAATTGAACCACTTGAACATGCCTAAGCAAATTAGTCATTTGTGCAAGAGATAAAACTTTATGAGTGCTACACGCAGTTGAGCACAATCTTTTAGTTGCCTCTTTGAAACTGAAGTTCACAGAACAAATAAAAGGACTTCAGTTTCAGACAGACAGAAATTTCCGGGTTTCCTATTAATAGACTGACCCTAAAGGGAACAAGTAGAATTAAGTTGCACCACCTTTAAAGCACAGAGGCTGCTGCGTAACACACTGAGAGCTACATTATCAACATTACTCTCTGCACTTACAATTACATACATAATGGAAGCAATCCTTTTTTATGGAAATTGCTTTGTCCTTACTGGCTAAGGCTTTTACCAAGTGACACTGATTTTAAAATGAACGCTGGTGACAGTGTATTGTAGCCCCTTCAATATTGTGCACACATCTCCTTATCCAAATGAGAAGCATGTCCTATTTTGAAAAGAGGCATTGGGCAGCCTTGTGCACTAATTTTTGGAAGTTGAGAAGTCTAATCATATGTATTTCTTTAGTTGTTGGGAAAGAGGGAGCAATTGTAAATGATTATTTTTCTGTGTTGAGACTCAGATTGGAATGAGCTTAATTATTTTTAATTTGTTATTCATTATTTATTGGCTACCAAACCAATTATTATTTAGAGTTCTTATTCTGGTCTCAGAGGTCAGCTCTTTTGACTCATTCAGTTTCCAGTCTCCAAGATTTGATTTCTCCCTTCTTTTCACAATAAAGGGCCTATTAACTAAAAAAATGTCTCCCATTTTGTGTCTATAGGAAAAATGCTTAGTACCCTAGGAATCTTATTCCAAAAGCAATCTTTCCATTCTTTGAGAAACATCTATATTGACTATAGCCCTTATACCCAATCTTCCTACTTTGGATTATACCTTTATTAGAAATTAACAGTTTAGTGTCAAACTCAAATTGTAAACCCTCATGGAATAGGGAAATGCCTTCAGAACCTGAATGTAATCCACTTTGAAGTGCCTGAAAAGCAGAATGAAATAAATAAATAAGGTAGATTTCGGCCTGGCATGAGTTTAACAATTTTTGGATTTTCTCCAGATCTGTCAAGGTAATATGTTACATTTTTGTCAGCAGATTTGGGGAAATTTGAAGAAAGAGATTGAACATGCTTGATTCAGATCATGAAAATTTCAAAAATCCTAAGCACATTTTTTATTTCACTTTGAATTTCTTTAAATAGATTTGAGAAAATGTTTTCAGGTTTGACAGATTGCTTCAGCAAAGAATCATGGTCGCTGTGTTAATCCACTTGGATATGTAGAATTAA
The DNA here is from genome assembly GCF_901001135.1 of Rhinatrema bivittatum. Lineage (NCBI taxonomy): Eukaryota > Metazoa > Chordata > Amphibia > Gymnophiona > Rhinatrematidae > Rhinatrema > Rhinatrema bivittatum. The sequence continues at coordinate 229,275,612 of NC_042620.1, read as the reverse complement.
AGATCAATAAACATGTAGTTGGTGGTACCTCTTTATTGGAAAAACAAAACATTAATGACAAGCTTTTGAAAGTGTATTTATTTATTTTAAAGTATTTATCACTCACCATTCCAAAGATCAAGGCGAGTTATAATATTAATACAAAAACTTATCCATGATGAAAAGGCAGAGTGGCTGAACACAGCACTTAGAGGTGGATTTTAAGAGCCCTGCTCGCGTAAATCCGCCCGGATTTATGCGAGCAGGGCCCTGCGCGCCGGTGCGCCTATGATCAATAGGCATACCGGCGCGCGCAGAGCCCCGGGACTCGCGTAAGTCCCGGGGTTTTCTGAGGGGGGCGTGTCGGGGGCGGGGCCGATCGGCGAGGCATTTTCGGGGCGGGACGCGGTGTTTTGGGGGCGGGCCCGGGGGCATGGTTTCGGCCAGGGGCGGTCCGGGGGCATGGCCGCGTCCTCTGGAACCACCCCTGGATCGCGTGTAGGCGCGCCAGCGGCCCGCTGGCGCGCGGGGATTTACTTCTCCCTCCGGGAGGCGTAAATCCCCCAACAAAGGTAGTGGGGGGTTTAGACAGGGCCGGGGGGTGGGTTAGGTAGAGGAAGGGAGGGGAAGGTGAGGGGAGGGGCGATAGCGAATTCCCTCCGAGGCCGCTCCGATTTCGGAGCGGCCTTGGAGGGAACGGCGGCAGGCTGTGCGGCTCGGCGTGCGCCGGCTACATGGAATAGGCAGCCTTGCGCACGCCGATCCAGGATTTTAGCGGATACGCGCGGCTACGCGCGTATCTACTAAAATCCCGCGTACTTTTGTTTGCGCCTGGAGCGCCAACAAAAGTACACGAACGTGCCGTTTTTGAAAATCTACCCCACAGAGTACATGTTCCACACAGAAATTTAAGATCAGCAAACAGAGCACTTTTAACCATTCCATCTGTGAAAACAGCAAGACTTACCCAAGTTAGAGAACGTGCACTCTCTGTAACCGGCCCCACATTATGGAATCCATGCCCCTTGACATAAGACTTCAGAGTAATCATAAACTTTTCAAAACACAACTGAAAACATGGCTTTTCAAACAAGCCTTCAAGAAAGAGAATGACACAGGCAATTAAAGAAGGTTAAGTGGTATAGAGCACTCAGCGTTTAATTTCCTACTGGAATTAGGCCACCATATTTTAACTGTTAGCAACCATCAGGATGAATTGCCACTAAACTCATTTTTCCCATGTGAATTTCTTGAAATGTAAACTCCTTTTCATATACCATGTTATTCATAATGGGGCGGATTTTAAAAGCCCTGCTCGCGTAAATCCGCCCGGATTTACGCGAGCAGGGCCTTGCACGCCTATTTTCCATAGGACTGCGGGCGCGCGCAGAGCCCTGGGACTCGCGTAAGTCCCGGGGTTTTTTGTCGGGGGCGGGGCCGATCGACGCGGCGTTTTGGGGGCGGGACGCGGCGTTTCGGGGGCAGGCCCGGGGCGTGTTTTCAGCCCGGGGCAGTCTGGGGGCGTGGCCGTGCCCTCCGGAACTGCCCCCGGGTCGCGTCTCGGCGCGCCAGCGGCCCGCTGGTGCACGCGGATTTACTTCTCCCTCCGGGAGGCGTAAATCCGCGGACAAAGGTAGGGGGTGTTTAGATAGGGCCGGGGGGGGGGGTGGGTTAGGTAGAGGAAGGAGGGGAAGGTGAGGGGAGGGCGAAAGAGAGTTCCCTCCGAGGCCGCTCTGATTTCGGAGCGGCCTCGGAGGGAACGGAGGCAGGCTGCGCGGCTCAGCGCGCGCTGGCTGCCCAAAATCGGCAGCCTTGAGCACGCCGATCCTGGATTTTAGCAGATACGCGTGGCTATGCACGTATCTACTAAAATCCAGCATACTTTTGTTTGCGACTGGTGCGCCAACAAAAGTACGCGAACGCGCATTTTTTAAAAATCTACCCCAATATTATTTGTTACCGAATATGAATGGCACCACCTATGTAAATTATGACCCACATTTTTCTTTGATGCAGGTGCCCGATTGTAAACCGTTATGATGGTAAATAACTTAATGACGGTATATAAAACCTCTTAAATAAATAAATAAATAAATAAATAAATAAATAATATTAAAAATATACATAATAATAGGAGACATACAATAATATTTACTATTATCACAAAAAGAACATAACAGATAGTTAAAGTAGCCTGCTTGATATGTTTAAACACGCTGCTTACAGTGCAAGCACTCGCATGAATTGCTCAGTGGGTCTCGCAGTCAACTCAGAAACGCCTGTTTGAAAAGCTAAGTTTTAAGATTTTTTTAAAATTGCTTGGTTTTGGTTGTAAGCTGGAGTTCAGGTAATTAATTCCACAATATGGGCCCAGCTACTGAGATTGCAAGTTCATGTATTTCATCCAGGTGTACTTAGTGTAAAGTTGGAATGACAAATAAGCCTTTATTAGCTGATCTGAGTGTTCTTTGATGGGTATAAGCATGGAGAGCCACTCCTAACCACAGGGTGTCCTTGCTGAAGATGATTTTCTGGATAATTATCAATAATACTTTATATTGAATTCTAAAATGGATAGATAGCTAGTGAAGCATAGAGAGAAAGGGAGTGATGTGATCATATCTTGAGCTACCAATCAGCATTGAAGCTGCAGAATTCTGTAATAGCTAAAGCATTCTTATTGCATAATCAAGCTTGCCCAACATTAAGGATTTGCAGTAATCAATACCAGAAAAAAGCAATTGTAACATTGTTCTGAAGCTTCAAGGAGGGGTTTTCATCTATGTAGAATGTGTATTTTGTAGAAAAAAGTTTTTAAACAAATTGCGAAGGTGCATTTTTTCGTTGAGATTAACATCTAATAGGACACTTAGGGGGTCATTTTCTATCGGTATCACACATGAAAAGTCCCTTTTCGCGTGCGATAGCTTCATAGGGGTAGAATCGGGGCAGAGTCGGGACTGGAAGAGGAGGCATCGGGGCGGCGTCGGGGCGGACGGGTGGAAACTTCGCTGGCAGTGATAAGGTAAGACCCTTTATCGCTGCCAGTAGCGCGCCCAATAGCGCCACCTTTCATGGTGGCGCTATTGGGTGCCACCTTTCATGGTGGCGCTATTGGGTGTGAAAGCCGGCAGTGATAACACTGCGGTGGTGCGATCACTGCCAGCTTTTGCAGGCCCGCCCGCCGCTTCGACCCCCCCGCCCCCCGTTACCGTGGGATTCAATAATCTTTGCGACGATAGAAAATCCAGGTCTTAGATTGTGTACATATGATGAGATAGTAATTGTATGATTACCAAACATGAATTTAGATAATTCTTTAGTAAGGGATTGTCAGGTCAGATAGATTATTTTGTTTTTTTAAACATTAACGGGTAGATTTTCAAAACGCGCAATTTGGCGTACTTTTGTTGGCGCATCAGGCGCCAACAAAAGTACGCTGGATTTTAGTAGATACGCGCGTAGCCGCGCATAGCCGCTAAAATCCTGGATCGGCGCGCGCAAGGCTACCGATTCTGTATAGCCGGTGCGCGCCGAGCCGCGCAGCCTACCTCCGTTCCCTCCGAGGCCGCTCCGAAATCGGAGTGGCCTCGGAGGGAACTTTCTTTTGCCCTCCCCTCCCCTTCCCCTCCCTTCCCCTCCCTTCCCCTACCTAACCCACCCCCCCGGCCCTGTCTAAACCCCCCCCTTACCTTTGTCGGGGGATTTACGCCTCCCGGAGGGAGACGTAAATCCCCGCGCAACAGCGGGCCGCTAGCGTGTCGGGACGCGACCTGGGGGCGGGTCCGGAGGGCGCGGCCACGCCCCCTGACCGCCCCGGGCCGTATCCACGCCCCGTACCCGCCCCCGAAACGCTACCTCCCGCCCCGAAAACGCCGCGCGGATCGGGCCCGCCCCCGACACGCCCCCCTCGGAAAACCCGTGACTTACGCGAGTCCCGGGGCTCTGCGCGCGCCGGTAGGCCTATGTAAAATAGGCACACCGGCTCGCAGGGCCCTGCTCGCGTAAATCCGGGCGGATTTACACGAGCAGGGCTCTTAAAATCCGCCCCTAAGAGTAGAGCAATTGTGAAATATCAATTTGTTAATGGCAGCAAGATAAATCTGTAAGTGTTTTAAAGTATTAGTGATTGAGTTAATAACCAGGAAAAAAAACCCTGAATGTTGTCTGCATAAATACGAAAGTTAAGACCCAAGCCACCAAGAAATTTACGTAAAAGGTTAAATATTGCAGATGTTGAATAAAGGCACAAAAAATGCGGATCCCTGAGGGATCTCAGTATTGACAGTATTTGACAATGAGCCATTAATCTGGTGTTGCTAAGAGTGATCTGATAGATATGATGACAATCATTTAAAGATGGTATCAGATATACCAATCTTTGCGAGATGTGTTGTCAATATACTGTGGTTGATGGTATCAAATGCGGCCAAGATGTCTAGAAGAACCAGGTTGTAGCTTTGGCCACAATCAAAGCCATGCTACAGTGTATTAGTGATTGAAAAAAGAAGGATTTCAGTGCTTTGTTTTTTTCAAAAAACACATTAATTAGGATTTAGCAGTGCATTATATTCCAGGTAATTGGTAAGTTGCTTGTTGACTACATTCTCCAGAATTTTAGAGAGAAAAGACAGGGAAGAAATCAAATAATAGCTAGATAGATCATTGGGATCAGTGGAATGATTTTTTAGTAATGGGCAAACAGTAGTCTTTCGGATGGACTCAGTAATGAGACCTTCTAGTAGTGATAGAGTTATGATGTGGCTGATATAGGGAGAGATTTCAGTTTGAATGCATTTCAGTGCATTCACCAATATAGGGGTAGATTTTAAAAACATACGTGCATGTACATGGACATGAGATTTTCTAACGTATGCACTGGCGTGCGCATGTTTTAAAATCCGGGACAGCGCGCACAAGGGGGCGGTAGAATTTTGCAAGATTCACGTGGCGATGCATCACACCTTCCCCAGTTCCCTCCCAGTCTGTTCCAATTAAGGAGTGGACTGGGAGGGAACTTCCCTATTCCCTACCTAACCTCCCTTCCCTTCTCCTCCCTTCCCCCTATCTCTATCCTATCTACCTTTGTTTTTTTTATTTTACCTGTTGTTCCTCCAAAGGAGAGGTATCAAGTTGTACATGCCAGCACCCTGCTGGCACATGCTTCCCCGGCATAGCAGCAAATGGCCGCTGTACCGGTGCCTCAAGCCCCACCCCTCTCCTCCCCCAGACCGTTCCTCCCTACCCCCCGGGCCACCCCTTTTCTTTGGTCCGGCTCTTGTGGGTGTAACAAGAGAGAACTATGGTGATTTCTTTAGCTGTTTGGGGTTCAAATTTACTCTCTGCAATACAGTAAAGTCATCAGCAAGTTTGAGTAAAATAGCATTCCAGTCAGTGATGGTGGAGGTAGTATTGTCATAATTAATGTTTTCTAGTAGAGGGGGGAACTTGCTTTTTAATTGTTCTTGGTCAATCTGTTTTTTCCCTTTTTGTTGTTATACTGTGGTGGGAAGAGCTTGTTTCGAGGATGGTAGTTTCATGGTAACAGAAATCAATTTAATGTCAGACTAGTTTTGGACTCCTGGATTTCCATATAATTCTAGTTAAAAAAGATCAAGTGTAAATTATGACCGGCTTTGTGAATAAGCTCATGAATAAACTGATCCCAGCCTAGAGCATTCATAGATGACAAAAATGTTTCACAAGGATTTATCACTGGTGATTCATCTACATATATATTGAAATCACCTAAAACAATGGTGGAGGCTGTAGGTAAATTGATATTCACAATTAGTTTGATTAAAGGAGACATGTAGTGGGATAACAAGCCAGGGAAGCAGACATAAATTCAATTGCTGGGATTTTAAAATGAGTTCTTCAAAGAGAGGTGCATCATCATAAGCTCACCATCCTGCTGACCAGGTCTGGGAAGAGACATAACAAAGTAATCATGTGGAGCAATTTGATTAATCAAGACATGGTTGGTATTTGATAGCCATTTCTCAATTAAACATAAACATGATGGTTCCTGATCATGAAGCAAGTCCATGTTGGCAGGGACTTTTTGTGTGATGGACTGAGTGTTCAGGAGTAGCACAGTCAAAGCCAAATAGGAAGACAATAAGACATAATAGTTATGTTGTTTAGTTTGATGGGAATCAGGTTCAAAATGTCTGGAAATAGAATACTTACAATGGTGGGCTAGGGTGCCATACCATCACTGCCCACAGATTACAGAAATGAGGACTTCAGACATTGTAGACCAGAGGGTGTCAAGTGTGAAGGTCTAAGAATCAAAGGTTTAACTTATATCCTAAGTAGGCTTCCTGAGATGGTGTACAAAGGGATGCAAAAAGGGGTAAGCTCCATTGGCATGTACCACTTTGGCACAAAGAAACTTTGGCACTGAGCTCCTCCAGATGATCTTGTATCCCAGGGATGATGTTGATGGGGGTGGGATCAAAAGTCCCACCGGATCTCTGGAGGGGGAGATGAACTGGTGTTGGAGGTTAGCAGCAGGCTGGAACAGGACTCCAGAAATATAAAGAGCAGGCAGAGCTTGGCAAAGATTGCAGCAGAAGCTGATGCCTTTGGTGCCGAGCCCCTCCAGATGACCCAGCAACCCAGAAATGATATCAATTGGATCATCAGTCCCACCAGGTCTCTGGAGGGGAGGGAAGTTGGATTTGGAGATCAGCAGCTGGCTAGCACAGGATTCCAGAGATGTTAATCTGGTCAGTGAAGAAAAAGCACAGTTATATTATTTTAAATAGTCAAGGATGGCCCCCTAATGCAGATGTGTGGGTGCTGTGAGTAATGGGGTGCCCATGTACCAGGTTCAATGAGGTCACCTGTACTCACCTGGTCTTTTGAATCAGGAGGAGAGGCGCCTCTGGCACGCTGAGAGGTGGCCATGGGCACACTTTGGACATGGTGTCCTCCATATGGGGAGGCATGGCCACTGCATGGTGGCTTCTCTTCTGGCCTGATGTGACTAGACCACAGCATATTCCCCGATGTCAATGGACCATGCCAGGAGCACCAGAGGTACCAACTGAATGGCCCTACACAATGGCATGCAACAAGGGAGCAGAGCTGCTAAGAGATTTAAATCTGTGACTTCCCCTTCTTTGACTCCTGCTTCTGGGACCTGAGATTTCTCACCTAGCCAACCCCAAACATAGGTTAGACCTGTCAAAGTTAACAAGTAATCTTCATCATATGCACAGTAACTTTCACTCCTGTCACACTAGGGGGCTCAAGCAGAGTAGAAAGGGAGGGTGAATTCAGCTAAGGGGCGTAGCCTGAGGGATCACACAAGGCGTGACTAAGGTAATCTCTATGGACTGAGGCGCATTGACCCAGGGATGCCACAAACAAAAGCCTGAGCTAGGAAAACATCTGGCAGGTCTGCTCATCAACAAGAAGAGGATAGGCTGGCAGGCTTTCTGTGTGGCAAGCTGTCTGGCTGGGTCCTCCTTGAGAGAGTCATGAGTCAATAAGGCACCATGGGGCCTAAGTGACCAGTGGAAGATGGTAATGGAGAGACCAATGGCTTCTCCCATGGGCTAAGATGGAATAGGCAGGCTCAAGCACCTGTATTATATTTCCTTGTTAGGTATCTAATAAATCACTGTGACCATTAATATCCAAAGCACAGTCTAAGTTTGGTTTGTGTGCTGTACATACTATAATGGAGGAGAGCTGAGCCAGGTATCACAGTTGCCCCATTTAATCTAGGCCTGGCTGCCTGCATACGCCACTACAGCTAATAAAGGGAAGGGAAGGGATATGACAGAGGTGATAAAAGAGTAGGCAAACCTATTTCAAAGAAATTCACACATTTCTAGCTTCTAACCTGTCTGTGCTCCCAACAATTAATTCTCTCCCTTGTGCCCTCATCTCTGTTTATCTGCTTAGAATGCTATGCCTCATTGATCTCAGATGCACATAAACAGCCATGTATATTCACTAACACATTATTTCAAATCTTTAAGGCCTCAAATGAAGAACCATACAGCATTTGTCCTTAGTAAAAAAGCCGATCATTGACAACTGGTTTCAGTCAATATTTAGTAATTAAGAATGTGTCATTACCTGTCTGATGGACAAAAAGGTAAATCCCTTCCATCAATTATCTCTGTTAAATAAGAAGCCTGAGTACAATCACAGATGTGCAGGCTCCCCAGCTGCCAAACCATTTAAGGCAACAACCCCTTTCAACACATAATTTTTTTTACAATTCAATAGCAATTAGAACACATTATGGACCTGATTTATTAAACTTGTTTCCTATTCTGTCTATGGAGGAAAAGGTTTAGTAAATTAGGCCATACATTTTCCCTTTTCATATTTTGTATTAATTTTACTAAACAGATGTGTTTTTAATTTTTTTTGTATTTTTCTACTTAAAAAATCAATACCATGACTATTGATTGAAATACATGAAAGTTACTCTGCATGTCTTACTGCTAGAATTCTGAGCTAATACCATTTTAATGCATCTATAGTATTAATTTATCATAGCAGAAGAGTGATCTAAAGTAGGGATGTGAATCGTTTTTCAACGATTAAAATTATCGTCCGATAATGTTTATATCATCTTAAATCGTTATAGAACACGATACAATAGAAATTCTAACGATTTATCGTTAAAAATCGTTAAATCGTGTTAGTGCGCACTAACTTGAGTTAGTGCGCACTAACTGAAAATGATACAAATAAACACTTTCCAGGTCACTGAAGGTCAGTTAGGAATGAATATGTGTTCCTATTGGCTGGCTGCCCTCTTATCTATTGATGTTACCAAGGTTACCACTGAGGTGATGGTTGGGGGGATGGGAAATGGAACTGGAAACTAACGAACACCAACAGAAAATGAAACAAAGTGTTCACACTTCCCAGGTCAGTAAAGGTCACTTAGGAATGAATATGTATGTATGTATTCCTATTGGCTGGCTGTGCTCTTATCTATTGATGTTACCAAGGCTAATACTGAGGTAATGGTTGGGGGGATGTGAAATGGAAACAGTTGGAAGCTTGACAAAAAAAGTAATGTAATGATCAGCACTCACGTGACTAGAACTTGTTTGTTTATTATTTTTGTTAGCAGGCACCTGAAATGCTAGTGCATGTTGAATTTGCCAATCACTGTGCATTTTAGAAAGGTGGTCCTGGCTGGAACTGTACACAGTTCAAATATATGTAATTGATTGTTGGTAAGTGTATTTTTTAAGTAGCCACACTGGCACAAGTATGTTTACTTTTCCTCCTACTTAACTCACTAGCTCAGCTTTGTAAGAAGGGCTTCTCTGCTTGTGTGTTTTTGTTTGGTGTGAGGAGAGCAGAAACATCAGATCTTTATTCAATCTACTACAGTCATCTCTTACAGTGCCCTATCCCTATTAATACCAGGAGTGTTGTGATCTTCCTGCACACAGTGCCCTAACCCTGATACCAGTCTGAGACAGCTCCCTCCCTGCATTACTAGTGAGAGGCTGGCTTCACAGACAGGGGGGAGCTGCCTGACCCTCACTCCTGACTTCCCCCATGTCCCAGCTAGTGAATGGTGTGTGGGTGAGGGGGGGGGGGGGAGGATGGTGAAGTCTGAGACAGCTCCCTCCCTGCATTACTAGTGAGAGGCTGGCTTCACAGACAGGGGGGAGCTGCCTGACCCTCACTCCTGACTTCCCCCATGTCCCAGCTAGTGAATGGTGTGTGGGTGAGGGGGGGGGGGAGGATGGTGAAGTCTGAGACAGCTCCCTCCCTGCATTACTAGTGAGAGGCTGGCTTCACAGACAGGGGGGAGCTGCCTGACCCTCACTCCTGACTTCCCCCATGTCCCAGCTAGTGAATGGTGTGTGGGTGAGGGGGGGGGAGGATGGTTAAGTCTGAGACAGCTCCCTCCCTGCATTACTAGTGAGAGGCTGGCTTCACAGACAGGGGGGAGCTGCCTGACCCTCACTCCTCCGGGGTATTGTGATCTTCCTGCACACAGTGCCCTATCCCTGATACCAGGGGTGTTGTGATCTTCCTGCATGCAGTGCCCTATCCCTATTAATACCAGGAGTGTTGTGATCTTCCTGCATGCAGTGCCCTATCCCTGATACCGGGATGTGTGCAAGAAGATCACAACACCCCCGGTATCAGGAATAGGGCACTGTGTGCAGGAAGATCACAACACCCCCAGTATCAGGAATAGGGCACTGTGTGCAGGAAGATCACAACACCCCTGGTATTAGGGATAGGGCACTGTGTGCAGGAAGATCACAACACTCCTGGTATTAATAGGGATAGGGCACTGTGTGCAGGAAGATCACAATACCCCTGGTATCAGGGTTAGGGCACAAGTTCTAGTCACATTGACTGATCACATTACTTGTTTTGTCAAGCTACCAACTGTTTCCATTTCCCATCCCCCATATACTGTCAGTAGGAAACTTGGTAACATGAATAAATAAGAGGGCAGCCAATAGGAATACATATTCATTCCTAAACTGACCTTAACTGACCTGAAAAGTGTCAAATTGTATCATTTTCAGTTAGTGCGCACTAACTCCCGTTAGTGCGCACTAATCGGAAAAAACGATTTTTAACGATTTTTTAACTAAAAAATCGTGCCTAAGACGATTTTCTTGCCCTGCCACACGATTTCTATCGTTAAGACGATATGGAAAACGATTCACATCCCTAATCTAAAGGTAGGGTCATAATAAAAATGTCCCATTTTATTCCAGTGAAAGAAAAGAGTGAGAAATAAATAATTGAATAAAGATGAAGGAAACAGAGAAATAACAGAAGGTGGGCAGAACAAGTAATATGCAGGACCAGATGTGACATCAGGATTTTTTTCATAGATGTGAATAAAGTAGTACAGTTGTCACATTAATCCACTTAAAAATGTAGAAACAAAGGAAAACAAATAAGATGTAGGTGATAAGAACATAAGAACATGAGAAATTGCCATGCTGGGTCAGACCAAGGGTCCATCAAGCCCAGCATCCTGTTTCCAACAGAGGCCAAAACCAGGCCACAAGAACCTGGCAAATACCCAAACACTAAGAAGAACCCATGCTACTGATGCAATTAATAGCAGTGGCTATTCCCTAAGTATAATTGATTAATAGCCATTAATGGACTTCTCCTCCAAGAACTTATCCAAACCTTTTTTGAACCCAGCTACACTAACTGCACTAACCACATCCTCTGGCAACAAATTCCAGAGCTTTATTGTGCATTGAGTGAAAAAGAATTTTCACCGATTAGTCTTAAATGTGTTACTTGCTAACTTCATGGAATGCCCCCTAGTCCTTCTATTATTCGAAAGTGTAAATAACCGAGTCACATCTACTCGTTCAAGACCTCTCATGATCTTAAAGACCTCTATCATATCCCCCCTCAGCCATCTCTTCTCCAAGCTGAACAGCCCTAACCTCTTCAGCCTTTCCTCATAGGGGAGCTGTTCCATCCCCTTTATCATTTTTGTTGCCCTTCTCTGTACCTTCTCCATCGCAACTATATCTTTTTTGAGATGCGGCGACCAGAATTGTACACAGTATTCAAGGTGCGGTCTCACCATGGAGCGATACAGAGGCATTATGACATTTTCTGTTTTATTAACCATTCCCTTCCTAATAATTCCTAACATTCTGTTTGCTCTTTTGACTGCTGCAGCACACTGAGCCGATGATTTTAAAGTATTATCCACTATGATGCCTAGATCTTTTTCCTGGGTGGTAGCTCCTAATATGGAACCTAACATCGTGTAACTACAGCAAGGGTTATTTTTCCCTATATGCAACACCTTGCACTTGTCCACATTAAATTTCATCTGCCATTTGGATGCCCAATCTTCCAGTCTTGCAAGGTCCTCCTGTAATGTATTATTGAATTAATATAATATATATATCACAAATATATAAATTTAGTTTAACAGAAGGCACAAAATGAAAGACATTAACACACAAAGAGAAACACAACAAACAGGGAGAGAGGGCAGAAGCAGGCATTCTGGAAAAGTGAGGGCCAGTGTTTCCATTAGGCAAACCAGGCAGTTGCCTAGAGTACCCAAATTTGGAGAGTTGCAAAATCTCACCAGCATTAGGTCCAGAGGAGGAGAGCCAATACAACCAAAAAGAGAGTGCTGTTCTGGAGCTGCCACCAACAGACACGCTGAGGGGGGGGGGGCATGGCCCATGGCCCATGGCCCAAGGTTCATCTAGGGAGCCAGATACTTTTGCACTGACCCTGGGAAATGTTGAACCAAATGGCACACACAAACAAGGCAGGTGAACATATTAGCTGTTATATAAGTATACCAGACAGAGATACCATCTGACAGGACACTTGCAGAAACACGTCCGCAGTATCATGGTGGGCAACAGACATGTACAGGGAAATGACTGGATGTATCTGAATAATTATAGGAGAATGGCATAGATCTGAGTTATGCCTCTAAACTGTTGTTGTATTACTGTATTTTATAATGTGTCTGTATTATACTGACATATTTTAGATTATTGATGTAATTTATTGATGCATTTGATTCTAATTTTTAGGATGCATTTGATTAGTGTACTATGTTGTATGTTGTAAACCACTGCGGGATAAACCTTGATTCAAGGAAGGTTGTTTATCCCTGTAACATACTATACCATAACATACAAAATGTTGAAACTCGTGGACCCTTGGGCCGGTCGGGATGAGTGAAGGGATGCTGTGGAGGTCCCTAGCAAAAGATCCTAATCGGGAGGCGGCTCGACAGACCTGGATATGCTTGGACGCCGGAACAAGATGGAGTCCTATGCGACCAAGGACTCGACGATGACACGAAGGCTGGACGGTCGTTGGGCCCTGTAGGTGGAAGACACTTCACCCTGGAGACCGGCGCTCCCCCGAGAGGAGCTCGTAGGAGCCCGGCCGCTGGGACCTTTGGAGATTCGCCTTGGAAGCCGGAGCCCCCCCAGGAGGAGCCTGTAGGGACCCAGCCGCTGGGACTTAGGAGAATCTTCGGGGCCAGTGGACGCAGGAACCACGGGGCGGTGAAAATCCAAGACGGAGTCCAGGAAGCGATCAAGTCGAAGAACCAAGTTGGAGACGAGGACAGAGCCGGGTCAAGCCAGAGGTCAGATGTCGTACCAGAACCAAGTGGACAATCCAGAAGCGAAGTCGGGGACGGAAGCAGGGTCAAGCCAGAGGTCAGATGACGAAACCAGAACCAGGGAGAAGACGAAGAGTAGTCAGACAGCAAACCGGGTCGGAGCGAGGATTTGAAGAAGCAAGGACGCAGCAACTAACGACAGGATACCTGTGAACCTCGTTGCAAGGCAGGGAATGCCGTGACTGCAGGCCTTAAATAGGCCTGCAGCGTCTGACGTCATCAGCCGGTTAGCTGGATCTCCCACGCTGGCCCCTTTAAATGAGAGCCCTAGCGCGCGCGCGCGGCTAGGCGGCGGGGCCAGCCGCGGGAGGACGTCGGCTGCTATGTCGGTGCGGCAGCGCCACGCCTGAGGCCTGCACGGCCCGAACGGGGCTGAAGGAGGGCCGGAGCCGGGTCGGAGGTAGGCAGCGGTCCCAGGGCCGACCCGGGATCGCAACACAAAAATTAATTAGTTTGAGGAATACTTAATTTCTGTGCTTGATATGTGATTGATCATCTAGAACAGGGATGGGCAATACTAGTCATCAAAGAAGGCAAAAGGTTTGTGTTTTCAGATGATGTAAAATATGCAAACTAGGAGACAGCTGCAGTGAAACATCACTCCAGTCATCTTGGAAGGTAAGACTCCCCAACTACTAGCAATGGAGGAATCTTCCAGCTGAATGGTTTCTGAAATCATCAGAAGGTGCAGCAGGAGCCAAAAGAAACAGCACAGTGTGGCGCGCACAGCTGAAGGCACTCACCAAAGGGGCGCCCCCTTGGAGGAGATTTTGGCACACCACACTGTGGCTGTGAGTACTGATTTCCTTTTTTTTTAGTTCCCTCGTACAGGGTGACTATGGGGAAGAAAATGAAGGGGCTTGTTAGGACCCACAAATCTGGGACCATAACTCCTACCACTTTGTCACATCCCTTGATCAAGGGTTTTATGCATCTGACTTTTGGATTTACAGGGACTAATAAGCCTGGTGAAATGGCCACTGCTTAGGAAAGGTCATCACTTTCATTAAGCCCCATTGCACATGCTCCTCCCAGTGTTGGGGCTAGGTTATCTGCATGTCCTGAAGTGATACCTCTATTGTCTGACGATGTCAATGGAGCAACTTTCTATGATAAACAGGTTCTTGCATCAACACAGAGACCTAGACCGGAGGATTATCAAAGAGTGACTAATTTGTATAGTACTTCTGGGGTTCCTGTTATGGCCCCAGGCCGTGCCCCGGGTCCTCCACTTACCTCGTGGCCGGTCCGGGCCGCTGAGGTGCTGACTAGGCCTGGCCAGGCCTCGGCCACGGTGCTCCCTCCTCAAGAGAGATGCCAGCGTTCCGTCACGTTTGACCCCATCCCCCTAGATGCGCTCATGCATGCAGGGGCTCTGAATTTAAAGGGGCCAGCGCGGGAACTCTAGGACAGCCCCGATGATGATGTCAGATGCTGCCAGGCCACTTAAAACTTGCAGCCGCCGCTAGACCTCGCCTTGCAATGAGGTTCACTCTTTTGAGTTGCTAGTTGCTGCTTCAGACTCCTTGTCTGTCTTTGACTTCTGACCCTGCTTCGTCCATCGACTCTGGCATCCGCTTCCATTCCTGGTTTTGACTTCTGACTTCTGGCTTCTGACCCTGCTTTGTTCATTGACTTCGGTTTCAGCTTTCGTTCCTGGCTTGTCTTCAGCATCTGACTTCGGACTTCTGACCTTGGCTTGTCCCTGGACTCCAGCTTCAGTTCTCATCTCTTCTACAGGTACCTGGTTCTTCACTCGCCTGGAGGATTCTCCTAAGTCCCAGCGGCTCGGGTCCTCAAGGGCTCCTCTTGGGAGGGCGGCGGGCTTTCAAGGGTGAAGACTCTTCTGGCCTCCTGGGCTCTACCGCTTCTGTCGACTACCTCTTCGGCTGCTTCTCTGGTCCTTGGTCGCATAGGATCACACCTAAGTCCAAGAGGCCTGGGTCCTTACAGGCTCCTCCTGGGGGGACCTCGGGTTTCCAGTGGTGAAGCCTTCTTCAGAACACCTCTTCAGTGCCGCCTCTTGGCTGCGACCATCACTGTGGGTCCCCACAGTGCACGTCATCAGTCTCAGCTGGCCCAAGGGTCCACTCCCCATAACAGTTCCTAACCATGTGGTGCTTGGGAAACCACTCCTGATTACATTGCAGACATTATGGTATTTTAATAAAGGATATGATTAAGCCCTAAAGAGAAGAATTGATAAGACCTTAGGAGAACTGGAGATGAAGTTAATTCACAGAACCAGGAACTCCAGGTCCACGCAGACAATTTGAAGATACAATGTAAAGCCTTATGCAATTGTGATGTTGCTTTAATTCATAATAAAGAATATTTATATAGTAAATTAGAATGCCTTGAGAATTACTCCAGCAGATTGAATCTTCATTTTCTGAGTTTTCCTAAATCCACCATGTTGGCTCTTTCAGAGATGTTTAAATGATTTTATATTAAATTGTTAAAGGTTATAGTTGAGTCCATTTTCACGGTTATTGAGGGGGTTTTTTTGCCTTGCTATGAGACATTCTGGAGAAGCAGGAATGGGTTTTTTTGAGGTTTTGGAAGTTGACTGCATATTTACAAGATTCACAGGAAGAGGTTTAAAGTAGGGCAACAATACTTGTTACATTTGCTCTTGAACCAGACAAAATATGGATGAGGAAAATGTTTTTCCATCTCAAGGAAAATGTGTTCCTTGATACAAAAATGTTTTTATTTCCTAATATGGCATGTTCTATGCAGTTGAGATGGGGATACTTTTTAATCTAAAAAATAACAGGGTTTGACACTTGGTGCCACCTTTTTCTTACAGTATCCCTATAAATGTTTTGTGATGATGGGTAAAGCAAAGTTTGTATTTCTTGACCCTAGTCAGCTCGATAGACTCCTACATATTCCACTCATTGAGGGCTGGAATTTAAAAGCCTTACGCGCCTATATCCAGAGGATGTAGGCATGTAGGGGGGTTACGCGTGCCAGGCCTATTTTAAAAAGGCCCGACAATGCACTTAAAGCCCCAGGACGCATGAAAGTCCCAGGGCTTGCAAAATGGGGCAGTCCCGGGCAGTCCAGGGGCGGGCCAGAGGCCTCCAACACAGCGGCCATTGTCGCTGTGTCGGAGGATCGCGTGCCGGCAGGCTGCCAGCGCGTGCAACCTACGCCTGCCTCCAGGCAGGCACAAAAGGTTAGATAATTTTGGGGGGGTTAGGATAGGGCTGGGGGGGGGGGAAGATTAGGAGAAGGGGTGGGAAGGTTAGGTTAGGGGGAGGGAATGGGGAAGGCAGTGCGGCTCGACGCACGCAAGGTGCACAATTGTGCACCCCCTTGAGTGCGCCGACCCCTGATTTTATAACTTGTGCGCACCTGCATGCGCAAGTTATAAAATTGGGCGTACATGTGTGCACGCCGGCTAGCGCACGCACAAGTATGCCCACGCATTGCTTTGAAAATCTACCCCTGAATGTAAAGGCTATCATGAGCACATGTATGAATTAATAATAGTTGGATATTTCCTAATATTATTTCTCTCTGTCCCCCTTAATGTTGAAGGCAATTGATGGATATTTCTTTAATGAGAAGGGTGTTTTGTTAATTTCTTCTTCTATAATTCCAATGCATTCTTGTTATTAAGGTATCTTGATGTAATTTGGTTGAAAATTAATAAAAAATAAAATAATATAAATATGTAAAGTAATCAAAGACTGGAAATTATACCTCATGAATATTTATTATGGATATCTTGAAAAACAGACAATTGCAAACCATGAACACCAAAGTTATAGATCCTAATGTAGAAAATGGTCTTTGAAAATCAGAGTCAATATTTCTTCCTTTGAATAGGAATTGGATTTGGAAGGAGGGACTATATATGTATGTGGGTAAGGAGGAGAAAGAGTAAAGTAAGACAAATAAGAAAGTGAATATGAGAAATATCAATTATTAGGTATAAGAAGAGTTCTCATACTGAATGGACTAACAAACCCAATCAATGCCTGCTTCTATAAAAATTGTAATGTTTTAAAAGCTAAACTATGATTACAGTACAAATGAAACAGAAATATACTATCACTCAGAGGCATACTGATTGAATGCATATACTGTTTCCAAAAAAATGAAAAAAAAAAACAAAAAACTGGCAAAAGGGGAATCTGTGTTTGGTGAATCATATACATAAATCAATCTCTCCTTGAACAGTTTTTTCAGACTACTGCAACATGATCTATTCAAATTACATAGAACATCCTTATTTTATAGACTGAAAATTCACTGCAGGTGATATAGAGAGAATTTATTACACATGTGCCTTTGTGCTTCTCAATAGGATTACAGTTCAACAATAATATTCAATCTTTCTAGGCTTCTGAATTTTAGAATTTTAAAACTAGCACAACTATTCCACCAAAGTTTCACCCCTCTCTTCCCTCCTTCTTCCCCTCTCCACCCCTACATTGCAATACATTATCACACATTGATGTGTTTGTGTAGATAGTAAACAATGCACAACAGTAGGGGTGTGCATGAAAATGTTGTTTTGTTTTATTTTCATTTCACTTTAGGTTATTTTCATATTTTTAGTTTTGATTTATACAATTTTTCATGTATGTTTCTTTACTTTTTTAATGCACACTAACTCAAATGATGCACATTAAATTCAATAACTGTGCACTAACTCAGTTTTAGTGCCCATTAAAAGCAATAGTGTGCACTCATGTCAATAGGGCACACTAAAATGAAAGAAACCAAATTTTAAGATTGTCTATTGTTTCCATAAAAATATGATATGAAACAATATAGACATCATTGACATTTTCATTCTCGTTTCAAATGAAAGCACGTCTCTACAGAACAATGCTGTACAAAAAATGCTTAAAATATTTCAGTATCTTTTCCTTAATGAACTGAAATGTGCAAGCTTGAAGTGTAATCAGGTAGATTTTAGCCTGGTTTGATTTCAATGAGACAGGGAAAATTTCCCCAGTATTGCTGAAAAATATATCATATTGTTTTCCCCAGTGGTTCTAGAGAAGTTCTGGAAAGAATCTGCATATCTGCATTGGATTTATTTATTTTTTTAAGATTTGACAGGAAATCCAAAACCATACCTTGAACCAAATCAGATCTGTATAAATTGTCAGTATAAAAGAGCTATTTTCATTTGAAAAGCAACAATATCGTTTCAGGATGAAATTCCATTTTGCCGCTGGTTGTGCTTGGTTTTAAAAGACAAGCTTCAATGGTTTGACTTCACAGATTTATCTTCCAAGAAAATCTTTCTTTTAACTGATCTTGGTAGACCATGAATTCTTCTTCCCAGGCTTCAAACAAATAGTAAACATTTAAAATATTCATTATAAATAGATCAAAAGCCTCCTACTGTACCTCATTACAAAGGCACTCATTTTAGATCAGACTTTAATTGCCACCCTCCTCCAAGTCCTGCTGATTTTCTGCTTTGTTTTATCTTAAATTATTAAAAGAAAAAAGTTGAATTATTCAGCTAAGGTCTTAAGGAACTTCATTTACACTTAAGCTACCTCCTCACTCATTAAACTTCCTCGTCTATTAATAATTTTTTTGCTTCTATTTTGTTTTCTACTGTCCTCTCCGCTTGACCTTTCACATAAATGCTTGATAATCTACAGTAAATTGTCAGAGGACCATGCAATACAATAAGGGGTAGATTTTAATACCTACGCATGCTTCCCGGCGCACACACGTGGATGCGACAATTTTATAACACGCACATGCTGGCGTGTACATGTTATAAAATCCGGTGCGCAATTTTATAATCTGCACACACATGTGCGTGCGGTATGCGCAAGGGGGGGGGGGGCTTTAGCAAACTTCTCACGGAGACGCAATCTGGGCTTCCCCAATTCCCTCCCTGTCCACTCTAATTAAGGAGCGGACTAGGAGGGAACTTCCTTAACCCCCTGCCTAAACTTCCTTTCCCTTCCCCTCTTCTCCCCACTCCTTAAACCGAACCTACCTGGCCGGAATTCTTTTATTTTATTACTTGCTGCTCCTCCAGAGCAGAAGTCATTTATGTGCGCCAGCTGGCTGCTGGCGCATGCTTCCCGAGAACAGTGGTTAATGGCCACTGTCCTGTTGGCCTCCAACCCGCCTCACCCCAAACACGCCCCCCCAGCCTGCCTCCTTTTCAGGGGCTGGCACCTACTCGCATGCCAGGGTTTAGACGCGTGGCCGGGCCTGTTTGAAAATTCACCCGGCGCACGTAAGGCCCGGGATTTACGTGTGCAGGGGTTTTATAATCTACCCTTAAATGAACATCGCAGGGGTTTTATTTGTGTTGTCAAACTATGTTAAATACTTGTTGATGACTAGGGTTTTGTCAATTTAAAAACAAATGTTTTTCTAAATTAGCCCAGCCCTGTAAGAGGTCTGCAGGTTCATCAACAAAAGCAAATCTAGGGCTTCATTTGCGAATGCAAATTTTTAATTTCGTATTCAGGGGGCGGAGTAAATGTAAAGTAGGGAAAATTTATTGTGTGCCGCAAAACAACTGCACTGTTAATAACTACACCTCTTTCATTTGTGTTACAGGCCAGTAAAGATTTATTGTGGTTCACAGTGTCTCCTATCAGGCCTGTTTCAGTATGATGGGGGGAGAGAGAGAGAGAGAGAGAGAGAGAGAGAGAGACTTACTATAGTGCCTCCTCCCTAGACAGGTATTTGTTTCCCTATGGGAGGCCCACCTAGTAACTCAAGGTGAGGTTTAAGTATTAGTGTAGGGGGTTAGGGGCCACTTCCACATTCAACGTGAGACGTACAAACAGAACTGTGGTGTCTTGTGAAGATTTGATGACCTACGGAGTGAGGAAACTCACTCCAAGATGAGATTAGTGCAATGTTCTCTTCACCTAGCTTTGTTGCCCAGGTAGAGAGTCCATCAAGCTAGGCTGAGAGAACATTGCACTAATCTCATCTTGGAGTGAGTTTCCTCACTCCGTAGGTCATCAAATCTTCACAAGAGACCACTGTTCTGTTCATACGTCTCATGTTGTATGTGAAAGTGGCCCCTAACCCCCTACACTAATACTTAAACCTCACCTTGAGTTACTAGGTGGGCCTCCCATAGGGATACAAATACCTGTCTAGGGAGGAGGCACTATAGCAAGTCTCTCTCTCTCTCTCTCACTCAGCCTGCATCATACTGAAACAAGCCTGTTAGGAGACATCATGAACTGCAATGTAGCCCAAATTGGGCTAATAGTGCAACTTGCAATAACAGCCTTTCACATAGCTGATAGTGCAATTCACAATATACATGCTTATTAGCATAAGGTACACCCCTTTTTGGTATTGCATGCTATATTGGAAAATGAGGCCCCTACTCAGGTGTTTCAACAAATTTTTACATGATTTGCAGGTCTGCAGCAGGCAGACTCAAATTGGATTTCAGAAAATTGACAAATTGGCATTCTCTGAGAAAATGCTGATGAATTCCACAAGTGAATCTGGAGAAATTCTGAAAATTTCATCCAGTTTGAAGCAAAATGAAATAATTATGATTTCAGTTTGACTTCAAATTTTCCACACATCTCTACTGACTCCTCCTAGCTTGGTTTCTGGTATTATGATTAAAATTATGGAACTGAAAGTTATGGTGCTTACAGAATATTGTTATACACTGACATTCATACTAATTTGTAAACCACAACACAGAAGCTTGTCAATTTAATAGTTATGATAGATCTTTTTTGCTTAAGTAATTATGTGGCTATGCTTTAAATAGAGAATTTGACTTTTTTTGAAAGAGGTTTATAAAACAGTCTATTGATCCTGTCAAATTTTCAAGCAGTTCGGTAAAATGAGTCAGTATTGACTTTTTGTTTCAAGAATTTTCTTGAAAGAATAAGCAGTTTCAGTAGTACAGTGCAATTTGGGTACAGAAAAATAACCAATAATGCCGAGCTTGATATATAGTGACTTAAAAAAAAAAAAAAGAAAATCCATACTTGCAGCAAAATTCACTTGGATCTGCAGGAAATGCAAAGCAAATTTAAAGAAATCCAGAATTAATTTAGCTTTGATCAGTGATTTTACTTTAGATTTTTCTCAGATCCACTGAAAAAAAAAATCTATGATTTTCCCCATCATCAGATTTGGGGACTATCCAAAATTAAGATCAAATTCATACCCAAAGCCAGTTCTTCCATTTGTCAAATTTAGGTGATAGCCTTTAATGCAGCAATTTGGGGGTGGTACCGGGGGGGGGGGGGGGTGGCTTCACTATGTAGAAACAGATAGGGCTCTATCTGATCTATTGGCTAATGCCCCTAATCTCAGGCAGCAGAGAACAGCCCTCTGCTTCCTCCTCTAAGCCCCTCCCCTCCACAGCAGCATACAGAGAAGAGAGGGAGGGGTTGAGTTTGGAGCAAACAGAACAAGGAAAAGCCACTATTCTCCTTAATCCAGCCTGTTACATCCTGTTTCCTTTCTCCCTTCCTATCCTGCTTCCTAATCCAGTCTTTTTGCTCTGCTTGCATCCCCATTCCCTTCTGTCATGCAGGGAACATGAGAGAAAAGGCTGAGCAGGACAAGAGTTTAGTTTTTGTCTAAACATTTCTATTTATAATTTGTAGCCATTTTTTCTTTATTTAGTGGTTGTTTTTCTATGTTCTGTGTGTGTGACCAACATGAAGGGCCGGATTTTAAAAGCCCTGCGCACGTAAATCTGGCCGGATTTACGCGCGCCGGTGCACCTATTTTGCATAGGCCGCCGGCGCACGCACAGCCCCGGGACGTGCGTTAGTCCCAGGGCTTCGTAAAAGGGGCATGTCCGGGGGCGTGTCTGGGGCATGTCCGGGGTCAGGGGGTGGTTCGGGGCGGGGACCGGGGGCGTGGTGCCGGCCTGGGGGCGTGGTCGAGGCGCACTCAGATTTACGCATACTTTCGGCAGGTGTAAATCTGCCAACAAAGGTAGGGGGGGGGGTTAGATAGGGCTGGGGGGGGTGGGTTAGGTAGGGGAAGGGAGGGGAAGGTGAGGGGAGGCGGAAGGAAAGTTCCCTTCCGCCTCCCCTCCCGCGCACAGGTTGCACAAATGTGCACCCCCTTGCGTGAGCCGACCCCGGATTTTATAAGATACGCACGACTACGAGCGTATCTTATAAAATCCAGCGTACTTTTGTTCGCGCCTGGTGCACGAACAAAAAAGCGCGCGCGAGTAAATTTATAAAATCTACCCCAAAGTATTCTGCAAACATAGGCCTGGATTTATCAAAATGCACGAAATATTGCATGCGATAGGAAAAGGGGCATGTTTTATGGTAATAGGCTGTTATTGCAAAGTGCCCAGGTAGAGAGTCCATCAAGTTAGGTTGAGAGAACATTGCTCAAATCTCATCTTTGGGTGAGTTTCCTCACTCCGAAGGTTATCAAATCTTCACAGGAGTGCACTGTTCTGTTCGTACGTCACACTCTGAATGTCAAAGTGGCCCCTTACCCCTACACTAATACCTAAACCTCACCTTGAGTAACTAGATGGGCCTCATATAGAGGTATAAATACCTACCTAGTATGAGGGCATTATGGCTAGGTTCTCTCTCTCTCTCTTTCTCTCTCTTATATATATATATATGGTTTTCTTATTGTTTTGGCACCCTCCCGAAACGTGATTTCCTATTTCATCACAAACGAATGCACATCCCTATTATGTTTGTTTTACTCTGCATTTATTTAATGTTTGTTATTTTATATCAATTATGTATGTTTCTTTAAACCACATCAAACAATCCATGGAGAAAGTGTTTTAAAAATGTTTTACATAAAATAAATAAATAGTCCTAAAGAAACAATTTTCAGTTTTCTAATAGACACATATCTGTACTTACATATAGCTGATTTGAAAGAAATGTAGATTCCCAATATTCACATTGAGACCTTTTTTCTTTGCTTCATAGATTAGTACTCAGAGTCATGGGTCTTCAGAATAAAATCTTCCAGCTACAGAGAGTCTTCTCACTGACGCCACATTCATCACTGCTTATCTGTTCTCTCACTCTCATTATAGTCAGCTTTAATATTATGGCCAATACAAATCATCTATCTTGAGCAGTTTTCCTCCTGTCATACTGCACCACACTTTTTGATGTACTTCCTTCTCCACTCATTTCACTTTTTCTGGGACAAATTTCTGCCATTTATTTTGCATTTTATTTCTTAATGGTCCTGAATGTTCCAATTTATTATAATTTTGTAGTTCTCCAAATCTTTTCTCAGGTCTTGATTTTAAGCCTTAATTTTTCTTAAGAAAATAATTTCTATAGAATTCAGTAGCTGATTGATTGATAGCTGACTAACTCACAACATTAGGTTTCAAGGAAAGGGCTTGTATTGTAGAATCCTTACAAACCTATTATGGTACAGTACGGAATTAAAGCTAGATATACTGATGTAAGGGTTCTCCTATTCTGAGCCTGATTCACTGAGCTTTTTTTTTCCCCATAGATACAGAATGTGCATATCTGGGAATGTTCCAGGTTTGACCTGGCATCTCTGGATTTAGAAATCTGGCTCTGGGTTTTTGAAAGGGACCCCCCTGGATCTCCATCCTTGTGGCTTCCTTTCTTTGCTTTTGTATCAGTCAGGCACTAAACTGCAGTGAAGGCAACAGATAGAATGAAGTTTCTTTCAGCCTCCTGCTACTACTGCCGTTGTAGTTTCCTCACCTCCCACCACTAATTTGTTCAAATGAGCCAAATGTGTCAAACAGAAATAGAAGGCAGGGAAGCAGCAGCATGTGCAGAGGCAATGTCTCCTGTTCCTGCTGAACACTGTACCATGGATGGCTTGGGGGAGCAAAAAGGGAGAGCAAGAGAGGTAGATGGGTAAAGGAAGGGAGCAAGGGAGGGAGAGAAGGGGAATGAAAGAAAGGTGCAAGAAGGGGAAAGAGATAGGATAAAGCAAGAGTAAGAATGGGGAGAAAGGAGTGATGGGGAAAAACAATAAAGTAAGGAGAAAATGGATAGTAAGAGAATAGATCAAGAGTTGGGGAGAAAGGACAGAGGGAGAGGAGAGAGAGAAGAGAGAAAGAAGACTAAGGGGAGGGAGAAAGTGAAGAGAGAGTGAGAGAGCAAGAGTTGGGAGAGATGGGAAAAGTGAGAGAGGGATAAGAGCAAGATCTGGAAGGAAAGGAAAAATACAAGAGAGATGAGTAAGGGGAGGAGAATATAATGGGGGACAGAGCTTATAGAATGATACAGGGGAAAGCAAAGGATGAGGACTGAAAGAAGGGGTAGGAGACCAGGAAAGAGAGGTGTAAGAAAGGCCAGGAAAAAGAATGGTGAGCACCTGTGTAAAGAGAAAGTAAAACAAGGTGAAGAGGAAGGAGAGAAATAGATGCTTCCCCCCCTCTTGCTCACCCCTCTTTACTCCGTACTCTGAAGAAAAGCCAGGAGAAAGACAGAGATGAGGGGATCAAGATCCCAGACAGGAGAAGACAATGGAAAGAGAGAGAGGACCCAAGGAGAGGAAGGGAGAGAGGACATGGTAGGAGCACAAGATGGTGCCAATGGCCATGTGACAGGGGCTGACCAATGGCACCGGTAGCCCCTGTGACATAGTAAGGTCAAAGGCTATCGGCGCCATTTTGAAACCGGCAGCCGAGAGTGTGAGTGCAGGGGATGGCTCCCAGACCCCCCGCTGGACCACCAGGGAGTTTTGGTAAGTCTTGGGGGGGGGGGTCAGGAGGGTGGGGCGTTGTAGTTAATTAAATTTTAGCAGGGAAATGAATAGGAATTGATGTATAGAATGTATCGGGGGGGGGGGCCCCCTTGCTGAATGCAATGTATCTGCCCCCCGATGAATACGAATCCAGAATGAAACGTATGGCATCCCTCTGCCATCCCTAGTATTCTAACTCTTGGTTCACTCATGGAAGTTTCCAGTGTCCCAGCTCATTCCTAGGCTGATTAACTGCTTAGCCCCTAGGAGGAAGATGCAGCACAGCCCTTTGAAATTCCTTCTTTCCAGGAGTTCTCACTACTTTCTTGTTTCTGGTGACTGTGAGTAATTAACTTTACCACAAGACTACAACTAGAGCTTCTGATTTTAAATGTTTATAAGATGTAGGTGTGTTTATTTTCCAGCTAGTTATAGGGTCTTTTGGGTGTTAACAAAAATCAGATTTTATTGGTGTTTTTCTGGCACAGTTACTATTTATTTATTTGTTTGTTTATTTCACCATTTTATATACCATTGTTCCAAATGAAGATCACAACGGTTTACAACATGACATACATATTACAGATTGACAAGTACTTTGACTTGATGGATTATATATCATACATTTTAAAGATAGACATACATTGACTAATGTAGTAAGGGGTGAAAAGATATGCAGGTGAAGGTATTTTTTATGGTTGAATCAAATACATACATTGGTACAACTAAGGGGTCATTAGCATACTAAAGGCACAAAAATAAAGCAGAGGATTCAAGGTAGGCAAAGGAGGAATGAGAGACTACTAGGGGAAGTGGTGTTTTTCCAGTATTTATCAAATAAATGCCTTTTATTTTTTTTTTGCATTGAAGTGTTTTATTAGGGTTTATTGGTTAAAATCTAAAATCAGAAGCCCTAACTATAACTAATCTATAACATCAAGAGAAGAGTTCCCTATAGAGGGGCTCAGTTCAGCCCTGCCAGCATCTTGTTTCACTCCACTGGTCTATTACAATGTCTGCTCAACCATGACTATTAAAGAACCCCAAACCTCATGTGAAGATTAATACCCCAAACAGGGGTTACAGCTGCATTACTGGATTGTATAGAAAATGGAGACTGGGGAAGCAGAAGGTTCTAGAAGAAAAGAAACAACATGAATATTTACAATGATTCTTGTAATATCTCTCCTTGAAATGTGAATTTAGCTTATGATGAAATAGAAGTCAGAATGTTAAGTTGTGGTCTGTGCCATTCTACAGTATGGTGTCCAGAAAAGAAACATAAGCATTGCCTGGATAGCAACTAGACAGCAATCAGTTATCCATATGATTGACATTATGCCCTGTTGTCCTTTAATCCATTTTCCAAATTACCCACAACCAGATTTATTAACCTTTAATTAACCAAAAATCCTTTTAAATGTCATTTTCAGGTCAATCTTCCCATGCCTAAGTTTTCAAGAACATACATTATAGGGCTTTGTTCATAAGTCGATATTAAGCAGTATTGACAGTCTGGAGCCATGAAGGCTTTACAAAAATTCTGAAGCATAAAGGCAACATAAAACTAGATTCAATACTGTTTGACTGACTTAAATCTAAAAATGGGTTTAAACTGGCTCGCATTTAGCTTTACTTTCTATAATATAATCTCTGTTGTTCAGAAATGTTTTAGGCACCTCTCATATAAAGCATCTACTTCAGGCAGACTGAGTGCCCATTCCGTACCAGGGCTAAGTTAGTTCTGACTTAGTCCTACAATACTAGCATGGATTTTTCAAAAAGAGGGAGGATTAAACTCCAAAACTTAAGGAAATTAGATGGAGTGAACCAAGGACATTTTCACACAAGCATGGTGTTTCAAAATTAAAGTCTTTAACAGGGCAAGCTGACAAAAAATGGTAATCTTCGCAGACTTTATTTGGCAAGTTCCAATACAAGTGTAGGGGGTAATGATCCTTGCTGAGTTGCCTTCCCGGGTTCCCCTCACTATTTTGTTTGGGGTTTAAGGATTTCTGTGACAATTTTCGGCCTCTCTGCCTTCCCAGGACCCTTGTTGCATCAGATTATTCCAATGTTTGACTCTCTCCTGTACCCTCCCCTCTATCCTGTACTCTCCTCTTCCTAAACTATGCTAGTTTCTTGGATCTCTAGAAACAGAGCATCATATGGGTGGCTTACTCTTTCTCCCCTTTTCCCACATGGCTGTTAACCTTCAAACAGGCACCTTCACTTCTCAGCAGCTCCTGAGACCCTGAGACCCTGATTGAAGCTCAACATGAACTTCAATCAGGGTCTCTTTTCTCCAACAGAATAGCAGGCTCAGGGTTAAAGGTTTACTCCCTCAGAATGGAGATATTCTCCGCCTCACTGATGAAAACAGGAATAGTCAGATGCACGACTGTAGGGAATTATCTGTGTGGCCTTCTTTTGTTATGAAAGACTATGGAGCAACTGGGATAAAAGCAGGTTTTACCCCTTACCAAACTCTATACTTCATAGGCATCTAGAGACTTGCTTCCTCTCAGACTCCTTAATCCTAGCCCTTCTATCAGAGATATGAGAGCCTGGGATTCTCTCTCCTTCTGCTCCTACTCTTCCAAATACAAAATCCTCAGGCTGTTCTAACCCAACCCAGGATTACACCACTGTGGCCACTCTCAGAGGCGATTGCCATAGCAAATGATTTAGTCCAATATATTAGACTGACATCTTCAATATGTCTTCCACTAGAAGGAGCATAAACCTAGTGAAGTGACCATAGGGCTTTTTACACACACACACACACACACACACACACACACACACACACACACAGACACTTCACCCATATCAAATAATTGGGTAGAGGGAGAAAGAAAGCAGAAGAGTGGGAAAAAAAAAAAAAAGAAATACTGCTGGACAGAACTTAGAGGTCCAGAGCAGTAACTGTCACATGGACATGAGGTATAAAACAGCCCTGCAATGTTTTGCTTTCTCAAACTTAAAAAAAAATGATTTTAGTGTATCTTTAATCTGTTTAATTTGTTTTTTCTTTAATAGAATACAAAATAAATCAATAATTCCTTATATCAGCTATTAATTTTGAATATTAATAAAAATATGGAATTAGCTAGATATAACATCTCCGAGACAGCACCTTGCATTGGGTAATTTCTTGATTGGACAAAATGTCAAAAGTAATTTCATTTCTGAAAGGTCTGGCAAAATATCAAACAAAAGTCATATGATATAATGCACATTTAATGAATGATGTTATGAAGACAAACACTATTTCCTTAATGCCTGACAGGACACCTGCCTAAAGGTGATAGCTGGTGAATCATTAATTGAGTTATTTTTCACTTTGAAACTTCATTGAGACCTGTCTCTAGATTACCTCAGCATGACTTATTCAAAGGTTAAGTTCTCGGTGGGTTATTTTATCTTATGCATTGAAAAATACCTGCTTGCTATAGCCACAAAAGCTATTTCTATACTAGCAGCTAATGCTTACTGCAAACCTTAATCTAAAATATTATATACTAATGAGTACATTTTTAAAGGTGTACAAACAATTTGATGCTGATTTTGAATGAGGCATATTTTAACCTGGTTCAGGTTCATATTTTTCTCATTTTACCCACGTCTGATGAACTTGACATGATGGCAGAATGCTTGAGATCCTTTATATAGAACTGCATATGAGAAAGTCATATTTTACCCTGGGTGAAGTCCTCTTTGGCCAGGGGAAATCCAACAGATAAATTAGTTTTCGCCCACCCTTGAAAGAGTTTAAATAGATATGACTTAGCTTGCCATTATGTCAGTGATGAGTCTTGAATGGTTTATGCAGCTGTTGCTACTGTCATGTTGCAATTGTATCACACACTTTGTGTAACACTTAAACTGTTCTGTGAAACAGAGATGTGCGATGCCGGGGGTGCCCCAGTGGACTAACCGACAGTATAGTGCAGTTGTACCTAGGTACCTCATTTTTAATTTTATTTTATTTTTTCCTGAGAATTTCAATGATATACAAAAAAAAAATCTGTGGAAATTGAATTTTCCACTGATTTTTTTCTCCTGTGTCCATTATAACAAAGTCATTTTCCGCTGACTTTTTTCAGGTATAATATTGAAATTCCCAAGAAAAATAAAATAAAAACTGAAAAGCCCTTTCTAAATCTATGTAGTGTTTGTGGGATGTGCTCTAACAGATATAAGTAGCTGAATTATTCTTCCTAGAAAATAAAGGGTAGATTTTAAAACCCCTGCGCGCGTAAATCCTGGGTTTTACGCGTGTGGCCAGGCCTTACGCATGCTGGGAGAATTTTTAAATGGGCCCAGCCACGTGCGTAAACCCTGGTAAGCAAATAAGTGCTGGGCCCTGAAAAAAGGGCGGGCCAGGAGGTGGGGAGGGGCGGGGCATGATGGAGGCCGGCCGGCACGTAAATAACATGCTCCTGAGGAGCAGCAAGTAACAAAATTTAAAAAAACAGGTAAGTTAAGATAGCGGACTGGGAGGGAACTGGGGAAGTGCCGATTGCATCGCCCCACAGACTTCACAAAAGTTCACCCCCCTTGCACTTGCCACACGCACATGCGTGCACAGATTATAAAATCCAGCACACACGTACGCGTGGCCACCCAATTTTATAACATGCGTGCGCCAGCGCACGCATGTTATAAAATCAGCGCGTCCATGTGTGCGCTGGGAAGCACACACCTTTTAAAATCTACCCCTTAATAATGAGCAAAAATTAAACATAAATACACAATTTAGACAAAATAAGAAAAAAGAGCAAAAGAGCAGCAAAAAGTCTAAAGAAAAGAGAAACAAACTGAAATTTAAAAAAATGGCAAGAAAAAATACATTTTTGCCTGACTCTTTAAACGTTTTGACTTGATGCACACATTTTCTTAATATTTTTCTCCCTGCCTGTCACCACTGCTGGGACTGGTGCTATAAAATACAGTAGAGGAGAATTCTATGCCAAAGGGTAGACTGGCCACATCTCTATAAATTCTGATTTTATCAGTATCTGCCCTACATCTCAGTCCTGCCACTAATGGACCTGGCAGTAACCTAAGTGTTGAATTTTAAAAGCCGGGCATGCGCCAAAATCAGGAGATGTGTGCGCATGTAGGACATACCCATGTACAGCCGATTTTAAAAGCCGCCTACATGCCCGCTCACCTCCAGATATGCGAAAAAGGGAGGGGCATGGGCATTCTAGGGTGCAGCCAAGAGATATGTGCACAAGTACCTTATGTGCCTGGGCATGCACTTGAGGGCTCTGGGGTAAATGGGGGGAGTGCAGGCTGAAGACCCAGGGGGATGGCAAGGACCTTGCTCTAGAGTGGGTGAACTGATGGATAAACTGAAACCAGTCATGGTGTGGACCCGCACCTGTTATAAAACTCCCCCACTTGTGCAGCTCAAACCTGACTTTGCACGGCTGTGCATACCCACTTGCAGAATTGGGCGCACACATACATACATCAAGGCTATTTTCTAACATACGCACATATATGCGTGCATGTTATAAAATGGCCGCATATTTGAGTATGCACTGATTCACATGCTTCAATGTGCGCCCGCGCACCCCTTTGAAAGTTGTCATCTAAGGTTAGAGTACCTGTCTCATGAAATGCCTGTCTTTTTCTCCAGTGAAAGAAGACTACAATGGAGGTATGCATACTGCCACTTGTTATAGCCTAAAATAGTTCCACATTCATAATCTTCCAGAAGCACAAAGAGAAGGGCATGGGACTGTCAGTGTCTTCATCGCCTACTCTATTTTCTCCATCCTTCTAAAAACCTCTTGGGCCTTGATAGAAGAAACTGCCATAGGCACTGGTGGAGAAAATTAGTGGTGCCTGTCTGATAATGACAAAGCTATTGTTATGTTTAGGAAGTGGTTAGGTGTCGTGAATACCACCTTCAGGAGTGACTCCAGGTGGAGAGAGACAGGGATAGCTGGAAGGTCTCTGATGACGGCTGGGAAGGAATGTGATGCGGCAGGAATGTATGGAGCTGGGTGATGGCTGAATATGGAGCAGAGTACTGGCTGGGAACAAAGTCAAGGTCCAGGCAGGGTCAAGGCAGGCGGCAGGCAAACAGAGTCAAAGTCCAGGCAGGGTCAGGGCAGGCAGCAGGCAACAGAGTCAAGGTCCAGACAGGGTCAGGGCAGGTGGCAGGCAACAGAGTCAAGGTCCAGGCAGGGTCACAGGAACCTTATAGCAAGACAGAGAGCCCGAAGGCCACACACACGCACGACAAGGCAGCTTGTTAAAAGAACAGGCAGCTCTGGAACGTCTTGAGGCACAGTTCGTTAGTCGTGACCAGGCTTCAGCTGAGGGAAGCAGAGCTCTGCCTAGGTTAATTAACTTTCTCTGCTTTAGGAAAACTTCTGAAACCCCCTTTTGGTAGTCATGGGAGCCTTCTTGTCCAGGTGAGTTTGTGGGCTTTCTAGAAGATAGCTTGTGCTTTTAGGAGCAGTTTTCTGTAGGGTTTCATGAAGTAATGAGCTGTCAATAGTCCTAACCTTCTTAGTTGGACCAGAAGCAGAATGCAGGGTAGTCGAGCTGACTGTTCTTCCTAATGAAACAGCTGGTCCTATAGCTGAACAACAGGGGCAAGGTTTGCCTGGTGGTAGTAGGCTTGGAATACACGCACACTTCCACCATCCAGGCTTAGGAGTAGAACAGTTCAAACATTCCTGGTATACAGAAACTTGAGATGTGAATCGGAACCAGAATCTGATCGGTTCCGGCTCCGATCCAAATCTTACAATTTTTATCGCCCAGCCCGATTTGAGTTCTGATTATCAGCTGCGCCCGATCCATTAATCAAAAAACCCTCCCCCACCCTCCCGAACCCCCAAAAAAGGTTTTAAAATTACCTGGTGGTCCAGCGGGAGCGTGGGGAGCGATCTCCCGCTCTCAGGCCATCGGCTGCGTTAATAAAAATGACGCAGATGGCCCTTTGCCCTTACCATGTGACAGGGCAAAGGTAGCGCCGGTGCCATTTTGAATATTGTCAATATGGCCTGAGTGCGGGAGATCGCTCCCGGACCCCTGCTGGACCCCCAGGGACTTTTGGCCAGCTTGGGGGGCCTCCTGACCCCCACAAGACTTGCCAAAAGTCCAGCGGGGGTCCGGGAGCAACCTCCTGCACTCGGGCCGTATTGCCAGTATTCAAAATGGTGCCGGCACTACCTTTGCCCTCACTATGTCATAGGGTTCGACGGTCGGCCATTCAAGGCAAGGCTAGAGCAGGGAGCCCAACGAGCTCGATGCCGAAGCACTGGAGTCTTGGGTAGGCAGGGCTATAAAGGAACCTCCAAGACATAGAGTAGATGGATTGGGCCAGCCAGGAGAGCCTGCTCTTGAAGGACCCCTGGTGGTGAGGCGGTTGCACAGCAGCCATAGCCATAACAGCTATGGTAAGTGATGAAAATTGCTCTCAACTTTTCTGCTCTTCATCTTTCTCTACCCTCACTCACTAATAAAAACCCCATATACCAAAAATTAAATAATAAAAGAAAAGTAAAGCAAATCTTGAATCCTCAATACATGTACAAAGAGGAAAACAAACATCTCATTAACTCTCTCTTCTCTTTTTTTGATTTTCTCTATTCTATCGCTTTCCTTTATCTTCTGCACAAAACCCACAAATACTTCATGAAGTCAGTCCTTTGTTTATTTTCCAGTGAATCTACAGACAAATCATATACAACTTTTTGATTCATCAGAAATCCAATTCATTATATATATGGCTAAAATTCAACTGATTTTGTCAGAAGGTTTGTTAAAATTTGACTATTTTCTGTTGAACTGATTTGAAAGATTTTCCCCACTCTACCCTTAATCAGTGCACATACTATACAGAGCCCTGATGTAGACAATCTTGATTACAGATGTAGAATAATAGGATTAGCCTACAATCAAAATCAGCTTGTTTGAGCAAGTTGTTGAAACATCTAAATTCAGTGTTTCCAAATAGCTTTTATATGTATTTTCAGGTAACTATCATATAGTCTGGTTACAAAGGGGCAGATTTTGAAAAAATTTACACGTGTAGGGGGTTACGTGCGCCGGGCCTATTTTCATTTAAGATGAATTTGATTTCATGAGTTGGGCGTGGGCAGGAAGGGGCAGTCCAGGGAAGGGGTGGGGATGGTGTGGGGCCAGACCCTCCAGGCACAGCGACCATTTGCTGCTGTGCCTGGGATCGCAGGCTGGCCATCGGCCGGTGCATGCAACCTACGCTTGCCTGTAGGCAAGCGCAACTTATAAAATAAAGGTTAGGGGGTTTAGGTAGGGCTGGGGGGTGGGTTAGGTAGGGGAAGGGAGGGTAAGGTGGGGGGGTGGAAGGAAAGTTCCCTCCGTCTTGGAGGGAACGGGTAAAGCAGCAGAGCTCCCCAAGGGCTCGGCGCACGCAAGGTGCACTATTGTGCACCCCCTTATGCGCACCGATCCTGGATTTTATAACATGTGCGCGGCTGCGTGTGCATGTTATAAAATCTGGCGTACATTTGTGCGAGCCGGGTTGCGCGCACAAATGCACACCCGTGCGTAGGCATTAAAATCCGGCCCTAAGACTTTATTCCTAGTCTATGTCTAGGAGGGAAGAAAAGTTAGTTAAACCAGGCCAATAGAGTTTATTTTAGAAAACTTTAAAAGCGAGCTAGTTTTCTTGTGAAATCAAATTCATCTTAAATGTAACTGGATAGCTAGAAGGAAGACAAATGAATGAAATCAGAATAAAACTGTTTCATATCCCTTGCAACCATAGTTCTAATGTCAAATAAAACATGCTCACTCCAAATATAACCAAAGAGTTATTGCAGTCATTAAGTGATTAATAGCCATTTCCTTGACAGAAACAAACCTGAACTTTGAAATAATGGTGATGCAACTGCTTACTGTAGAAACTAATATTTGTAAGAGAATAGTTTGCAGTAGTAAAAGATACTGCCAGCTGTGGACAGATGACATTCATATTCTGATTCCCCAATTCCTCGAGCAGTATGAAAGGTCTGACAAATCCAATTATGAACTGTTTCACACATCTGAGTAAATTTTCAAAGGCATTATGAGTGTAAAAATGCCTTGTTTGCCTGTACGTTTGATGTATTCATGTACAAATGATTTTCAAAACATGCCAAGTACATGCGTACCTGGGTGTTCATGTGGGAAAATACATGAGAAAAAAGTGGGTCTTTTGGAGCATATCGGGGCACGATTTAGAAGTTCATGCTTTGAAAGACGGGTCAAATTTAAGACTGCATTACTGAGCAAGGTTTCTCTTCTGTGCATGAACTCTATGGTATGGACTTATAATCCTACACATGCATTGAGATAATTTCAGAAGGGCCTGCTAGATGTCCCCTCTGTTTATCACACGCTTTTAAGTGAGACTCATGAGAGGGCTTTTTCTGTAGCTGCTCCCATCTTTTGGAACTCACTATCAGACACTGTGCTTTTTGTCACTTGCCCAAAGCCTTTCAGGAAACTGCTTAAAACCTTCCTTTTCTATCTGGCTTTTGACGAGCAATAGCAGTTTGGATTTTAAGTTATCTCTTACCAGGACCAGCGCTTCCATTAAGTGAACTAGGTGATTGTTTAGAGGGCAAACACTTGGGGGGCAGCAAAATCCCCTGCATGAGTCCCCTCCCTAGTTAGTGACCAAAGCCAAACAAAAATGAGAGGCCCAGTAGGCTATGGACAAAGATGATAAGGACCAGGAGGGCTATGGGCAAAGTCTGTGCACATGAAGACAAAGACTAGAAGGCCAAGGAAGGCTGAGGGCAGAGATTAGTAGAGTGGGGTTGATGGAGTAGCCCATTCTACCCACAGCGAAGCCGAGAAGGTCCAGGAGGTCCATGAGTGAAGCTCACCCTGCTCGCAGCCGAAGATGAGAACAGCCTAAGATGAAATCTAGGAGGGCTGTGGATGGAGCTCTTGTCACCCATCTTGGAAGGAGACAGGGAGAGGCTCAGAGTGAGAGAACAAGGGAGCCTATGTGTTTAAATGTAAGTGAAAGAGTGAGGGAGCCTCTGTGTGTGTGTGTGTGTGTGTGTGTGTGTGTATATATACATATGATTGTGTATCTGAGAATGAGAGGCAGCCTGTGTGTATGTCTGAGCATGTGTATCTGAGAGGGAGCGTGTGTGTGTGTGTGTGAGAGAGAGAGAGAGAGAGAGAGAGAGAAGGAGGGAGCCTGTGAGAGAGCATGTGAGTAAGAGCATATGTGTGAAGGTATATGAGAGAGAGAGAGAGAGAGGAGAAAGATTATGCACAATAACCTTCTCTCTTCACTCCACCAGTTAATGTACGACAGTCTAAGGGCATCTGGAAATCAGAAGTTCTCAGGAATGAAGCCTTAAGGGCTCGCCACTTGTGACTGAGGCCTTGCACATTTCTGTTATTGTGGAAGACAGCGTTCAGTCTTTGGCAGATTTTCTCTGAGGTCTGCTCTTTTCTGTAGGATCCCACTTTCCTTCTCTCCTTCACATACAAGATGCTGTGGACCTTCATGACTTCCATGACAAGAAGATCCACCTCCTGTGACAGGAAGTTAGGCTTCCTAAGCAGGGGTCCCCTTCCTCCAGCTGGGAAAAAGGCCATAAGACCTTCTCATACATAGATAATTACATATATACTTTAGGCTACTAATGTTACTGCATTTGGAGCCCTTACTTGATTGCTCAGATTTCTATACTATGCTTCAATCATTGATACTTTCAGGGACTGACTATAGATGTCCATAGATCCCTGCCCTTGTAGGTGATAGTGAATTGGACAGACCATTTCCACAGCATCTCCCCTGAGTATGTCTGTAATGGGTCAGTCCTTGTCTAGAAGAGATGGGTCTGAGCCTTGGTGTGTGTGGTCAGTTCAGTTTGGGTTTTGATGAGACAGAAGCTAAGTTTTGCTCCTCAGTTATGTTTAGGTTGGCAGACTGCCCAGTTCCAGTGCACCCCTTACCTGGGAGGGGCTATCCATTCCTTGGAGTATAGAGGACTTTAGCAAGAAGTATTTTTTTTCTCAAGTTGTTTGTGCCCAGATGAATCCTATTCCTGCTGGTGAGGTAAACCCTCTAACTGAAGGACAGAAAGGAGAAGACTTGTATGTACTTTCACAGCCAGAGAGAGGATTACAGTGACTCCTCACCCAGTGAAGAATATAGTGTTTTGAGAGTTGCGTTTCAGTGAGGAGGTATTTGTACCACCCCTCCTCACTGTGTGGCTGGGCTGCAAAAAACACTTCTGATATACAGAAAAATGACATTTTCTTCTAAAAAGTCAGCTAAAGAAGGAGTCTAGAATTGGAGACCCTAATTGGGTCTCCACCCTGGGAAAAGCAGGATACAAGCTGGGACAACTGGGACTCTGGTGCACTACAAGTACAATATATTTTCAGGAGAAAGGGGATCCCCTCAATAATTTCCCTTCCTGGCTGGGACCCTTGCTCCTCAGACTATTAAGGGGGTGATTGATTACCAGGGAGTATTGAAAAGGACACTTGCACAGAGGAAAAAGTTGAGTAGTCCAGCTAGTAAGCACACAGGGAGCACAGATATTTTTATTTAAACAGGCCTTTGATTAATTTAACTTGAAAGAGATTTCTGATTTAGCCCACTGTTTTCTATTTTCCTATCATGTTTTCATCTTATTTTTATGTTTTTGTAAATATATTTGGTATTTTATTGTTCATTTTTATTATTCTTATCAATTTTATTGTGTATGTTTGAAATGTAAGCTGCTACAGGCTTCAGTATTAGCGGCCAATAAATACCCAAAAAATAAATAAATAAAATAAGTAAGATGTGAAGAATCAAATAGCATATTGATTGAACATTTATTTTAATTCTGCTAAATCAAAGTAAAGTTTCTTTTTGAAACCCACATTCTATCCTGCCCATTTCTATAGTACTAATCTCACCAAAGGAAACAGTAACATAAGGGTGGATTCCAATTTACCACCTGGGCCTTTCCTCCATAGAAGGAATCCATACCTTGGTACTAGTCAGAATTAGGAACATGGCAAAAGAAGATAGCCCCAAGTATAAATATTTTTATGTACACTCAGGAGACAGTTATTTCCACCGGAAAAGGGTTACACTTATTTTTCCCAATAGCGCACTCAGGCCATTACAAATTCTTCAAAATTCCACTGCCTGTGTACTGACTGGTCAAAGTGGTGAATTTTAAAGCCTGTGCTTTTGCCTGCTTGTGCACATGGATGCAGCAACTTTATAACATGCGCACTTATTATAAAATCATCTATACATGCGTACATATGCCCACAATTTTTTATTGTCGCACATGTGTGTGCAAATGTCGCCTCAAGCATGTAAGTGGGGAGAATTTAAGTAACTAAACGTGCTGACACTCTAGCTCTTTTTCCCAGTTTGCTTCCAGTTCTCCCCAGTAAAGGAGAGGACTTCCTAATCCTAATGCCAATTCCCACAATCAATCTACGTCCATTGACTTGCTCCACGACTACTTTTTCTGAAATAGACTCCACAACTGTATCGCATTTACTTACGGTACTAAACTGAAAGTTTCATACTTCCTAATCAATCCGTGTCCAGGTCTATTAATCAAAGTTTCTCAAGAACAATTATTGCCTTCTATTGCAAAGCTAGTAAATGTATTCCTCAATACTGAAACCTTTCCACAAACCTTAAAACAAACATCCATTCTCCTGGTCCCAAAGAAAAAAATATATATCAGCGACTTTTCTGACTTCTCTAACTTTCGTCCTATAACATCATTAACAACCCTAGCAAAAATGATAGAATCCAAATACTCTATCATTTAACAGAATACATTAATGATAATAATATCTTCCATCCAAACCAACATGGCTTCCATAAAGTGCACAGCACTGGAACTCTACTCCTGTTGTCATTTGATGCAAATATAGACTATAACATAATCTTTCTTGACATATCAGTGGCCTTCGACATTCTAAACAATGATATACTCCTCAAGAACTTACAGTTCATAGCTTTTAAAAACACAGTCCTTCAGTGGTTCAGCTCTTTCATTTCTAACCGCACTCAGACAATCTCCAGAGTCCCTCAAGGCTCCTCTCTGTCCATAATGCTATTTAATATCTATTTACTTCTTCTCTGCCATACCTTAACCAGTCTAGGCATAAGCTTTAAAATATATGCATATGACATACAACTCCTCATACCCTACACTATATCCTGGCTTCACACATTCTCTTTAAACACTCTATACCTAGAAACCATCAAAACCTGGCTAACACACAATCATCTAAAACTAAATGCTGCTAAAATGACTGAAACCTTTACTATGCACAGTTGATTTCAGAACAGTATTACAATCTCTAATATTCTCTAACCTAGATTACTGTAATTCCCTACTCCTAGGAATTCCAGCTAATCACTTAAAACCAATACAACTACTGCAAATTGCCTCAGCCAGAGTTTTGACTGGAACAAGGAAATATGATCACAACACCCCAGCTCTGATAGCATTGTATTGGCTTCCTGTACAATCAAGAATATCATACAAAGTTCTAACAATAATATTCAACAACATTAATCTGAACAAAGATATGATGGGAATAACTTTAAACCAAATATTCCCACATGAACTCTTAGATCCCAGAATAAAGGCCTACCAGAAATCCCGACCATAAGAAATTCTCATCTCACACAAACTAGAGATCGAGTGATATCAATTGCTGGCCCAAAATTATCGAACTCAATACCAGAGAATCTTTGAATAATAACAGACAATAAGAAAT
This sequence comes from Rhinatrema bivittatum, assembly GCF_901001135.1. NCBI lineage: Eukaryota > Metazoa > Chordata > Amphibia > Gymnophiona > Rhinatrematidae > Rhinatrema > Rhinatrema bivittatum. The sequence continues at coordinate 229,237,013 of NC_042620.1, read as the reverse complement.
TTGATAAAGACCTGAAAACTTGGCTATTCACTAATGCCTACTGTTTGACAGATATATGCAACTCACTTTGACTCAGATATCCAAAATGTGTCATGAACAATACCCTCTCATTCTCAACCCCCCCATAATCAAGCTATGATTGCATGTATTGTGTCTCTCTTTGAAGTACACCCTTAGCTTTAGAATGTTTACCATGTTCAACTGTGTGCTTACCTATCTTTATAATTCATCTTATGTTTATGAGTGTCAACCCTGTACCCCATTGTGAACTAGTGATTCTCACATGGAATGACGGTATATAAAACACTCAAATAAATAAATAAATAAAATAAATCTTACACTTATTGACTGACCCTCACACCTCCTGCTGTCTACCTCCAAACCTCAGTTTGACAATCATATAATACCCGTTATAACCCAAGCTTGCACCTTAGGAGTCATACTTGACTCCAACTTGTCCATGTCCATCAATATCATTAAAGTTATCAAAACCTCTTTTTAAAAACTCAATCTCCTTAAAAGGTTAAAACCCCTACTATATCCTGCTGATTTCAGAATTGTCCTACAAGCCCTCATACTTTCCGGACTAGACTACTGCAACTCATTATACATAGGTCTTCCAGACACATTAATTCGTCTGTGACAATTCAAAATACTGCAGCAGCAGCAGCCTGTCTTCTCACAAATATCAATATCAGAGAACACATTACACCGGTTCTGCTTGACCTCCACTGGTTACCAATTCGCCAATGTATTAATTATAAAATATTGACACTAATCTTCAATTTAATCCATAATCCTGCCTCCATCTGGCTATGTACCTCCCTACGCCTATACCAACCTCCGCTCCAACTACGGTCAGCAGATAAAAACCTCCTTCATATTCCAACAGTTAAAATATCCAGGCTTGATTTAACACACAAGTGAGCTTTCTCAGTAGCAGGATCATCTCTACAGAACTCTATTCCACTGACTCTAATATTATTGACCAACCCTAAAGAATTCATAAAAAAATTAAAAACCTACTTATGGTCCATTGCATTCAACACCTCACACACCAATTAATTTTTCTGTGCCAAGTTGTATATTTTTATTGTTTTTCAAGTTTTATGTTGTAAAGTAACCTCTACTTTAATTATACATGTTTATTATGTAAATCACCTAGATCTTAATTTGTATATGCGGTTTATAAAAGATTTTAAATAAATAAAATAAATAATAAATAATCCTAGCTAACTTGCCTCCCTTTTACCCTATTAGTCCTGACTCTTAAAACCCCTCTGACCAGCCTATATTTCTTTTGTTAAATGGCTTACACGCCATTCATAGCAAAAGTAAAGTTACATGGTAGGGGACTCCAGAGCATGCTTATGCGCGTAAATACTTACGTGCTGATTTCATTTTACAAATTTGACCCACCCATGACCCGCCCAGACCCCACCCATGCTCCCCCATTTTTTTGAGTTTTATGATTTGCGCGTGTAGTGGGAGATACGCACGTATCCACATGGGTTTTAAAATCCACATGGCGTGTGCCGCACCAAGTCACATGCATATCTCTCAGCTTCGGCACATGTAGGGGTTTTAAAATCTATCAGAAAGTGTGTATGAGCATATAACTCCAATATTATCATCTCCCCATTGTTACACATTCAATGGAGAATTAGATTCAAACTACTCCTGCTGATCATAAACTTAATAATATGAACGGGATCATTATTACATGCGTATACTCCTTTACATGTATTTTGATCAGCCAGCAAAGGTTTTCTCAAAATTCCTACTAATTGTCAGGCCCATCTGGGTGAAATTAGACATCAGGTATTCTCTGTGACTGGTTCTGCACTTTGGAACGCAATGCCTAATATCTATGTACCATGCCAAATCAGGTTTGTTTAAGAAAGCACTTAAGACATGGTTATTCCAGCAATCATTCATAAAAAGCAATTAATATGAATATTTCAGTGGAAGCAGACACACTCAAATTATTGACAGCAGTAATATGCTCAAACGAGTATTTTATAACATGGACAGTCACTTTTGTTGGAAAGTGGCTTAAATAAAAAGTATTAGTGAAAGTTAGTTCCTCAATGATGTTTTTATGGATATTTGTATGTGTATGCATGCTGACTGTATATGTTTTATATCATTTTACGTATGTTTAATATTGTAAACTGCCTCAATATTTTAGAGAATGTGGTATATAAATGATTTGAATAAATATGCATGTAAAAGTGATATATATATGTGTATAATGGGACAGGTTTTATGCATATAAAACATACATGTGTACTATTATAAATAGTATTTTTTAGCATGGAACCGGTACAGACATTCAGTTGTATTACAGTGCCTTTTCTACATGTTGTATGCGTATTTTTCCTGATAATCAGTTTGTAGAGTTGGCCAATAAACTCAATATTGAGTGTAAAGAAATCAAGGCATGCATGGGTGAATCACTAATTATCTGAAGCCTTTTCTTATCTTTTATTGGCTTTAGATCTTTACCTCTATAACTGGTATTTAATTAGAAAAGGTGAGGCCCTTCCATCACCACTAAATACACTACTTTGTTACTGAATGGGTCCCAAATATTAGAAGACATCTGTGTGTTAGTTTCTGGAGAGGGTCTCCTTTGTGGTTTCTTCCCAACATACTATATTTAGTATTATTTATATCTGGATGAGAAGCAGATAAGGTGATTTCACTCTAATTCTGAAGGGTTTGTTTTTTCTGTGGGTCCTTTTCTATTATAAGGGTTGCAGGTGGGTGAGGGGAAGAGGTAATGGTTACATCTAGGAGGCCCTGATAGCTCACATATGGGAGTTTTATTGAGAAAGCCCTCAAATACTTCTTTTGTATATATGTCTTGTAGAAGACAGAGGCAAAGGGGGAATCTCTGTACTATTAGCCTGACCTCCTTTGGCATATGGAGGTTTCCAGAAATATGTGTAGATATGGCAATGAAGGAATTTCCATTTAGAAGTTGAGAATGTTGTGGAGGTTAGCTGGCTCCTACCTGTGAGGAGAGCCAGGGTAGACAGAGAGAAGGATAGGTGTGCATATAGGAGCTTCTTTCGACAGAAGCTGTCTATAATCAAGTTCTAATCATTCACCTCTATCTCCCCAAAGCTGATTATGTCAATGAAAATAATAGCCATTAACATATAGTGACATATATATCATATCAATATTTATTTATTGCAAATTTCCACAATACAAAAGTCAAAAGTTTACCACATAACCCCAAGGAAATACCATTTAAAATTACCCACACCCACACTTTTCTATATCCCACACCTTCAATCATACACTTTCATATCACATTCATTCTACAACTCGCTCACATCTATTCATATTAAAATCATTCCACATTTTTAACATTAATCTATGTCTTTTCACACTATTCTGTAAACAATTTAAATACAATTTGTTTCATAAGCAGAGAAAATTCTATTATACAAATTTTTCTTCACTCAAAGAATGAAAATCCTTGCATCTGTCTTCATCTTCTCGACATGTTTTCCTTCTCACAGGCTTCTTCGGGAGAACTTCTAAGGAATCTCCTACTGCTCATATATCTTCAAAATATATCCAACGGGTTTTTTTATCTATAACATTCCATAAATATAAATTAATACTCTCCAAAATATATTAACCCCCCAACACCCTTCAATTTTTACTTTCACATTCTCTATACCTGAACGTCCCCATAAAGCTTCCTTCGGACGTATAGCCAGATAATCTTCAACTCTTACTTCACAGCGTCTTTCCAACGCATTCACATGGAACACCTCATCTTATATCTAAAGCAAATAGAATCAAGGTAACAACTAGAAATACCTTCATTTAATTAAAAAAAATTTTAACCCGCATGATAAACAAAAGGAAACCTCACCTTCTTTACTTTTCAGCGAAAACGCCACCTTCACAGCTCAAAAAACTACCGCCATCAAGCAACTCAATGGAAGTACCTCACCTACCTCTCCCTGTCCTTTTAAATTCCTCCGTACCAATCAAAAAGGTTTATTCAAAAAATCTCCTCCCTTTTCTGCTCTCTGCTTTTACTGAGTCATACCTTTCACTAAAATACCTTAAACCAGGCTGTTCTTTCTTTTTCATTCACTTTTGCTTTTCTATTCTGTTGGAGAACCATCTTTCACCACTAATTCTTCCATATCATTCTACCCTCACACAAAATGTCAAAAAGCTTGATGAAAATCACAGACCACTCTATTTAACAATTTTAACTTCCGAAAACCGCATAAAATTCAAAGGCACGCTGACCAATCAATCTTATCATTTAACCCCCTGGGCCATAACGTTCCCAATGAAAAAATCCATCTCTGCTCTGTTCGCAGCAGTGCTTTATTCACATTCCCTCCACGTCTATTGTGTACCTCCTGTATCACAAAGAAACGGAGTTCTTCCACTGTGTGTTTACTTTCACGCCAATGTCTCACAAGTGGAGCAGTTTCTACCTCATTCCGGAGTCTGCTGCAGTGTTCCAATATCCGGGTTTTGATCTTCCTTGATGTCTTCCCCACATAAAAAAGTCTACATGGACATTGAACAATGTACACTACTGAACAAGTTTGACACGTTGTAGTATCTCTCAAGAAAAATTTTTTCCCGGACACCGGATGAGTAAAGTACTTTATCAACAAGCAAAGTTTACACACACTACATTTTGTGCAAGGGTAGTGCCCACCAATTCTATCATCCTTCTTCTTTCTATCACTAAAATCCGAGTGCACCAAAATATCCCTAAGATTTTTTGATCTGTTAAATGAAAACATTGGGGGATCCTTCATACCCTCAAAACCATTGACTAAATGCCAATGATTCTTGATCACTTGAACTAAATCCCCTACCCTATTTGAATAGGGTAGTACGCACACCATTGACGTTCAGGTATAGAAAATGTGAAAGTAAAAATTGAAGGGTGTTGGGGGGTTAATATATTTTGGAGAGTATTAATTTATATTTATGGAATGTTTTTTGGAGAGGAGGGAGACATACATTAAAACATAAACTGTAGGAAGTAAAGTGGGTTGATTCAAGATGGCTACCACAGCCTCTGTGGCAGAGGCTCTTGATATTTGCTTCTTTTTCTTTTTCCTTTATCTATTCCTTACTCTGTTTCCATGTCAGCTCAAAATGGTCAAGAAGAAGAAAGGGAAGCCAGTGGTTTCATCTTCTGGCAGTTCTGTAGTCCTCTGGATGAACATTTGAAGCTTCAATGATTGCTGAATGAAGCCCAAGAGAACTCAAGAGTTGAGATCTTGTTCACTTCTGACGCATCTCTGAGTCATGGCATAAGATCCCTGCCAATACCCATGACGGAGCTGCTATTTTTAAACTTCCACAGTTAAGGCTAGAAATGGTGCTTCAGTGATTCCTGTGGACAGCTGAATCAGCTAGAAATCCTGGATGACTCTTTTGGCTATGACTGGTTGGGAGCAATGAGACTAGGAAAGGGTTAAAGGAAGTTAGAGCTCCAGATAATTGCTATGAAGGGCAGAGTCATCATCTGGAGTACAGATGCAGACCTTGAGAAACCCACCTGTGAATCATAGTTGTGGCTTGGAGCCCAATAAGGACCTAAGATAGTTCAACCTCCATTGGTCATCTTATCCCCAGAGAAATGGATTGGGGATTCTGAGGTTTCATATCCAGCATTGTCTGGGAACGTTATTCACATGGATATATGGAAGGTGGTAACCCAAATGGAAAGAAGACTGACTGATTTTGTTTCTCAAATATGTAAATTTACTGAGGGAATACTGTTCAAATTAGACATAACAAGCACCTATGTAAAGCAGATGGCAGATGAAATTTAATGAAGACAAATACAAGGTGATTCATAAGGGAAAAATAACCCTTGCTGCAGTTATATGATTTTAGGCTCCACATTAGGAGTTACCACCCAGGAAAAAGATCTAGGCATCATAGTGGATAATACTTTAAAATCATCGGCTCAGTGTGCTGCAGCAGTCAAAAAAATGTTAGGAATTATTAGGAAGGGAATGGTGAATAAAACATAAAATGTCATAATGTCTCTGTATCACTCCATGGTGAGACCCCACCTGAGTACTGTGCACAATTCTGGTCGCCGCATCTCAAAAAAGATATAATTGCACTGGAGAAGGTACAGAGAAGGGCAACCAAAATGATAAAGGGGATAGATCAGTTCCCATAGGAGGAAAAGCTAAAGAGGTTAGGGCTGTACAGCTTAGAGAAGAGACAGGTAAGGAGGGATATGATAGAGGTCTTTAAAATCATAAGAGTTCTAGAATGGGTAAATGTGAATCAGTTATTTACTCTTATGGATAATAAAAGGACTAGGAGGCACCCCATGAAGTTAGCACATTTAAAACTAATCGGAGAAAATTATTTTTCACTCAATGCACAATTAAGCTCTGGAATTTGTTGCCAGAAGATGTGGGTAGTGCAGTTAGTGTAGCTGGGTTTAAAACAGGTGTGGATAAGTTCTTGGAGGAGAAGTCCATTATTAACTATTAATCAAGCTGACTTAGGAAATAGCCACTGCTATTACTGGCATCAGTAGCAAGGGATCTACTTAGTGTTTGGGTACTTGCCAGGTACTTGTAGCCTGGATTGGCCACTGTAGGTAACAGGATGCTGGACTTGATGGACCTTTGGTCTGACCCACCATGGCAACTTCTTATGTTCTTATGTTCTTAGTTACCCTCCAGGTGCCAACTAGAAAAGTAAGGAGAATGACTGAGCAACTCGACTAAAAATATGAGGAATGGGCCTTTGAACTAGTACATTTAAATTAAGATATCATCTCATTCATCAAATGCTGGAAGGAAGCTTAAAAACGACCCCTTTAATTGGAATGGATTAGAGATAAGAAAACAATTTGATATCAGTAATAGTATACATTAACTGGACAGTAAAAGTCACAATTTTAATGAAAGATCTGAAGTTGTGAAATGGATTGTAAATATGAAATTTCCCTCTTTAATAAGTAAAAGTTAAGTTGGAAATCATCAGTTATTTTCAGCATGATTATTACTGCTGTGTAGAAGTGACTTTAATAATTGTGGAACAGTGCTCAAGGCCTGGAAGATAATCTCCACCTGACAGGGAATCTGGGACTTGCAAAGAGGCTTAATATCAGGAGAGGAAAGTTGCATAGCTTAAGCCCTATTCGGTGAGGTATTTGCAGTCCTGTGAAGGGATGCTAGCCCAGGGATAACATTCTCAAATTGTACTTCTGTCAGATGAGTCAATGGGTGGTGGCCTTGGGTGCCTCTATTTTCCTTAAGTTTCCCTGTAAGCGTATTGCTAGTTACCAGGGAAACAAGTTTATTTTTCTTGATCCCTTGCATTGGGAAGTTTTTCTTTTTGATAAGAATTTGCCTAATTTCTCCTTGTTATGATGGATCCTTGGGAGGGCTGAGTGATGAGATGAGATTTAATGTTATAGATTTTGGATTTCCTACCTTTTGCACTACATATTTTCTTGTTTTCTCCCCTCCTCTTTTAATTTGGATTTCCTATGATATGTTCGCTTTGTTTTCTTATTTATTATGTTTCCTTTACCTGAGGGTTGACAGCTATCTATCCATGATTGCCTGTGTTAATTCATTTCTTTGTTAATGATTTGAATGCCAATAAAAATTAATAAAAAATAAAGAAAACACAAACTGTAGCAGATATTTTGCCATCTCAACAGCCTCTGAATTCTATTGAACAAAGGCTAAAAGTAATCCTAACTATATGTACACAATGCTGGGTTTCACATTAGGAGCTGCCACTCAGAAAAAGGATCTTGGCGTTATTGTGGAGAATAGATTGAAATCTTCTGCTCAGCGTGCAGCAGCAGTCAAGAAAGCAAATAGAATGTTAGGAATTCTTCAGAAATGAATGGAAAACAAAACTGTGAATATCACAATGGCATCTGGGTCCACAGAACAACTGCACTTGGAAAATCTCAAGAAAGATATGAGATGTTATAAAGGCACAGAGAAGTGCAACACACATGATGAAGGTAATGAATGCCTTCTTTATGAAGAAAGGTTAAACAGCTTTTTAGCTCAGGAAAGGGATAGGGATAAAGGTCAGGGATGTACAAACTCAAAAAGTTTGGTTTTGATTATTTTTTTCTGTTTTGGAAGGTTTGTTTTCCAGTTCATTTATATATTTATATGCCAAACTGAAAAAAAACAAACATTAAACTTAAGAAAAAAGCCCCAAACAAGCAAAAAAACCAAACAAACCCTGAACCATTAAATAAAATGGGCCTCCCATGGCTCTGGAAGCACCCACCCTGTTATCACAATTCAACCTGGGACTTGTGCCTGCCTGGCTGGGTCTCCCAAGCCCTAGGTTACAAATGTAACCCACCCTTGGGCCCAGGCCTTTGTAGCTGGGCCTCCCTGGACCTCTCCCACCCCCATCAAAATCTTACCAGAGACAGGGAGCCCCATCCCCAGTCCCCACTTACCCCTTTCCCCTGGTCCCTGCAAAATCTATAAGGGTGGGAGCAAAGTTCACTCGCTCACACTCTGACTCCAGGACTTTGAAAATGGTGCCCTCTGCCTGGACTCTACTTTAGCACCTACTTCCAGTGCGCCTAACACCATTTTCTTCTACAGCTATAAAAACTTAAAAATATACAACCATACAACAAAATGTCACTGGCAGCACCAGAGGCTGGGGCCAAAATGGCTCAATTCAGCGCCATCCTCCAGGTAGGTGACACCATTTTTAATGGTCGGGTTTCACCACTGCCTTTAAAGATTTTGCAAGGATCATGGGAAGGGGTAAGAGGGGCCTGGAGATGGGGCCCCCTTGCTCCAGAAGATTTTAACAGCGGGTGGGAGGGACTTGCGGAGGCTGTGGCTGGGCCCCAGATTAAATTGTGGCAGAGAAAATGGTGCTTTCAAGGCCATGGGAGGCTCTTTTTTTTTAAATTATTCTTAATAAATAATATTAAAAAAAAACCAAACAAAAATGTTCAGGTATTTTCGTAGGCCATTTTCGGTTTGTCCCATTTGGAAAAAAATTAAAATGGCCTCAATTGTATTTTATGCGTTTGTTTTAAATGAATGCACATCCCTAATAAAGGTGTATAAAATAATGAAGGGGATGGAAGAAGTAAATAGAGAATGGTTATTTACCCTTATAAAATGCACTAGGACTAGAGGACACTCCATGAAAATAATTGCTAGGAGAATAGAAACAAATTTAAGAAAGCCTGTTTTCAGTCAGCACACAATTAATCTGTGATGCGCATCACAAACGTTTTCATTTTGTTTTGTTTGCTTGGGTTTTGGTTTGCTTGCCAAACTGAAGTAAACATTCAAGAAAGCGAACCTTAGATGGGGCCTCCCATCGTCCCTAAGTAATCTCCTGCACATGAGCCGGGGTCTAGGCCAGCTCCCTCTTACCCCATCTAAAAGGTCTTCCAGGAGGAAAGGGTAAGAATGTCCCCATCCTCCTCTACCAGCTCCTGCTGAACAAAGCCACTGGATACCCCCCGAGAGCAGCAGCAATGTTTCATGGCTGTAAAGCATTTGACTAAAATAAAATGGTGCTGACTCTCAGGGCCAGCTGGTGTCATTTTGTTGTGTAGCTGTACTATTATTGTTATTTGTAATGTATCTTTCAGCACTTCAAAGTGGATTATATTCAGATACTGTAGGTATTTCTCTATCCCCAGAGGGCTCATAGTCTAAGGGCCTGATTTACTAAGTTTTTTTTTTTTTTTCCTAATTCTGTGTCTACAAGAAAAATGCTTAGTTTGTAGCTGAGGCAATGGAGGGTAAAGTAAATTGGCTAAGGTCACAAGGAGTAGTAGTGGGATCTGAACCCTGGTTTTCCGGGCTTGCAGCCCACTCCTCTAACCATGCCAGTGGCATTGCACAATCAGGAGTTAGTGGGGCAGGAGCAACAAGAAACAGCCCATTTCTTCACTGAAGATCATGTAGAATAGGCAAGTGAGGTCTGGAGAGGCTCCATTATAACTCATGGGGGTGGGGCTCCTTTTTTTTTAAATGAACTGAAAATATAGGCACATGTTCAGATTCGGGATGTGAATCGGTACCAGCCTCTTTTCCGGTATCGGGTTCGGGTAAAAACCGCGGGAAATCTTCGTTCCCGCGGTTTTTACCCGTTTAAATCCGCTGTGTCATGCCAAAAAAAACCCCCAAAACCCTCCGACCATTTAAATGTAATTCTTTCTAATCCCCCACCCTCCCGACCCCCCCCCCCCCAACTTTTTTAAAGTACCTGGTGGTCCTACGGGGGTCCCGGGAGCGACCTCCCGCTCTCGGGCCATCAGCTGCCAGTAAAAAAAATGGCGCCGATGGCCCTTTGCCCTTAGCATGTGACAGGGTATCCGTGCCATTGTCCGGCCCCTGTCACATGGTAGGAGTAATGGACGGCCGGCGCCACCTTTAAAAATTAATGTAAACAATATTGTCGCGTGGTTTTGTAATGTAGTTTCAAATGGTGCTGAAATATATGTAAATAATATGAGCGCTGCATGAGAATGTCCTTTTGTTACTTAATGTTGCAGTATTTCTATAATATTTCACATAAAAAATTGTTATTAATTTAACAACATCTTGTTAGTGATGGTTATATATTTGAGTCGGGTTGTTGAGAGCGCCATATCTCAAACTTATCTTTAGTTCAATAATGATTTGTGAAAAGTACATTATCTAAATAAAACCTTTCCAAGGCATCGGTCTAGCTTTTGTTTTCTTCACCTCCTCTTAAGTACATTTATACATAAGTATTCTTCTTTCTCTTCTCCTGCTCCCCAGTTATACCCTTCCCTGTTTATTGTATTTCCTTTAAGTTTCATTGCAAACCGATATAATGTTGCCACAAATATGGGTAAAGAAAAGCTGTCAAATAAATAAATACATAAATAGTTGATTTTCAGTTTGTTCCGTTAGTAATAAACTAAAAATTGACTTATTTGTTATGAAATCTGCATTCGTTTAAAATAAATACGCATTTCTATTGTGGAATTTTTGCCGGAAGTCATAATCAAGGCCCGAAGTAAAGCTGGATTTGAACAAGGTTTGGGTAGTTTCTAGAGGACAAGTCCTTTAATAATTATTATCCGAGTAGACTGGGAATTGCTACCTCTTATTTTTGGGAGTGAGCAATGTATCTTCTGTTCTGTGAGACATTCAAGTGACCTGTATTTGCCACTGTTAGAGGCATGATGCTGGTCTCAACGGCCATTGTTGTGACCCAGCATGGCACATCTTCTCTTCTTGTTCATTTTTTGAATGTCAGTTTCCAGCAGGAGATTTTTTAATCATTCCTGGTTTTGAATTCACATGCAATGTGCTGTAATACATACAGTTCTGCTGCTTTCATTGAAGTCAGTACTACAGGAAGGTGAAAGAAAATGAGAGCTGGTCTAAATTTCCAGTCAAAAACTAGGTCACGTGGCAGTTAAATAAATGCAATAGTTTCATGGCAGTGTACACAGTTCCTGAGGGGCAGACATCTCTTTTTTAGCATAGCAGTGTTACCTTTCCGGGTAGGCTTAGGACGAATGTGTGCTGGTTTCTTGAGAGAGCCGTAGTACTTAGTCTGTGGCCAAGAACCATCATAAAATGACTTGGTTAGATCAATGTGTGGAGAGGGATAAAGGTTTCTAAAATTGGCGGGGGAGGGGGGGAGAGAAGAACATTTTTGTGAACTAATTCTCATGTGACATAGCCCAATAGAGGCAAGTGAGCTGGAATTCACAGAGAGCAGGAGTAAACTGCCAGACTAGATGTAAAATAAAAGCTATCTTCTTTTTCTGATTTGGAAATATTTTAAGCACCTTAATGGGTAAAAGCGTGCAAGCTATTTTTTTTTTCAGTGTCATTTTTATATGTTGTTTTATTTCAGGGTTTTTGTGTGTGCTATTTGCTGACCAGGCAGCCAGTTCTATTTTGGAGTACCACATTTGCAGGGCAGGAGTAACTGGGGATTGTTTCTGTATCCTTTGGACTCCAGGAAAGATGGAGATAAGGGGAGGGGAGCAAGGGGTTGGAAGGGATGGAAGGCAAGCCCAGGAAGGATATTTTATTTTAAGTTTGGAGGCTGAGTTTACTTGGCAGGGGGAATGAGAGTCAGGTTGCCAGGTATTAGTGAATACAATTTGCCTATAGCACATGCTAAAATGGTTTAGGGGTCATTTTATAGCAGGCAACTTGAATTTGTCAGCAGTTATACACCCAAGTTATGCCTATTTTCAAAGCAAACTTGCATATGTAAGTTTGCTTTGAAAATTATTCCGGCACAACTAGGGGCACACAATTACACCTAGAGATAGTTTCCCCCTGTATAAATCCATAGTGAGATCTCATTTGGAATATTGTGTACAGTTCTGAAGACAACACCTTCAAGTGAATATAAATAAGAATCAGGCCAGAAGGGGGTTACTTAGTCAGTGGTCTTTCTTATAAAGACTATAGCAGTGATGGTTAACCCCAGTTCTCGAGTGCCACAAACAGGCCAGGTTTCCAGCATAATCTACAAGGAATATGCGTGAGAAATATTTGCATGCACTGCATCCACTGTATGCAAATCTATCTCATGCATATTCATTGTGGATATCCTGAAAACCTGGCCTGTTTGTGGCACTCAAGGACTGGAATTCACCATCACTGGCCTATAGGGACAGACTTAAAAATGTAAACATGTACAGTGGAGAAATGGAATGGGGGGATTTAATAGACATTTTAATATCTCCAAGGTATCGATGCATAGGAGGCAGGAATCTTTCAATGGAAAGGAGCTCTGAAACGAGTGGTCATAGGCTAAAGTTGAAAAGAGGGAGATTGAGGAGTAATCTAGGGAAATATTCCTTTAAAGAAAGGGTGCTGGATGCATGGAACAGCCTCCTATTGGAAGTGATGGAAACAAGGACGGTATCTGAATTGAAGAAAACCTGAGACAAGCACACCAAATCCCTGAGGTAGGAATGGTAGAACTGGCAGACCAGGCAGGACACATGCTCCTTTTCTGTCATCACATTTCTATGTTTCTATGCGAATTGCTGCACGAGATTTTGTGTTTAGAGGTCTGCATTCAAAAGTGTAAGACCTGCTAAGTTTGGGACTTAGCCGGACAAAGCCTGAGTTTTAAATATTCATCTCCACTTACCCAGGGCTTAATATGTGGGGAAACAGCCAAGAACACAATCCCCCCACTTCTTTTCAGGTTTAAGAGGCGGAGCAGCAGGGGGGGGGTGTTCTCCAGCCCCTCCCCTCCAGACAACCTGCAGGGAAGAGAAGAGGAGGAAGTGAGCCTGGAGCACAGAATGAGAGAGAGAGAGAACAACCACTCTGCTCCCTCATCCAGGCCTTCCCCCCACTCCTCCAACTGTATTGCTGGGAACAGAAGGGGAAGGGGGTAATACTGATGAGGACACTGCAGAGCAAAGAACGGGCACAGACAGATTTTAAAGTAGCACAAGCTTGAAACTTGAGAGCAGTGAGGCTTCTGGCCTTGATGAACGGCACCACCGCTCACAACTTTCAACTTTGTGCTAATTCAACCTCTTTTTTTTTGTGTCCATTCCAGAGGGCTTAATTTCTGGCAGAACAACCCAGAGCTGCCTTCTGCCACCTCTTCTCTCAGACCCGAAAAAGCAGAGCAGAGCCGGCAGCGTATATCAACCCTGGCTCCCGTGAGGCAACAGAACAGAGAGCCAGTAGGGGCAAGGGTAATTTATGCCCACCCTCCCTCAGCCCCTGGAGCAAGCAGAGGAGAGCAGAGAGTATTGAAGCTGCTTATCCCGAGACAAAGGCAGCCACATGGCTTTGATTTTTGTGAGACTTTCCAGCATAATTTCATAGGTTATGAGAGACAAAAGCCAAAGTAAAAAAAAAAAAAAAGACTAAGGGTAAATGCCTGACAGTTCTGCTGCTTCTGCTCCTCCTGCGTGTGTTGGCTCCCTGCTTATCATGCCATCATCCCAGGCCCTGCAGCCGGTGTCTACACTGGTCAGGATGAAAGGACCAAGAGAGTGAATGAGGGGAGGTGGGGAAGGGGAGGAGGAAGGGAAGGGATCGGAAGGAGGGAAGGAAGAATGAGTGAAGGGATGTGGGAGAGCGAAAGCGAGTGAAAGGTTATCTAGGAAAGAGGGGGGGAGAGAGTGAGTCAGGGGATCAAAGGTGCTGCAGGATATCAATGAGGCGACTGGAGAAACTGCGGGATGTGAGTGAGATGATCAGAGTGGAGGGCAGTCTGCGAGTGAAGCAATCGGAGGGGGTGGTGAGAGAGTGAAGGAAGGGAGGGTATAATTGGATGAAGGGAGGGTGAGAGAAGAGAGTGAGGGAGGCGAAATATGTGGCGTTGCTCCCTTCCTTCCACCCTCAAGGAGGCAAAGAAGCAGGCCATGCTTTTTAATTTCAGGTCCTACACCCCTGTCCAAGGAGCCTGAAAACAGCAGACAGGGCATACCTAGAGTTGCCAACTGTCCAGATTTTTTCTGAACTGTACAGACTTTTTGTTTCATGTCCAGAAGCTAGAGAGAGGGCTAAAATGTCCAGAAATAATCTGGATTTTAGCCCTCCGGGATATTTTTTTTGACTGCTTGTGTGTTTAATTTTTTTTTTTTTTTTTATCGGTTGTGGGGTTTTCTTTACCCCCAGTTGGAGGGAGAGGTGCGGAAGTTGCTGACAGTCCTTCCCGGCTGCAGAGGGAGAGGGAGCCTGTGGTGGGGTTGTTCATTCCCTTGATCCCTCTGCCTGCTGCATCTGTTCTGTAGGCAGACTGTGGGCTGGGTTCAGCCTTCCCTGTGCTCACAGCTCCAAAACTACTCCTAACAGAATTTTTTTTTTTGTTCTCCCAGTACAAAGAGAGGATCATAGGAGGTAGCCATCAGTACAGTGAGAGAGTGTAACCCTGGCCCGTGTGAGTGTCTGCGAGGGCAGTGGTAGGGGTGGGTATGATCATGCCCGGTAGCTGGGGGGAAGGGAGGCAGTGGCAGTGTTGTGAGCCCGGGAGCTGGGCCCTTTGTTGGAAGACTCAGCTCTTCCTCTTTCTTTACTTTTGGCCCAACCGCTACCTCCCTCATTCCCCAATCATGTCCTTTCTTTCTCGGGGTGAGGGTAAGGCAATGACCTGGCCACAGTGCTTCCCCATCTGCTTTTGTTAGATTGAGGGATGCTCTGCCGCTCTGATCATGCCCCACAAAACTTTTCCCTCAGGGGGTTATGCAGCTTCTTATAAAGAGTTGTACCAGTGGTATTTAATAGGGATGTGAATCGTTAATCTGATGATTGAAAATATTGGATGATATTTTCAAACTTATTTATTTATTTATTTATTTATTTATTTATTTATTTAGAGTTTTTATATACCGACCTTCTCGATATACATAATCGAATCAGGTCGGTTTCCATAAAACAAAACTTTCGCAAGTAAGGCGTTACATTAAACAATAAAACAGAGTATTGAACTAAGGCGTACAGTATAACATAAACAATAAACTGCGAATAGAACAATAAAACTTGTCTGAACCCCCAATAACTTGTCAGATATTGGGGGTTCCCCGATAGTGATAGGAAACCACACAATTAATTTCATGGGTTCTCTTATCGTTATGGGGGGGGGGAAGAAAGGGCACTTAAAAGTAACCCAAAATCACAGCCCGACCCTTTAAAATTAGTTCTTTAGTATCCCCCACCCTCCGGACCCCTCCAACCCCCCAAAAATTTTTAAGTACCTGGTGATCCAGTGGGGCTCCCAGGAGTGTTCTCCCACTCTCGGGCCGTCGGCTGCCAGTAAAAAAAATGGCGCCGATGGCCCTTTGCCCTTAGCATGTGACAGGGTATCCATGCCATTGGCCAGCCCCTGTCACATGGTAGGAGCACTGGATGGCCCGTGCCATTTTTAAAGATAGCATGTGACAGGGGCCGGCCAATGGCACGGATACCCTGTCACATGCTAAGGGCAAAGGGCCATCGGTACCATTTTGTTTACTGGCAGCCGATGGCCCGAGAGCGGGAGAACAGTCCCGGGACCCCCACTGGACCACCAGGTACTTAAACATTATTTTGGGGGGGTTGGAGGGGTCCAGAGGGTGGGGGATACTAAATAACTAATTTTAAAGGGTCAGGGTGTGTTTTTGGGTTATCGGCTTGGTGCAGCCGATAAAAAAAAAAACGATTGGACCGTGGGAAAAATAATTTCCCAATGGTCCACGAATCCGAAACCGGAACTGATTCTGGTTCCGATTCACATCTCTAGTAATTAACATTTGATTGCCTTCATATAATAAATGATAAATGTTGGCGGGGATGTGGACAAACCTGTAAATTCACCTGTAAATTTAAAGTACTCTCATTCCAACTCCCTTAGTATCCTAAACTTAACTAGGAACTCAATAAAACTAAGATGAAGGCAGCAGTCCAGCAGCAAGAGGGAGGCTTTCCAGTCCTTTGCATTGACTGTCACATGTATGATTTTTTACCCGCCAGTGAGAGATTGTATGTGTGCACTCAGTGCAAAGAGCTCCTGGCTCTCAGGGAACAAGTCCGATCTCTGGAGGCTAGAGTAGCAGACTTGGAGGAGCTGAGGGAGACAGAGAGGTACATTGAAGAGACCTTCAGGGACATAGTAGCCAAGTCCAAAATCCAGTCTGGCAGCCTCAGTGCTGCCTTGGATCAGAAAGGTCTCCCAGTAGGAGAACATCACCCTGGTATAGCAGGAAGTGATCCTTAGCAAGGACATGCTCTCCAGGTGATGTACTGTCCTCTCACACTGAGGACAAGTCTCCCAGGGCTACTGCCCAGAAGGGAAGGGTTAGGCCGGCCATCATAGTTGGTGATTCGATTATTAGAAATGTAGATAGCAGGGTGGCTGGTAGACGTGAGGAGAGCCTGGTAACTTGCCTGCCTGGTGCGAAGGTGGCAGACCTCACACGTCACCTAGGTAGGATTATAGACAGTGCTGGGAAGGAGCCGGCTGACGTGGGCACCAACGACATAGGAAAATGTGGGAGAGAGGTTCTGGAAGCCAAATTTAGGATTTTAGGTAGGAAGCTGAAATCCAGAACCTCCAGGATGGCATTCTCTGAAATGCTTCCTGTTCCACATGCAGGTCCCCAGAGGCAGGCAGAGCTTCAGAGTTTCAATGCGTTGATGAGACGATGGTGCAGGGAAGAGGGATTCAGCTTTGTAAGGAACTGGGGAAACTTTTCGGGAAAGGGGAGACTTTTCTGAAAGGATGGGCTCCACCTTAACCAGAGTGGAACCAAGCTGCTGGCACTAACTTTCAAAAAGGAGATAGAGCATCTTTTAAACTAGAACAAGGGGGAAAGCCGACAGTCACTCAGCAGTGCATGGTTTGGAGAAATGTATCCTTGAAGGATACTAATGAAACAGGAGAGTTAGGGCATCCCAACAGAGAGGTCCCATTAAAAGCAAACATAGTCCATATGCCTATATGTAAAAAATCACCAAAGCTAATGATTTCCGAATTATCCCAAACAACTGAAAAGCAGGTTGGTAAAACAAACAAAAAACACACTTTGAAATGTCTGTATGCCAATGCCTGAAGTCTAAGAAGTAAGATGGGAGAGTTAGAGTGTATAGCAGCAAATGATGAGATTGACATAATTGGCATCACAGAGACTTGGTGGAAGGAGGATAACCAATGGGACAGTGCTGTATCAGGGTACAAATTATATCACAATGATAGGGAGGATCAACTTGGTGGGAGTGTGGCACTTTATGTCCGGAAGGGTATAGAGTCCAACAGGATAAAGATCATACAAGAGACTAAATGCTCAGTAGAATCTATATGGGTAGAAATCCCATGTGTGTTGGGTAAGAGTATAGTGATAGGAGTATACTACCGTCCACCTGGACAAAATGGTCAGACAGATAATGAAATGCTAAGAGAAATCAGGGAAGCAAACCAATTTGGCAGTGCAATAATAATGGGAGATTTCAATTACACCAATATTGACTGGGTAAATGTAACATCAGGGAGGAAGATTCAGAACCAATGTCAGGAAGTATTTCTTCACGGAGAGGGTGGTGGATGCCTGGAATGCCCTTCCGAAGGAAGTGGTGAAGACCAGAACTGTGAAGGACTTCAAAGGGGCGTGGGATAAACACTGTGGATCCATAAAATCAAGAGGCCGTCAATAAAGAGTGGGTGGCTCGCCAGAATGACGGCTACTGCCTGGAGATAATACCCTTATTCAATAAACATACACATGGTTACTGTGACTCCAACATCGCTCTAAGCTACAACAGCAAGAGGAAATGTGGAAAAAAGGATTCACACTCACAAAGTGGGGAGTAGCTGGCTTGTTACGGCGGTTACTACCCCAAACCAAATAAGCCTGATACTTCACTTTCAATGCATATCCAGCATAGCTCTCTGCTTCAACGGCAGGGGAGAAGAAAAACGGATACTTCACGCATATCCAGCATAGCTCTCTGCTTCAACGACAGGGGGGAAGAAGAAAAACTGATACTTCACACATATCCAGCATAGCTCTCTGCTTCAACGACAGGGGAGAAGAAGAAAAACTGATACTTCACGCATATCCAGCATAGCTCTCTGCTTCAACGGCAGGGGAGAAGAAAAACTGATACTTCACGCATATCCAGCATAGCTCTCTGCTTCAACGGCAGGGGAGAAGAAAAACTGATACTTCACGCATATCCAGCATAGCTCTCTGCTTCAACGGCAGGGGAGAAGAAAAAAGGATTCTCACTCACAAAGCGGGGAGTAGCTGGCTTGTTACGGCGGTTACTACCCCAAACCAAATAAGCCTGATACTTCACTTTCAATGCATATCCTGCTTCAACGGCAGGGGAGAAGAAAAACTGATACTTCACGCATATCCAGCATAGCTCCCTGCTTCAACGGCAGGGGAGAAGAAAAACAACCAATAAGGGCTGAATAACACAGTCTGGGTAAAACAAATAAGCATGGGTGTAGCTTGCTTATTGCGGCGGTTACTTCCCCTACTACCCATAACTAATCAAGCTTGATATTTCACTTGGTTGCAGCTCCATCACTGCTCTCTACATTAATGGTGGGGGTGGAAGGGAAATAGAACCAAAGAGCTAAGAGAAACAGATAAGTATGAGAAAAAAAATGTGAAGCTTGCTGGGCAGACTGGATGGGCCGTTTGGTCTTCTTCTGCCGTCATTTCTATGTTTCTATGCTAGAGACATAAAGTTCCTGGATGTAATAAATGATTGCTTTATGGAGCAATTGGTTCAGGAACTAACAAGAGAGGGAGCTATTTTATGTGCAATAGGCTAATAAACTATGTCGCACATTGTTTTGCACTGGCAAGCCTTCAGATTACAGACTCTGTGAAGGCTCGGAAAGTACTCACCTAGAGTGGTTTCTATTGATGACATCTGAAAAGCTGTAACTTAGTCATCTGTTCATACCTTCATGTCCCTTATTGACTGGAAAGTCTATCAAGAAGTGACAGTAATTTTGATAAAGTTTTGTACAGCCTATACACCCAGTAGTCCATTCTCCATAGGTGTTGCGACCGTCACTGCTCGACGCCCTCACTCCGCCCTCTTTACCTCTGTGGCGACTCCTTCCGGGTCTGATGGATGGCTGGCTGCCACAGAATCTCCCTGCTTTCTTCCTCTGGCGTCCCTGGACCGGCTCGATGTTGCAGATCCGCCATGTTGGCAGAAGACCTAGGGCGCGCACTCTGATTGAAGCACCAGCAAGGGCGCGAACCTCAGGGGCGTCCCCCTGAGATGACGTCATCCACTTCCAATATTTAAAGGTCTTTATTTTGCTAACAAACTGAGTTAGCAAGGACTCACTTCGGCTGTCCAAAACTACTCTGCCTCCTCGGACTTACCAGAGGTATTCTTTTTCTTTCTTTCAAATTATAGACAGGAACCGGTACTCGCTCCTTGAGGGCCCATGTTCCTGGACACTTTGAAGATTCGCTACTGCTTGGAAGCTATCGCTGCTACAAACAATTGTGAGTTACCAGCGCTCTCTCAGAGCTTTCTCTGGAACCAGGTACTCGCTCCTCGAGGGCCTAAATCTTTCCAGCACCTGAGCTTCCTTGAGACCTTATGTGAGTTTTGTCATCTAGTTCTGTTCATGAACTCTGCCTACTCACTTTCTACACTTTCTCAACAGCTCAGCTATCCTGGATCGCTGTTCCAGTACTTGACAACAGCCCTGCCGGGCATATCAGCTCACTACTGCCACCTCTGGTGGTTTTCAAAAACCTGTTTAATAAAAGAACTAATGTGTGTCTGTCTCCATACTCAAGCTGAGCCGGTGGTCCCTCTCGGGATATCCTCCCGGGGGCGTGGTCATCTGCCACCGGCCCAAGGATTCACCTACAACTATATCAGATTCATTACAGGTGGCTACTCCTTAGCAAGACAATATCTGAGACACTACAATATTGCTACCTCACAGCTCCATCACAGAGCTTTCCTAACAATGTGCTACTCCTATCTGATTGCTCCTCCCATTAGATAGCAGATCTATAACCGATTGCTGACTCCTCCCTCTTTCAGGAGCCCACAACACAGATTCTTAACAATAGGGGAGCTGGATTTCGTATACAGAGGGACAACAGCTTTCATATCAGCATGCAGGTGCATGCATATGCACAGCCAGAGACGCAGCCATTTTATATCATACATGCGCATATCTGTGTATATTATAAAATAGCCTGGCTGCAGGCACATATGTGCCAAATTTTTAATCATGCAAATCCCACTTCTACCACATAAATCAGGGGATTTTAAAAGAGGAATGTGCCGACACTATTCCCAGTTTTAACAGTTCATTCCCAGTTCTCCCACTTAAGAGAGAGGTCCTCCAAACCCCCTACTTTAATAGCATTCACTCCCCCCAGTTAGCTTCAACCCTTAAAACCCTGCAGATCTGCCTAGTTTGCTTTTTTTTTTTCTTTATTTATTAATTTTCAAAATAAACTTACAAAGCATCCACTTTAAAACAGAAATATGGCATTACAGTAGAACATAAAATAATTCTCAGGTAAACCATGCATATAATAATTTCTTTTCCTTATAATACCCTTTAGACCACTATGATTGTGGGGGATGGGTAACTGCTTACTTAGGAGATTTCAAAAGAAAATATACATGACAAAAGGTGTCTCTAAACCATTATATCACTTTTAGGATCAGACATTGACAATTGTAGGGAAGCTTTTTTCCCTTCTACAAAGCTTTTTAAATGTTCTGGCTGATAAAATATGTGTGTGTTTTCTTTATATTTCACAATGCACTTGCAAGGGAAGCATAAAAAATAAGACGCTCCCAAAGCTAGCTCGTCTGATTTTAAATCAAGAAATGCTTTTCTTCTTTGTTGTGTTGTTTTAGTCACATCAGGGTACATTCTCACAATAGCACCCATGAAATTTTTGTTGGGCTTTTTAAAATAAGCCCGCATGATATCTCCCAAATCCTTCTCAGTAAAAAAAAGAAATCAGGAGCGTTGCTCTCTCCAGAACCTCATATGCTGACGATTCCAAAAACTCCGTGAGATTTTCCAGAACATTGGAAGATATTATCTGTCCCTGTTGAGCCTTGCGATTAGGAAGGAAATAAACTTTATCCAGTGGAGGAGATTTATCTGTAGCAATATCCAAAACTTCGGCAAAATACCTTTTAATAGTTAATCGAGTAAACTCTCCTACTACTCTTGGAAAGTTCAAAATCCTTAGATTTAAATGCTTATTCACATTCTCCAAATATTCAATTTTTCTGTTCACAATCCCAAAGTTCTGCACCATAGTAGATTGTACTGTTTTAATTTGCTTCATTTCTTCTTCCATTGTTTTCAAATTCTCTTTTGTTTCTAATTTAGATTTTCCAAGGTTTTCATTTAACAAACACAACTGTGAAGATAAAACACTAATATTTGTGGAACATTCAGTCAAAGACTTTGCTAATGTCGATGTTAAAGTCCACAAGGACTCCAAGGTTACTACCTCCGGTTTTTCTATGTTCACAATCTCGCCGGGTCTAATGGGGGTAATAGAAGTCAGGTTCTCACCGCTTCTGTTGCTCCAACTCCCCTCGTTATTCAGCTCAAGGCCTCCGGCGACATTCACTCCGATCCTTCCGGGCCTCCGAGCATCCTGCTCTCCCAGCACTTCCCCCTCGACTCGATCGACACAGGCACCCACTTCGGATCCTTCATTCGAGTATGGTGTTGGGGGTTCCCGCTCTGACAGAGGCAGTCTCTGATCCAACGGGCTGAAAGAAAACAACTCCGAGGTCGGGTTGTGGTCTCCCTCCACCGGCCCAACAGCCGGACCATCCAGCCCGATCTCTTGTGGTTTTGTGGCACATTGTGTGATAGTCAACTACCCTGGAGGTAGCGAAGACATCGAAGGGTACGTTCTCTGCTTGCCCTTTGGTTTCGGCGGCATAATTATTGAAAACTTCCAGGAAATTTCTTATTCAAGAAAAAGAAAACACCAGAGCAGATTCACAAAGCTACCAACAGCGACACCATCTTGACTCCACCCCCCTCAAATTCCTGATTCTAATGTTTTCCTAGTTTTCTTTCATTTTAACTTAATCATCATCCATAGCAGAAGTAAAGTTATGTGGCAGGGACTCTCAGCACACTCCAGGTTGCATAAGTATTTATGTGCACATCTCATCTTCATGCCCCACCCAGACCATGCCCACGTCCCGACCCTTTTTGAAAAATTTCAAGATGTCTGCGCTGCAGGTGATATGTGCGTATCTCAGTTATTTAAAAAATCCGCTTGGCATGCATGAGCCCGACTTATTCACGCACACTCCAGGCTTTTAAAATTCCCCTCTAAATGCTCTGCTCCACAACCATCAACTTGAAACTCCCCACACGTCATGGCTAATTCAGCTTTGCTTGTCAACAGAGAAAATGAGTTTGCTTACCAGTTCATAAATTGGGTTTTCCATAGACAGCAGGATGAATTAGCCACACTTAATATCCACCCTTCTCTTTGGAGAGTCGATTACCTAACTAAAGCTAATCTCTACAATGCTCATGAGGCAGCATGCGTGGGGGAACTCACACTCATCAGTACAAAAACCTTATAGGTAGATTTTAAAAGCCTTGCGCCTGCAAAAATGGCTACATATGCGCATAAGTGGGCTGCGCGGGAGCTACGTGAATTTTAAATAGCTGGGAAGAGTGGCATTCCAGAGGTGGGGCCAGCACTGACACAGGCCACTTTGTTACAATTCCTTGTTAGGGGCAGGAGTCTGGTGAACACGAGAGAGAGAAAGAGAGAACCTCTTTGCAGGGCTCAGTCTGATACATTATATATGGACTATTGTAAGGGGGCACTTTGTAACACAACCCCCTAACCCCAAGCCACCTCCTGAAAACTCACCCTAAATCAGTCTCATTCAGAGGTGCCCATTGTAAAATTGACATCATTAAAGAATTTTTGACCTTATAAGCGAAGAAAAGTAGTTGATTTGTACAGTGCCGCTAGCAGAGACTGCAGTGTACAAATCAAATCCTCTTGTTAGACTTTTCTTCGCTTATAAGGTCTAAAGTTCTTTAGTGATGTCAATTTTACAATGAATACCTCTGACTGTGTCTTTAATACCACCCTCCAAACCCAACCCACCTCCCGAAAACTCACCCTTTACTAGAAAGATAGGTCTGTTTGGCATCTTTGGATGACATCATCTTACATATAATGGCTAATTCATCCTGTTGTCTATAGAGAATCCAGTTTATGGTAAGCAAACTTACTTTTATTTAGTAATTAGGGGAATCAAATCAAACAAAAATATATAAATTATAAAAACATATAATGGAAAAAAATCCCTATGCATATAAGTATAAAACTCTTCCCTACTCCTATCCCAGAAATGCTCAGTCTAGGTAAATTTCTGTACAAATGGGGCAAACATAAATGTTCACACACATATTGGGTGAGGAAACACTATTTTACCCTCAGAAAGCCTTTGAAAACTACTGTCAAAATGACTTTTTTTCTGTGCTGTACATCTAATTGAGCTTTACCTCTAGTATTTTCACTTTTTTTTTGTTTGGTTATTTATCCTAACAATATTAAAATATTATTGCAGATTAAAAACCACTTTGATTTGTTACATGCTCTTATTCCGTCATGAATTAGGAACAGTAGAAAATGCAGGTCAGATGACATGTGAGTATATGCACAGATTGGAGAAAGGGAAAATTGTATCTTTATAAAGTCCAGTGTTAAAAAGGCTGTGTAGCTCATAAGCAGAGTATGCAATTAATTTACTTTCCAATTTGAACTAGGCAGATTTTTTATTTTAAGACATTTTCTATGGATATATTTCTATTTATTTTTTTAAAATTTCTGTTAGAACATAAAACATAAGAACATAAGATTGCCATATTGGTTCAGACCAAAGGTCCATTAAGCACAGTATCCTGTTTCCAACAATAGTGAATCCAGGCCATAAATACCTGGCAGGATCCCAAAGGGTAGATAGATTCCAAGCTGCTTATCTAGGAGATAAGCAATGGATTTCTGCAACTCCACCTTAATAATGGTTAATGAACTTTTCCTCCAGGAACTTATCCAAACCTGTTTTAAACACAATTACACTAACAGCTTTTACCACATCCTTTGGGACTGAATTCTATAGCTGAATTATGCCTTGAATGAAAAAAAAATGTATTACTTTCAAATGTATTACCTAGTAACTGCATTGTGTGTCCCTGGTCTTTGTGCTGTTTTAAAGAGTAAATAACCGATTCATGTTTAATTGTTCTACTCCACTCATTAATTTATAGACCTCTATCGTATCTCTCCACAAGTCATCTATTCTCCAAGCTGAAGAGTCCTAATCTCTTTAGCCTTTACTGAAAGAGGAATCATTCCCATCCCCTTTATCATTTTGATCTCCCTTCTTTGAGTCTTTTCTAATTCTGCTACATCTTTTTTGAAATGCGGTGACCAGAATTGCACCCAATACTCAAGATGAGGTTGCACCATGGAGCGATACAGAGGCATTATCATCTTTGTTTTATTCTCTATTCTTTTCCTAATAATCCCTAGCATTCTATTTGCTTTCTTGGCTGCTGCTGTACACGTAGCTGAATATTTCAACGTGTTATCAATGATGATGTCTACATCCTTTTCCTGAATGGTGACTGCTAATGTGGAACCTTGCACTATGTAGCTATAATTTGGGATACTCTTCCCTAACGGCCAAATTTTAGTAGCTACGTGTGGGTGTATATTTGTGTGCATAACCCAGCATGCAGAAATCTACGCCTGATTTTATAACATGCGCACGCAGCCGTGCGTGCGCATGTTATAAAATCCAGGGTTGGCGCGCGCAAGGGGGTGCACACTTGTGCACCTTGCATGTGCCGAGCCCTAGGGGAGCCCTGATGGCTTTCTCTGTTCTCTCCGAGGCCGCTTCAAAATCAGAGAGGCCTCAGAGGGAACTTTCCTTCCACCCCCCACCTTCCCCTCCCCTCCCTTCCCCTACCCAACCTGCCCCCCAGCCCTACCTAAACCCCCCCTAAACTTTATTGCAGAAGTTGCATCTGCCTCCGGGCAGGCGTAGGTTGTGCACGCCGGCCGAGTGCTGGCATGCAATCCCCAGGCCCAGTGGCAGTGGAGAGGCCTCTGGCCATGCCCATGTCCCGTCCCCGGACTGCCACGCCCTGCCCATTCCCTGCCCATTTTTTCAAGCCCCAGGACTTACACATGTCCTGGGGCTTGCATGCGTCGCCAGGCTATGCAAAATAGTCTCGGCATGCGTAGGCTTTGAAAATCTGCCCCTAAGTGTATCACTTTGTACTTGTCCATATTAAATTTAATTTGCCATTTGCATGCCAGTCTCTCTGTTTTGCAAGGTCCTCTTGCAATTTCTCACAATCTTCTTGTGATTTAACAACTTTGAACAATTTTGTAGCACTGGCAAATTTGATCACCTCTCTCGTTTCCATTTCTAGACCATTTATAAATGGTTTTTTTTTTTTGTTTTTAGAAGAGATTGATCAAATCAGCCCATTAATCTTTTTTTAATGTTTGTCGAGCTGGGTAGCAATTCAGTGAAAGAGATTTACATTCTCTGTTTATTAGGAATATACATTCAATTTATTTTATATACCCACATAAAGTAAGAAAGCAAAATAAAATAATAAAATAATAAAAGTAAAAAATGAAATAAAACAAATTTCCATGCATAGCCCTATTGCTTATAAGTATCTAATTTAGCAGATGTACAGAACTGAGTATAAATTCACTGTGGTCATAACATACTGTAATGGACTAAACCATTGTCAATTAGTCTTTCGCACTTCATTGAAATTTGTCTGACATTTCACTTATATAGAGCTCTGCTTTTAGCGGAGAACATGTGACATTTGTGATAGGTAGAAAAATAAGCACGTATATATATATCTTGCCAAGTATGAAGCTTTTTAGTTTTTCTGTGACAAATTGTGGGTTACAGGCCTTGTACAATTTTTTTATATCCCTAGGAGGAAAAAAATCAAACCCAGCAACAACTGCAGGATAGTTTTCCTGCCAAGTACAGAGGTGATGGACTGTTGTAAGAGAGTTGTCATTCTTTTTGTTTCACCTTAGACATTTTAAGTAGGCCAAGATCCAAATCTGAGCATATTTTAGGCCACTAGCAGTCTGCTTTTAATTCTTGCTTACGTCTGAAAGTAACAGTAGTAGACTCTTTTTCTTTCAGGTAATAATAATCCAGTCAGCATGTTTAAAGAAAGCTCTGGAGTGACTTTAAGGAATGAGATTGTTAAAAGTAACTAAGGGTTTCCATTTGTGTTGCTTAGCTAATTACAAAATTAATCATAGAAACTGTTTTGGCAAATGATTGAATACATTAACAATATCCCAATGAAATATTTGAAGTTACCACTACTTATACAAGGGTTAGAATGAATGCCTTGAAACATTTAGCTAAAACCAACTACTACCTTTTGGCATGAGCTGGAATGCAGAAACATGAGGACAGCCAGAAAGGATGAGAGGGATGGATTTGAGTGGAGGATAGAATATATGGTAGATATAGTCAGAATTTCAGGATAAGAGAACTAAGGGCATGGTGAAAATACAAAGTAGGTTGGCAGAAATCACTTTTATTTTTCATAAAGGCAACATGACCAAACCTGCTAATAAGATTTGGCAGTCAGATAATTGTGGTGATTATCATTCAGATTTTGCCACCTATTGAAAAAGGGTCCAAATCAGAATCACTCCTCATTGCACTCTCTCACATACACTTGAACTCACTTGCTCCATAAATGTGTCTTTCCCTCATTCACTATTTCTTACTGTCACAGTCTCTCTTACTATCTACCACGGTGTCATCCTCAGTCAATGCTTCTTATAGATCTCTCTCTTAGGAGGCCCTATTTATAAAGTTATTTTTGTAACTATGGAAAAAAATCTATATTGATTAAAGCTCTATGGGGGGGGGGGGGATCTATCTACAAACATGTGAAAGATGGTAACACAAATTAAAATGTGTTATTGTACATTATTAGTGAATAAGCCCCATTGCCAATAAGGAGCCTAATGTACTAACCTTTGGTTTTCACTATGGGTTAGAGACCTGTTTGCACACAATTTTGCTATGGATACTAGCAAGATTGTATGAGAGATTTGTCATGTGTTGTCATTAGCCAGTAACATCGCACGTTCCCAGCCATGGCAATGCATGAAGCTGGCCCAGAAACTGTGAACTATGCATGTAGTTAAAGGGGCTTCATGTTCTATGTCCAGAGTCCTCCCTCTCCCACCCCCCACCCCAAAGCAGAAATTGTCCAGCAGTAAATGTGTACCCACGTCACCCCTCTAGGCCCCTCACAAGTTGTAAATATAGAATTTTAAACACTTTTGGGAATCTGTTTCTCCTTCAAGGCTCTTCCCCATGACCCTAAAATCCATTAAAAGCCTATTTAGGGCACTCCCCATCCCCCCCACCCACTTTTTCTGTGCTCCCCAAAGCTTATGTCATCAATGCATTGGTCTAGTGGCAGGAATGAACCACATAATATTCCCTCATGAGCTCCTGTGCCATGTGCAAAAGAACTCATAAAGTCTCTCAGAGTGTGTTTCTGAAAGCTAGTGCTGGAGTGGCAGGAGCAAGTAAGGATCCCTCCTGTCCTCAGAAGGCCACTGATTTGATGGGGTAAGAAATGGGGGGGGGGGGGGGGGGGAGGGTGCATGAATGGATGGGAGTATCTCAAAATGGGCCTGCTAATGGATTTTTGGGGGGCATAGGGGTGGGCCTGCAAGGATCTCAGAGGAAATGAGGTAGAGGCTCTCCAATCCCTGGGCTTTTTCTACTATATTTGAGGGGGGGTGTGTGTGTGTGGGGGGGGGGGGGGCTCAGGCTCACTTGGTCCATGAGGTCCCTATAAATGCATGTCCTGATTCATATAAGGCACCACACCCCAGGGCTGACAGCAACATTAACTAAACCTCTTCAAGTATAGATTTGTTTTTTGGGGTTTTTT
Source organism: Rhinatrema bivittatum (assembly GCF_901001135.1). Lineage (NCBI taxonomy): Eukaryota > Metazoa > Chordata > Amphibia > Gymnophiona > Rhinatrematidae > Rhinatrema > Rhinatrema bivittatum. The sequence goes on along the minus strand of NC_042620.1, from coordinate 229,208,510 downwards.
GTTTTTTTTTTTTTTGCAAAAACTTGCCTGTGAAACCTTTTTGACACACCATGGTCACAAAATTTCCTACAAATGAGTTATTTTCCATCACAGAAGCTTAAAACCTGCGCTCTGTGGATCAGCAGACTATAAATTTGATAAATAAATAAATACATTTGAGTAAACTATTGAGTGTGGCAGACTAGGAGCAACAGTTTCTACTGTGAAGCTGACTTTGCAGCAACTTTTGCAAAAGAGATTTTCACAAAACGTTTGCACAAAATACTTGCATTTTAATGTTTTTGCACGTGTGTAGATGTTTTGCACTATTTTTCATGTGAGAACCTCTTGTAAAATAATAAGAGCTATGGTAAATAACAGATGTTATTTACCATATGAATAAATATGAACCCATATTTATTACACTTTATTATTCCAAGTCTTTCTTCTACTCTCTGTGTTTTTCTTTTATTTGTTATTAGGGCTGTGCAGTGTGCACACTGATTATTTTTATTTTGCATCATTTCATTTTGGAGGGGTTTCCAGTGCACACAAAATTCATTTTTCACATCTGACATGAATAATAAGCAAAGTATGCATTCATAATATGGAAAACAAATGGAAATGAAAATAAAAACAAATTTTGCCATTTTGCCAAAGCAAAAGGATTAAACCTTCTCCTTAAAATGTTGTCCGTGGTGGTGTTTTTTCCTCCATTGCAAATATTCTGAGGCTTGACCAAGTCTAGAAGTCTGGAAGATTAATGCTTTTTGAAGTCAACAATTATTTTTGTTTGACAGCAGAGCTTTTTCTTTAGGAAATTTGAGGCCCTCCCACACTATGCCCTTCTTGCATTTGTAGCCTCAGTCAGGGCTACAAGGCCCTTCTTCCCAAATTCATTTGTTTACCTATACAGGATACCATGATTGCAAAGACTGACTCTGGTCCCAACACTATAGGATTCTCATAGAGGGAAAAGGGCCAATTCCAGTGTCCAGTAGTGTCAAGACTGCCAGATTTCCCTCCTTGGCATCAAATAAATGGATATACCAAAGTTGGCTGGGGTATCATCTGATATCAAACTTTCCCCTTTTTATAGACTCTCTTCTATGAGAATTTGGCTTTACCATTCTGGCTTGTGTGCTGCAAAACCGTCAGAATGATGCCATTGCCTCACCTACTTTGTTCACATCCAGCACTTTCCCCTCACCTCCCATGTCTATCTTAAAATCCAATCAGTCATCAACATCAATATGGATGTTGCTTAACCATTCAGCCTCATATAGGTCCCCAAGGCCTTCAGACAGACCTACTTATATGAGCACATATTGCCAGACAGTTCATTTGCTAATTCTTCAGCTAGATAACAAAAGCACGGATAGGAGAAGAATTAGCAGCTGGGTCTGTACCTCCTCATATTTCTCTACCTCCGCTGTATCCCTGGCAAACAAAAGAAGCATTAGGAGTGTGCATTCATTTGCAACGAATTGGCAATCCGCAACATATATGCCATATTCATTGTATTCGTGGGGGTCACGAAACATATGGCGAACCCCCACGAATACAATATATCACTAATGAATAAACCCCCACCCTCCTGACCCCCCCGACCCCCCCAAGACTTGCCAAAAGTCCCTGGTGGTCCAGCGGGGGTCCTCGAGCGATCTCCTGCACTCGGGCCGTCAGCTGCTGGTATTCAAAATGGCGCCAATAGCCCCTGTGACATAGTAAGGGCAAAGGCTATAATTTTTTGAGCGAGGTTACCCTTATACAGTGATCCGGAAAGCTTACAAGAGAGCACTTTATTCACCACGGGAAGCTCTTCTTCAATATTAAACAATAAAATCCACCCCTGCAGTTGTATGTGTTTTGAAACACACTGACAAGGCTTTTTTAATTGCACAAAGCATCCGTCGACATTGGCATGTAATACAATTACATTAAGAAGTTTTTCAAGATTTGCCGTTAATTTCATATTCACGCAGCAAAAATATCCGGGACTATGTAGTTCATGCTTCTCTCTCTTATACCTATAATCAGTTTCTTATGGGTTCTCATAACCAGTGTGGAAAGTGTGACATGTGTGCAAATACAATTTGCGGCCCGCAATGGAAACACCCATTAACTGGAGAAACGTTTCAAAGACAAAATAAGACTGACTGCGAGTCCACTAATATGATATATGTTATCCAGTGCCCATGTCCACAACTGTACGTGGGCCGCACAAAAAGACAAATAAAAGTGCGGCTCAGAGAACATCAGAGTCGGTTGCACACTGGCAATATAGAGGCCCCTATTGTCAAACATTGCATTCAGCACAATCATTCATATGACCAATTACAATGGTCTATTTTAGAACAAGTGCATTGTCATGACCGAGGGGGAGACCTTCAATGCCACCTTAATTATAGAGAACAGTGGTTTATATTTAAATTATCTGCCTATACACCTTATGGCATGAATGACTGTGTGGAATGGCTGTCTCTCATTTGAAGTGTAACTTGTATCTGATTGGTTCACATTAGGATGTCTGTGATTGGTAGTAACTGAAGTGAGGCTAAACCTATAAAACAAACAGGTAAATGGAGAAAATGGTGGCTTCTTGAGGGAAACGCTGTACCGGAGAAGAGGACACAAAACCCTGTATCGCAAGGACCGTATGTAACCGAAAGGAACATCTATTATCCTTCATTTCTTAGATAAATAATGATCGCCATACGAGAGACACTGTTGTACTTTGTTTATTTCAGATAATCACGTTATTTACCACAGGCCCCTGAGGAAGTATCTTTATGAAACACAAGCCGTGTTGGGCAGAGTGGAGTGGTGACTCCTAAGTAGAGTAGCAGCTCAGTCACAGTGAAGTGGTGACTCCTAAGTAGAGCGGCAGCTCGGGCAAAGTGGAGCGACGGCTCCTAAATAGAGCGGCACCTCCGATCATCTTTAAGAGCAGTGTCGTTTGTACGAAAGAGCGGTTGCTCTCTGTTCATAAAAAATTAGGGGAAAGGAAATCCTCTTTAAAATCTAAGCGCTAATGTATCCCACACTTAACATAATGAATGGGAATCAATGATTAAAAAATTGAATGGTACAGTCTCAACATAGTAGACTGCTCAAAGCTTTAAATAGCTATTGTTATTATATTCATCAATTTATGAGATTCCCGCTCATTTTATAAAATATTTAAAACAATCAAGTTTCCATATATGATGTTTTGTTATTGAGGGGCCAACCAATGGCACTGGTAGCCCCTGTGACATAGTAAGGGAAAAGGCTATTGGCGCCATTTTGAATACCGGCAGCCAACAGCCCGAGTGCAGCAGATCACTCCCGGATTCCCACTGGACCACCAGGGACCTTTGGCAAGTCTTGGGGGGTCAGGAGGGTGGGGATTGTAGTAAATTAAATTTAAAGGGTTGGGATGGGGGTTTTTTTTGTGAAACAAATACATATTTAACTATTGAACAGATCGGGGTCCCCCGAGAACGGATTCAACGGATTTGGGTCCTAACAAATATGAATACCGAATGGGACAAATCCGTCCCTGCTGCACATCCCTAAGAAGCATGTGTTTTTTGTTTGGTTTTCCTCTCCTAGAAGCCTTTTCTCTTTTTAACCTCCTGTCTTGGGGTCCACATGCTCTTACATGTCTGCACTCATCACTGACAAGCAGTCCTGTATGCTAGGTTTACTTTTATACAATAAGGGGGCAGAGAACTGAGAGAAAGAGAATGGAGCCTGCTCATTTAAGCATGCACATATTATTTAGCTTCTCAATGATAATGTATTCACATTATATAATCTTTACTTTTCATGTTAACATGCTTTACAATAGTGTGGACACACTATTGGGGATATTTTTTTTTCACACATGCACACTAAAACCTATTGCACAGCCTAAGTGGCATCTTAATGTGCACAGTACATTTTTCCTGACTCGCATGGTAACACATTTTTAACATGAGTTTCACTGCATAGGCCCCTACATTCAGACTTTATCAGGAAAAAAAAGAAGGGTGATAAGGAAATGCAGAAAGACAATTTCAAGACAGTGGAAAGCTGGGTGGATTTCTCAGGGGGATTGGATGTGAGATACATATTAGAAACTAGAGGAACATGAACTGAAGGAGGAGGAGAGACTGCAGGAATCCGATTCAAAATGCTGGAAGGAGCATGCACGAGAAAATGACTGGAACCTCTTAAAATAGAGGAACTGGACTATAAGGAAGAGTGGAGAAACCTGATAAAAATGGTGTAGGGCTTAGAGACAAAACAACAAGGAAAACAAAAGAGATGGTGATTATGAAGCATATAATGAGCAACTGCAATACTGCAGTAAGAAAGTAGAGAAATTAAGAGAAGCAAAGATGGAGATGGAGGAGCCGTGTTTTGGATAAATGTTTTAAAAGAAATTGTCAAACAGAAAAGGAATTAAAGTGTGGATCTGCGTGATATTCAAGCTGTTCCATTGAAATCTTCAGGATGACCCTCATGACTTTGACTTATTCACCTTAGTTTGTTGATGTCTTACAATTAATCTTTTCAGCTTAAACATTCAGACTATACAGCTTCCAAAAGCAGAATAATTTTGTATTGGCCCTGAGATTTATAGCAAACATTATACAAAATAAAATGAACTGCTCAATAGAAACTTAAAATTGCAAGAAGTTTTAAATTGATTGTGCTTAATAATGGCCTCTGATAGATAGGAACCTTTCCTTTCAGTGTTTATTTTATTTTGTTATAACAAAAGATGTCTGTGGAAAAATGACTGTTATAACATACAGGAGAAAACTCAGTGGAAAAATCATTTTGCCACTGATAAAACTTTTTTAACATTAAAATTCCCAGGTAAAATCAAATAAAAACTGAAAACAAAGATCCCTTCTGATAGCTGAATAGTCCCAGGATAGGGAATTTTAGTTTTTGTTATTGGCCTTTTGTAGTGAGGGATTTTGGGTTGACCTATAGCACTCAATTCCTCTGGCACAGCAATGAGTACCAGGAAATGAACTTTCTTCATTGCACAAAATAATAAGTGGGTGGCCGCCCGCCCTTCGATGCGGCAGGTGGGCAGGAGCTGCCGGAAATGGGGAGAGACTGGGAGGCCTTCCCCCGCCATGGGCAGTGCTGCCTCCCGGCCACAGCCCTCTCTTCCCCCTCCACCCCATTCATGCAGCACAGCCGCCTATGCACTCACCGACTCTGGGGGGAGGGAGGCAGGGGAGCACCCTGGGTTGCTCCAGGTCTTCATCCTGGGTGCTGGGTGGGCTGGTGGCAATTGTGGGGCCTTCCCTCTCACTGTGCTGCCCACATCATGGTGGCCACCACGTCTTGTGTGCAGCTTGCTGGGGACCTCCTGGCAGCGCCCATGGCCACTCAATGATGGCGGTACCACCGGTGGGAGAGGAGACTTGAGGGTCGGCTGTGTCAGGGCAGGGCATCTGATGGGATTTAAACTTTGGCAGCAACAGTGATCACCCCTTTTGTAATCGCTGCCACCAGCCAGCTGTTTGCGTCCCATCCTCCCAACAGGACAAATCCATATATTACATGCTTGTTGGAGTGTAGACAAAATTTGTATTAGTGAGGAGTTGTTCTGTTGCAGTGGGTATCTGAGCCTCAAAAGAGGAGGTGGATCATTTGGTTGGATTGGCATTGGGTCTATTCAGACCACCTTTCTGGGAGCACAAAGGTGAGCTAGGGCTCGCCAATCCACCGGCAAGGCCTTGGAAGTCCTTCCTAGAGGCCGATTCAGACCCATCGCTAGACGTGGGGCTGAGGTTAGTTCAAAATGGTGGATCAGGGCTAGTGGCCCTGGTAGTAGCTATGGAAGATGGGGTAAAGGTTTCTGCCTGGTCTGCATAGTCTGGAGAGGAGGAGGAGGGAGGTGAGGGGGTCAATAAAGGAACATTTGCTCAGCACCTCACTTATAGTTGTTTGTTTGCAACATAATTAAAAATAACTTTACAGCTTTTGAAAATCTAAAAATTGATTTACATATCATGAGTGTTTTTTGTTTAATTACTCTTTCTAACACTAATTGGGTTTTTTTTTTCCCAGTTCTGCTGAAACTGTTGTTTATAGCAATTTTATTTTGTGTCTGCATAATACTTATTTAAATAATGAAATAACCTGTAAAGGGGTGAGAACATTTCCCGTTGAAGAAGAAAACCCATTTTTCAATTGAGTGCTCAATGATAGGCCTTTTCTGTGTTAAAAATCATGTTTCTTGGTCTTAATGTAGTCTCTCTCTTTTCCTATTATATCTGTTGATTATTCCAAAATTAGATTTATTGCTAACAATTTGAGGTCTGCTTCAATTGATGAAAGGAAGGAAGAAAATTGGTTAATGTGTTTTGTTTTGTGGATCTTTTGCATAAGCCCATGCTCCCATTCATTTCAATGTCAGGAAGACACTTTAGCCTCTACATTATTTGGAAAAATGTTTCAACATTATTTTTATACTGAAATCTTGCATCAAATGATTTGTGCACAGAAGCTGCATCTGTGTTGTCACTGTACTTATTCAAGAACATCTAAAAGCATCATGTTAATGACTTCAGGAAAAGAAAACAGCTCCATCCATTGCTGAAGCTGTCCCACTGACTTTCTTGGTATTGAGATGAGGAACAAAATGCTGCTATACATGACTGCAGTCTAAAATGCTGCGTATTGGGTGTTATAGGTTGAAGAGAGTCATCTTCATTCTCAAATTCCTAGTTCATTTTTTAAATCTGATTCCAATCAACAAAATTCACCCTGTCCAGTAATATCCAGATAATGTATGATTGTGTAGATCACTGTCATAGCCTAACAGGGATAAATGCTATTTTTGCTAAGTAACTACAAACGTGTCATTATTTTAATTGTATGACTTGTAAATGACTAGATTTTTGCCATTTTCAGACTTGTTCTAGGGGGTTTTTTTTTAGAGGAATGAAAGATTTCATGCTGCCTCAAGCTGCCATAAAATCTTAGAATGAATTCATTTTTCTTAGAGTAGAATTTCTTTTATGAGACTTCATCAATGAAAAAAAACAACTACTTATTTGATTGCCCTTTTTCATATAAACAATTTAATCTGTTATGAGGGAATTGTGTGAGATTTCCATGGTATTACATACAAACTGTGAGTTAAAATATTACTTTAAAGTACAGTTCCTCTGGTAGATTGGATAGAAGTTTTTGAAACTTACACTTTTATTTAATGGAAAAAAAAGGCATTGCTTATTTATGAAAGACTGTTTTAGAACCTGAAACATTTGACATGGCTTTCCCAGAAGTATAGTGGAGTATTTCTCAGCTCTGGTCTTTGTGATACTGAAATAAGTATATTTCAAGGGTAACCAAAAGGCACACCAACCTGAAAATATGCAAGTATTAATAATTATGTTTGTATTATTCTCCATTTGTAGGGCACCTCAATTTGTTTCATTAGTTTAAAACACAAAAACATGTGAATATTTGTTTTTTAATTAATTTGTTTACTATTATCATCAATGGGGGAAGCAACACAGCATATTTTGGGTTCCCAAACTGGAATTTTCTCATAATTTCTAATGAAACTGGTGGTTAGACATCATTAGAATAAAACCATAAGAATTGCTCTGCAAGGGCCCATCAAACCCAGTATCCTGTTTCTAATAGTGGACAATCCAGGTAGCAAGTTCCTGGCAAGATCCCAAACAGTAAGTAGATCCCATGGTGATATCGTACAGTGTACTACTTACTAACTTCATGGAGTGTCCTCTAGTATATGTATATTTTGAAAGTATATATTTTCTAATTTATTTATTTAAATATTTATATTCCACCTATATTGGCTTTGCCATGCTAGGCAGATTACAAAATAAAAACATAAAACATCAAAATACATACAAACTTGTATTAAAATTTGTGAACACCTCTCACACTAAACTATCATATCTTGAAATGCTTCATTAAATAAAGTAGTTTTTAGTGCCTTTCAAAACAGTTTATAAACAGATAGAGCTCGAATTTCAAGTGCCAAAACTATTCCAGTAGAAACTGAATGCTGCCTAGTTTCCTGAAAATGTGCTGCTTTATACAGTGGCATCTCAAGGTAGTACCTATCAGTGATCCATAATGTTATTTTAGGAACGTAAGTAAGTCTTACAAAGATCAGATAGAAAAAAAGGGGCTTTCCCTTACAATGATTCCTAAATCAAGGTGAAAACCTTAAACTTAACATTATGCTCTACTGGCAACCAATAGAGCCGGTAGAACAAAGGGTCTACATGTTCCTAATGAGGGCCTTCAAAACCATCATAGTAGCTGAATTTTGTAATAGCTGTAGCTCATGTATTTGTGATTTTTGGATTCTCAAATACACAGAATTTCCATAATCAAGAGTGGTTAAAGCTAAGGCTTGTACAATAGTCTGAAAACCTGATTGCTCTAGCAAAGGTCTAAGATGCCAAAGCTGCTTTAGTTTTAAATACCCAACAGAAAAAATAGATTTTAAATGTTTTTCATAGGATAATGAAGGATTAAAGTAAAATCCCAAATTACAAACACAATCCTGAAATTGTTTATTGACCCTCTCTATCAAAATACCAGGGAAGTGCTCAGTAGGGATGTGCATTCATTTTGAACGAATGCATAATCCGCAACATATAGGTCCCTATGCGTTGCATTCCTGGGGTTCCGAAACAAATGGTGAACCCCCACGAATGCAATGTATCATTAACAAATAAACCCCTCACCCTCTTGACCCCCCAAAGACTTGACAAAAGTCCCTGGTGGTCCAGCGGGGGTCCTGGAGCAATCTCTTGCACTCGGGCCGTTGGCTGCCAGTATTCAAAATGGCGCTGATAGCCTTTGCCCTTACTATGTCAGAGGGGTTATCTGTGCCATTGGTCGGCCCCTGTCACATGGTAGGAGCACAAGATGGTGCCGGCCAACCATTGCTTTAGGTTTTTAAGTTATCCAGCATTGTGTGTAGGGTTGCCAACTTTTCCATAGACCAGGACTGGACATTCGAGGACCTGTGGAGAGGGGGGGGTAGAGGGTACCTGACCCTTCCTACATTTGCATAAATTTGAATCACTTTGAAACATACGTTCACCTTCTCTCCCCCACAAATACACATGCTTTCTCTCTTGCCACTCCAGTTGTGTATGTTCATACATGCCTTGGGAGGTGAATGAGACAGACAATGTGTGTGTATGTGCACACTCCGGGGGGTTGGATGGTGTCTGCATGTACATGCCTGGGGGAGGGAGAAAAGGTGTGTTTTGGTGTTTTTGCCCTATTTCACTTGCATTACTTTTTACCTCCCTACTACCCATAGTTACCACGTTGCCACCTTTCTGTTTTTGCCTTCTGCCACTTCCTTCTGCCCCAAGCCACATGAGAGTGTGTGTGAGTTTTTGCCCCTCAGGCACTTTTCCATTTTTGCTGCCCAGTCACCTTTCCACTTCTGTCCTCTCTCCTTTCCTCCTGTCCATGGCCAGTTGACAGAAAGAGTAAGAGCATGTGTATGTGTGTGTGTGTGTGTGTGTTTGTGTGTGTGCTTTTACCCATTTTCAGACCAACTCAAATGTTTGCCCTCTCTCCCTTCCTCCTGCTCATTTCAACTTGAAGTCTGTGTTCATTCTAGCATGGACCAGCGACAGAGGCTAGGTTTGCTGGGGCTGGTCATGTGCTAATGTCGGCAGTCAGTGGTCCCCATGCTGTGAGCGGCTGCCGCACATGTGTGTTTAATTCTTCTATGCAGTTCTCAATAGGGATGTGAATCGTGTCCTCGATCGTCTTAACGATCGATTTCGGCTGGGAGGGGGAGGGAATCATATTGTTGCCGTTTGGGGGGGTAAAATATCGTGAAAAATCGTGAAAAATCGTGAAAAATCTAAAAATCTAAAAATCGCAAAACCGGCACATTAAAACCCCCTAAAACCCACCCCCGACCCTTTAAATTAAATCCCCCACCCTCCCGACCCCCCCCCCCAAATGACTTAAATAACCTGCGGGTCCAGCGGCGGTCCGGAACGGCAGCGGTCCGGAACGGGCTCCTGCTCCTCAATCTTGTTGTCTTCAGCCGGCGCCATTTTCCAAAATGGCGGCGAAAAATGGCGGCGGCCATAGACGAACACGATTGGATGGCAGGAGGTCCTTCCCGACCCCCGCTGGACTTTTGGCAAGTCTCGTGGGGGTCAGGAGGCCCCCCACAAGCTGGCCAAAAGTTCCTGGAGGTCCAGCGGGGGTCAGGGAGCGATTTCCCGCCGCGAATCGTTTTCGTACGGAAAATGGCGCCGGCAGGAGATCGACTGCAGGAGGTCGTTCAGTGAGGCGCCGGAACCCTCGCTGAACGACCTCCTGCAGTCGATCTCCTGCCGGCGCCATTTTCCGTACGAAAACGATTCGCGGCGGGAAATCGCTCCCTGACCCCCGCTGGACCTCCAGGAACTTTTGGCCAGCTTGTGGGGGGCCTCCTGACCCCACGAGACTTGCCAAAAGTCCAGCGGGGGTCCGGAAGGACCTCCTGCAGTCCAATCGTGTTCGTCTATGGCCGCCGCCATTTTTCGCCGCCATTTTGGAAAATGGCGCCGGCTGAAGACAACAAGATTGAGGAGCAGGAGCCCGTTCCGGACCGCTGCCGTTCCGGACCGCCGCTGGACCCGCAGGTTATTTAAGTCATTTGGGGGGGGTTCGGGAGGGTGGGGGGATTTAATTTAAAGGGTCGGGGGTGGGTTTTAGGGGGTTTTAGTGTGCCGGCTCACGATTCTAACGATTTATAACGATAAATCGTTAGAATCTCTATTGTATTGTGTTCCATAACGGTTTAAGACGATATTAAAATTATCGGACGATAATTTTAATCGTCCTAAAACGATTCACATCCCTAGTTCTCAAACATCTGGAGACACTCGGCTCTCCCCGCACTAACCTCTCCCCCTACCACCACCACAAGCCAGTAACTGACGTCCTGCGTGAGTGCTGCTCTTATCTTGCGTTCCGCAGCCCAGTCAATGCTGCCTCTCTTTCTCTTCAGTCACGCACTATGGGTCCAGCCAACGCTACTCCAGTCTTCACCTCTTGCAGTTCCTGCTTCTTTATTCATGTGCAACCTTGACCAGACTTTCCAATCCAAAACCAGGCAATTTGTCACCCTACTTGTGTGACCGGTTAACTTTCTACTTCTCCAGATATCTTCAAAAGATATTCCGCTAAGAAGTGTTTTAAAAAAAACAAAAAGTAGTAGTGAAAGGGTTACAGGCTGATTCTCGGCCTTTCCCCTCCAACTTTGGATATTTTCCATGTCGGGCCTTGCCTAATCCCTAAATACAAACAAGAATGATCTGGGGGTCTGTCAATTTAGAATCTGCTGCTGCCACTAGTCCCTCCCATCCTACACAAGCTTACATTGCTCTACTGCACCCCCTCCCCACCCCCTGGACCCTAAAAGCCTCCTCCAGGAGCGGAGTATGCCCTTACTTGCTCCAGCGGCATCCATAGCAGCTTAGCCCTTTAGTGCCCAATGCCCACATTTGGGAGCATTGAAATTTCACATTAATATTTTGGTGATAAGTAAGATATTCCCATATTGACTCTAATTCTTTGTTTTTAAATAGTTTTTGCATCCGTTGGTATCATTTGAGGTATATTTAGTCACTCTGTGTTTGTGGCAGCCATCTTGAAAGTTGACCTTTTACAACAGCCACATGTGTTTTTGGTTAAAAAGTTCCTTTGCAGGTAAGAATAAAATATTGTTTACAAATTTTGCTGGAAAACTATACAAAAGTGTTTAGTTATCATTTTGATTTTATTTATTTTAAAATTGAAAATGTTTATAGATATGTAAATTGCATTGATTCAGTGATGTTCCCAAATGTGAACAATGGGCACAACTGTGACTATGTTCCCATTTGGGAAAATCCTTATATTTAAATGATTTAATATTCAATATGCTGTTATATCTTTACAGAATGTCTAAGAAATGACTTTCCAGTGCAGAAGCATTAACATTCATTTTAGATGAGTATCAAAGTTGTGAAGATGGTGAATCCTTAGAAGAATATGAACGTTTAGCCGACGTTATTGACGAAGCCGTAGAAAGTGATGACATAAGAGACATAGGGCCTCATTTTCCAATATCGCAGTGGTAATGCATGAGGGGGCGTGTCCCATGCAAATAAGGCATTTTTCGTGCAGCGGGGAAACATCGCATCACACGATGTTTTCGCCATTTGCGGAAATGGATTTGCAAATCACGATAAAACAACCAATGAATCTTTGCAGTACACAAAAGTGTCCAGCCAGGATTATCACGGTCCACAACAATATGAGAGAGAGAGAGAGAGAGAGAGAGAGAGAGAGAGAGAGAGAGAGAGAGAGAGAGAGAGAGAGAGGAGAGAGAGAGAGAGAGGATGAGAGGAGAGAGAGAGAGAGAGAGAGAAGAGAGAGAGAGAGAGAGAGAGAGAGAGAGAGAGAGAGAGAGAGAGAGAGAGAGAGACTTGCTATAGTGCCTATGCCCTAGACAGGTATTTGTATCCCTATGGGAGGGCCACCTAGTAATCGAGGTGGGGATTAGGTATGAGCGTAGGGGGTTGGGGGCCACTTTCACATTCAACATGAGACGTACGGAAAGAACAGTGGTCTCTAGTGAAGATTTGCTGGCCGTCGGAGTGAGGAAACTCATTCCAAGAAGAGATTTGGGCAACGTTCTCTCCACCTAGCTTGATGGACACTCTACCTGGGCAACAACAAGCTAGGTGGAGAGAATGTTGCCCAAATCTCTTCTTGGAGTGAGTTTCCTCACTCTGACGGCCAGCAAATCTTCACTAGAGACCACTGTTCTTTCAGTACGTCTCATGTTGAATGTGAAAGTGGCCCCCAAACCCCTACGCTCATACCTAATCCCCACCTCGAGTTACTAGGTGGCCCTCCCATAGGGATACAAATACCTGTCTAGGGCATAGGCACTATAGCAAGGTTCTCTCTCTCTCTCTCTCTCTCTCGCTCTCTCTCTCTCTCTCGCTCTCTCTCTCTCTCTCTCTCTCTCTCTCTCTCTCTCTCTCTCTCTCTCTCTCTCTCTCTCTCTCTCTCTCTCTCTCTCCACGATAACCCTTTACTGACATGTAAAGCAAATGAAAGTGTTGTAGCTATTAGCCACGATAGGAGCTGCGGCACACAATAACTTTACATATACTCCACCCCTGAATATAAAATTATGAATTTGCATATCGCGTTAACGGCTGTTAGCGCGATTTGCGAATTTATCTCCCGCGATAAACACCTTGGAAAATGACCCCCATAGTGTTGCTACCTCCAAATAAAGTTGATAATGTGTCTGATGAAGAAGTGATTGACGAAGATGATCTACTGCCTTCGGCTCTGCTAAATGAAGTGCCTGGAACTGTAGCTATACTAAAGGATGCAGCAGCCATTGGTTCCTCTGATAACTTCTTCACCTCATATGATCTTCTTCTGGCACTGCAAAAGCAAAACATCAAGGCCACTGGAACTGTTCACAAAAATAGGTTGAAGCAGTGCTCATTGATGGAGACAAGCCAAATGAAAAAGAAGGAGAGAGGCTGCTTTGATGCCGTATGTGACGGACATGTCTTGGCTGTGAAATGGCACGACAACCAGTGTGCTATTGTAGCTTCAAACTACAACAATATAGAACCACTGGGAAAAGCAAGACGGTGGAGCAAAGCCAGAAAGTTTCCAGTTGACCTTCCACAGCCAGCAGTAAATGGCTTATACAATACCCATATGGGAGGAGTGGACATACTGGACAGATTTATGGCAAACTACCGTCCAGTGTTTCGTTCAAAGAAATGGTGGTGGCCTCTATTTGTCAACGCATCAACATGGCAGTTGTTGCAGCTTGGCGCCTTCATGTTGAAGTAGGAGGTAAATTTGATCACCTGGAGTTTCGTCGGCACATTGTTCGCACCCTGCTTCAGCGTTCAGAACATCGCACACCATTGAAATCTGGACCTTCCAGTAGACCAGTCAGCGATGTAAGGTTTGATGGTTATAATCATCACCTTACTCCATCAGAGAAACAAGGAAGATGTAGGATGTGCAAGAAAAACTCCCGCCTGGTGTGCACCAAGTGCAGGGTTCCGCTTCATCTTCATTGCGAACAGCAGTATCATACCCAATGATCATTGGATCATACAAACTCTGCTAATTAAATGGTTTTCTGTAGTTACTAGATAGTTTTCTGTCAAAACTGCTTAAAATACTTGAGTCTATGATTTTAATGTCATTAGTTCATAATTAAAACAGTGTTGTTCCCAAATGGGAACATAGTACCATATGTGCCCATTGTCACCAAATGGGAACGAAGAGCCATCTTGTGGACGTGACAAATATTTTAAAAAATTGTCAAGTGATCCTCTCATGTCATGTGTTTCAAACTTTAAGCTAAACCAATATTGCTTCACTATGTAAGATTTGGGCATTAATAAGCATACACACATAGTATGCTTCCAGTGCAGCTTTGACAGAAAATGAGCTGGATGCTGCCGGGAATGAGAGGCGGTAAGTGAGTAGACCCAATCCTACAAGAGGCTGTTGGAAAGGAGATCTAGGGTGTTCAGGAAGTGGTGCAGGAGATGTGAATCTTTCAGAATGCCACTGATGCCCAGACAGCAGTAAGGAGGGAGATGCTGCAAAGAATGCCACCATTGTAGTCACTGTCACCACCATCACCACCATCACCAGCTATCTACTGTTTTCTGTCCCACTGGATGTAGCCATCACTAGCATTTTCTGCACCACCATGCTAGATGCAGGGCTGGTGCAAGAGTATTCGGCACCCTAGGCAAACCTTCAGTTATGCACTCCCTCCCTCAATTTACTTATCAGTGCATCTCCATCACTGGAAAGAAATACGACGAGTGAGATAATCAAATTTGCAGATGACACAAAATTGTTCAGAGTAGTTAAATCACAAGCAGATTGTGATAAATTGCAGGAAGACCTTGTGAGACTGGAAAATTGGGCATCCAAATGGCAGATGAAATTTAATGTGGATAAGTGCAAGGTGATGCATATAGGGAAAAATAACCCATGCTATAATTACACAATATTGGGTTCCATATAAGGTGCTACAACCCAAGAAAGAGATCTAGGTGTCATAGTGGATAACACATTGAAATCGTCGGTGCAGTGTGCTGCGGCAGTCAAAAAAGCAAACAGAATGTTGGGAATTATTAGAAAAGGAATGGTGAATAAAACGGAAAATGTCATAATGCCTCTGTATCGCTCCATGGTGAGACCGCACCTTGAATACTGTGTACAATTCTGGTCGCCACATCTAAAAAAAGATATAATTGCGATGGAGAAGGTACAGAGAAGGGCTACCAAAATGATAAGGGGAATGGAACAACTCCCCTATGAGGAAAGACTAAGAGGTTAGGACTTTTCAGCTTGGAGAAGAGACGACTGAGGGGGGATATGATAGAGATGTTTAAAATCATGAGAGGTCTAGAACGGGTAGATGTGAATCGGTATTTACTCTTTCGGATAGTAGAAAGACTAGGGGGCACTCCATGAAGTTAGCATGGGGCACATTTAAAACTAATCGGAGAAAGTTCTTTTTTACTCAACACACAATTAAACTCTGGAATTTGTTACCAGAGAATGTGGTTAGTGCAGTTAGTATAGCTGTGTTTAAAAAATGATTGGATAAGTTCTTGGAGGAGAAGTCCATTACCTGCTATTAAGTTCACTTAGAGAATAGCCACTGCCATTAGTAATGGTAACATGGAATAGACTTAGTTTTTGGGTCCTTGCCAGGTTCTTATGGCCTGGATTGGCCACTGTTAGAAACAGGATACTGGGCTTGATGGACCCTTGGTCTGACCCAGTATGGCATTTTCTTATGTTCTTATGTTCTTACATTACTCCCTCATACTGATGGAAGTGGCTCCAGCACAACACTCTCTTCTTTGGCAGTATTGGCTTTGGCTGGCACTGCTATGTACCTCACATTGGCTAATTTTTCTGCCCCCATACTTTTGGCGATCTAGGCAACTATCTAGTTTGCCTGATGGAAGCACCGGCCCTGCCTGTATGGCCCCTGACCCAGACTGCAGCTCTATTAGCACCAGTGGCTGTTTCTCAACATCCACTATCCTTCCACCACCTCCTTTTATGGAACCACCAATACCACCTCCAGCTATACAGCATGATGCATCACCACCGCTGCCACCAGCTTGGGGAGAAATTCCCACTTCTCCCAGGGAGATGGAGGCAGAAGAGGAAAGGCCCACCACTGCTGCCCATGCAGGCCCCTCCAGCATCTCACAGGTCACACAGCAACCATGTCCTGAGCCATACAAAGTAAGCAGTGACCTGATACCATTGTGGAAGAATCAGTGTTTGTCTTGCTCCAGAGCTTCTTGCATCCACAAAAAGAGGGTGCCAAAGGAAGCATTAACTTTATGTTATTTATTCTTCTGCACTTAGCAAACATCGTGTAAGTAAATGCACATTTATCATCTAAAATGTCTGAGTATCAGAATGCTCCTTTGACTCATGCAATGTATTGGCTACAATTCATTCTGAGTCCTCTCTTCTTCTTCTTCCTCCTCCTGTTCTTCATCCTGATTCTCCTCCAATCACTTTGGAGGAGGCAGGCATCTGGTTTGTCCAGCTTATGCAGTATACAGCAGGTTAGAAATATCTCACCATGAATCTGAAGTACGTCCAGTGAGCAGGATGGATGGAAATGTGAGCATATGCATCCTTCAGATCCAGAGTGCATATCCAGTTCCCCACTTGGATGACAGGTAGAATGGGTAAAGGTACTTCATATTTAATTTCTCCCATAACATCCCCTTGTTCAATCTTCATAAATCCAGGATAAATCTCAATTTTCCTGACTTCTTGGGGATAAGAAAATAGTGGAAATAGAACCCCTTGCCATTTTGCTTGGGAGGGACAAGTTCTATCACCCACTGACTGAGAAGCAATTCCACCACAAGACAAAGTGGAGCCATGTGAGATGGATCCAGAATGGAGGACAAGCATTGGTGAAGTGCTGGAAGTCAGGAGAAGTGCAATCACTAAGCAGACTCCACTTCATCTCACTGATAGCCCTTGTCATCTCATTGGATGCTGCCTGCCTCTTTCCCTGTGACAGTACCACTGAACACCACTCCATTTCCTCCACTGTGGGCTGTCACTTCTTAGCTATAGTTGGGGACTACTGCTGCTGCTGGCCTGCCACCTGACTGCTAGAAGAAGCTGAAGTCTTTGAAGGAGCTTGAGGAACACTCATCCCCTTTTAAAAGACTAATGTTCTCTGTCATGCAGAAGGGGCCTTCTGGCTACTACTACCATTCCCAGGTGCCTATTGAAAGGGATGCTGCTTCTTCAAGTGATGCTGTTCAACATCTTTGTGAGTGACATTGCAGAAGGGATAGAAGGTAAAATGTGTTTATTTGCGGATGACACTAAGATCTGCAATACAGTAAACACACTGGAAGGAGTAGAGAGAATGCAACTTTATTTAAGGAAGCTTGAACAGTGGTCGAAGATATGGCAGCTGGGATTCAATGCCAAGAAATACAGACTCATGCATCTGGGGTGTTGTAATCCAAAAGAGCAGTATGTGATCAGGGGTGAATGGCTGTTGTGCACAGAGCAAGAAAGGGACCTTGGGATGATTGCATCTAGTGATCTGAAGATGGTGAAGCAATGTGACAAGGTGACAACTAAAGCCAGAAGAATGCTGGGTTGCCTAGAGAAAGGAATAACTAGTAAGAAAAAGGAGGTGATAATCCCCTTGTACAAGTCCTTGGTGAGGTCTCACCTGGAGTATTGTGTTCAGGTCTTGAGACCAAATCTCAAAAGGGACAGAGACAAGATGGAGGCAGTCCAGAGAACGGTACAAAAATGGTGGTGGTGGTGGTAGGGGGGGGGGAGGTCTCCATCAAATAACTTATGAGGAAAGATTGAAGGACCTAAATATGTATACCCTGGAGGAGAGGAGGTACAGGGGGGGATATGATACAGACCTTCAGATATCTGAAAGGTTTTAATGATGCAGAATCAACAAACCTCTTCCGTTGAAAGAAATCAGTAGAACTAGATGTCACGAAATGAAACTCCAGTGAGGACGACTCAGAACCAACGTCAGGAAATATTTATTCATGGAGAGGGTGGTGAATGCCTGGAATGGCCATCCTGAGGAGGTGGTGAAAATTTCAAAAGGGCATGAGATAAACACTGTGGATTCCTAATGGTTAGAGGATGAAAATGAAGAAAAGAGTGCATGGGAGTAACTTGCTGGTGTGGTGGTTACTACCCTTAACCAATAAGCCTTCATACTGTTGTTGCAACTTCATTATTGCTCTATGATGAAACTCCATTGTTGCTCTCTGCTTTAATAGCAGGAGGAAAAGAGGAAAAAGGGGAATTAGATTCAGACAGCAACCAACAAGGACATTGAATTTTATGGTCTGGGAAAACAAATAAGCCTGGGGGGTAAACAATTAAGCATGGAGGTAATTTGCTGATGTGGCTGTTACTACCCTTAACCAATAAACCTGATACTTTTGATGCAACATCAACATTGTTCTCTGCTTCAATGGCAATAGGTAACAGGGAATTGGACTCAGACAGCAACCAAGGGTCCTGACGTTGACGGTTTGGGATACTAAGTATTGGGGAGATCTGTATGGCACGGCAGATGCTACCATAAGCTTGTGAGCAGACTAGACCTTTTAGTCCTTTTCTGCCATCATTTTCTATGTTTCCATGCGTAAGTGGTGCAGTTGCTTCCCTTGGATGATGTACTTTGCACAATAGTTATAACGCGCAAAGCCATGGGTCTTCCCTCATTTCAAAATGGCTCCAGATCACAGATTTCTTTTGTGATCCCTTGCTTCTATCTGCATCATTTTGGGTGGATGGCACTGCTGGCAGTGAAGTGGGGGTGGTCATAGATGGAGCCTGAGGAACTGCAGCAGAGGATCCGCTCATCCTCTGTTTGTGCACTTTCAGTGTAGCCTGCTTTCCCTCACTAACATTGTCCTGCATCTCTCTCCTCTGTCAGTGACATGGAAGCTAGCATGGTACTGACTAAACCTCCTAATACAGGGTCTTCAGCTAATGCCTCTCCCATCTCTGCTTCAGGAAATCCTTTGAAATGAGATTCATCAAGCTCTGAATCAGAAGAGGATGACAAAACTGATCTTGTAACCACTGCTGAACTAAGGGTTTGTGCTGCTGGTTTCGGTTTCACCACTTGAATTTGAACTTCTATGGGCACTGGGGATTGTACTCTGCTGCTGCTAGTACTACTCATGCCTTCCCTTTCCCTCTCCTCTGAGCTAGCAGGATCTGGCTGAGATACTGATGGAACAACTGGCATGTATTCCCCAAATCTCAACTTCTTGTGGCTTGACATGCCTTTCTCTCCTGATGATGTTTGGGATTTGAATAAATCTTTCTTTATCTTAGTTGGGGGACTCACTGTTGTCTTGTCCAGCAAATCCCCTGCCAACAACTGTGAACTTCCCACGTTCTTTGCCCGACATGATGGATTTTTTTTCTCCTGCAGTGCTGGATAAAAATTATTCTCAATTAACCTTTATTTCTGAAAATTTGGTGGTTAGTCACACTGATTACACTAATGTGATGAACTACTACAGTGATCCTTTGATGTGTAAGGTTGAACAACACATAGAGAGAATACACTACAGTAGAACAACTATTTTAATAATTTGCTCTGCTAGAGACTACAGTCATTCTGATGCACACAACACACAGAGAAAAAGCATAGAATGATATAATTCTATACTATGTGGGTGAGCTCACTACTGGTAAAACAGAAGTAAAAGTGTGTGCACTAGTAAAACAGAAGTAAAAGTGTGTGCACTAGTAATTTAAATGCACCAGCAAAACAAAATAAATAAAATAAAATCCCAAAAGCGACTTACTTTTGGGATCTGTCAAGATCGCAAAAGTAAGTCGCTTTTGGAAAAAAACCAAAATTGTCGCTTTTGGAAAAAAACCAAAATTTTGAAAAAAAACCAAAATTGCTTTTGGTTTTTTTTCGCTTCGCCGCTGTCAGTGTCTATTATCCCCTCCTCCCGGAGCAAGGCTGCTTTTCGCGCCCTGCTCCTGGAGGAGGGGAGAAGAGACACTGACAGCGGCGAAGCAACTTACTTTTAGCTTTTCGTTTTTTCGCTTTTTTTTTTTTGCTTCGCTGCTTCGTACTGCCAGTCCCTTCTCCCCTCCTCCCGGAGCAAGGCTGCTTTTCGCGCCCTGCTTCGGGAGGAGGGGAGGGGGACTGGCAGTCCCGACTTCCTGGTATCTGTCATTTCAAATGACATTTGAAATGACAGATACCAGCGTGGTGTGAAGCGTTAGGCCCGCGCACCCAGGATACTGTATAGGCGCTCTATCCAGTAAAATGGGTTGCGCGGGCCTAAGGCTTCACGGACGCGGTTTACATTTACATAAAATTAATGTTCAGGATCGAGCGGTAGGTGTGCTGCACTGTGCGTGCGGCAACCGCGGGTGCCGCAGGCACTAACGCAGCTCTTCCTACCGCTCGGTACAGGATAGACCCGAAAGAAAGTTAAAACAGCCTCTCTATATGGGATACTGTTACAGAGTTCAGCTACAGCACTGGTACTACACTGGTAGCAACAGGATTAAAATTAAATAAATCACTGCAACATTTTCCAGTGCCAGCCAGGCAGGCCATGCAGCCTGGATTGACTTACCCATAAAGGAAAGGGAATGCTGGAGAACATTAACCTCCCTCTAAGTTAGTTGCTGTGACAGTAGTGACGTTAAAAAAAATTATAAACCTATGCAAATTAACACAGTGTGACAACAGCTAACAGCTAAAAGGTTTAGAACAGATGGAATGTTTCTAATGTTTAACTAAAGCACTGTTGATACAGAAGTCTTTAGTAAATACAGAATTAAAACACAATAGCAAAGCAGGATGTATCCTCCATGAGTGAGAGAGAGAATCCAACTGCAAGCTGAAACAGTCAGGGCTTGCAATACAAAGAATAGAAAGTTCAGATATTCACTGATTAAGAAAAATGCATCCCTCTGATATGTTCCCTTGCTTTGTCATTCTGGATTCCTTGACAACAGATCCTGGTTCTCTTCTGACCTCACACATGAATCATAGGCATGAGGGCTGGTTGCTATGGAAACTCCTGCATGACCTGCCCAGACTCTGAGACTATAGTTTTAATGCAGCCAATGCTTTTCAATGGGGAAACATACACAAATGAAATGAATGACATATGTTTCATTCTTTGGACTTGCTCATACGTTATTGGGGCAAATGAATCAAATAAATATGGTATATTCATCTCGGATAAGCCATTCATTTTAAATGAATGCATATCCCTAACAATGTCTTGCTCTTCAAAAAAGGTATGCCCAGGCAGTGATTTGATAGCAGCAATTCTGGTGTATGCCTTATAGCCTTTAAGGTAGTTTGCCAGTAATCTATCAGATTTATTGTAATCAGCATAATATCTAGATTTATGCAAAAAATATTCTTCCCAGCTCTATCGCTGGCACAACAAATCCACGGGTTGAGTTGGGAGCTATTGTAGATGTAGAACCTCACTTGTCTGATAAGGAAGTGACCCTGTATAATTTATTTCTCCTACAAAGTGTAAGACAGGACTTTGTTTTGTTTGCAAAATTATCCTTTGATTAAAGGTCTGTGGTAAATTCTGATAGCTGTGTCAATTAGAGATGTGCTTCGGCTGAACCTTTTGGTTCGGCCTTCGTTATCAGCCCACCGCGGGAAATTTCGGTTTCCCGTAGTTCGGGCCTTTTTTTTGGCCACCCTGAATTTCAGGTTAGTACACACTAACTCCCCATTAGTGCACGCTAACATTTAAACGTTAGCGCGCACTAACCCGAAAAATGAATTTTTCCAAAATTTCAGAAAAATTTTGTTTGTGTTTTGGGTTTCCCAAAACAGGAAGAATTAGGCAATTTTGATGAAATTGCCTAATTCGTCAAAAATGAACACACATCCCTAGTGTCAATGTCCTTGTCAGACTCTGACAGTCATTTGATTTGCCTCAAAGGCTGCTGCAGAAGACTAGCTGCTGTGTCAAAAGACTCATACACTGACCAGTTAAGGTGCCTTTTCCCCTCTTCTGTGTCCAGGCAGACCTGGCAATAACTTTTTGCTCCCTGTCCAGGGACTCCACGAGGGGCTTAAACTTATTGATGTGGTCATGTAAATACTTAACAATATAAAGCTGATGTACGTTGAACTCCCGAAGATTTTCTTCCAGTAATCCTAGGTGTGTTGGAAAAAAATCCAAGTCTTCTTGGCCCACTTTAAGACTGACTACACCACCATTGACTAGTGGGGGAACTGAATTACACCAAAACCTGGGGCCTGTTGAACTCTGTACTTGAGATCCAGGTTCCTGGCTAGTGGTGAGTGGGAGACTGGATTGTTCTACATTCTTGTTTGCAGGTCCTGAAGAATTTGATATACTGGGATTGCTGCCAGATCACAGGGAGTGTCCAGAATCCAAAGAAACTCAAAGCCTCCATGCATGGGTCTTTGTCCTTCCTGATGTTTACTATGATGGCCTTCCCCAACTTTCTGGTGAATCTAGGGTAGGAGAGGTGTTCTGGTGGGGACAAATCTGACTTCTGCGGTACTAAGTGGTCAGATGTTAGCCAGAGAAGAGACTTCAGGCTGTACTCTGTCAAAATCTTTTAGAATTATCTTTATTTGTAGAAAGCAACAGCCCAAGCAACTTTGCAATTCAATGCAGTTCAACAAAAAAATGTGACAATAGTACTTAGGGTTCAGTGCAATTCTCTTTCTCGAGACTTCCTTCTTCCTCCAGGGGCCTGCTTAATCCCTCTGGGCCCTATCCTCTTATTCCCAGCTAAAGGAAACTTCCCTGACCCAGAATCCTTTGCTGGGTGAACTCTTAAAGAGGACTGGGTCAGATAACTGTGGCCAGTTCTTTAGGATGTTCTGAGGGAGTTTCTTATACACCTCCTCACATATTCTCCCCATCAGCTCTGGCTTGTTAGGTTGAGTGTCCAGCCATGTCTGATCTAACTCCTGGCTCCTCCTCTGTAACCTATATAACTCGACCCAGGATGACCCGCTTCCAGGTGAATTATCCCTACTTATCCGTAAGTTGGCCCTACAATGTGGTAAACTGAGGATAATCATGCCCCAGCCCCACTGGGCATGGCAGTTTGGAAATGACTCCCTCTTCCATCATGGCTTGTCCTGTTGGGCTTCTCAGAATTACCTAAATAGTTGGATATTTCTGTTAATCACCATATATACAGGCAATGTATCTTTCTTCTTATAGATGGTATGCTCTTTTTGAACCAGGCCCTTGTGAACCAGAGTCTTACTACACCCTGAGTCTACCAGGGCTTGGGTGGGTACTTCATCCAGCTTCACCTGGATCAGAAATATCCATCGTTACAGTTTGTGGCAGTGCTCACTAGAGATGTGAATCGGACCCGGAATCGGTTCCGATTCCGGTTCCGATTCACATCGTGATTTTTTTTAGTCCGGCCCGATCAGGTTTTTTTTTTATCGGCTGCGCCCAAGCCGATAAACAAAAACCCACCCAACCTTTTAAAACTAATCCCTTAGCATCCCACACGCCCCCCCCCCAAACCTTTTACAGGTACCTGGTGGTCCAGTGGGGGTCCCGGGAGCTGCCACTAATAAAAATGGTGCCGATAGCCCTTTGCCCTTACCATGTGACAGGGTATCCGTGCCATTGGCCGGCCCCTGTCACATGGTAGGAGCACTGGATGACCCGTGCCATTTTTAAAGATGGCGCCGGCCATCCAGTGCTCCCTCCATAGGTACTCTTCATCTATACATTCATCTGTCTTACAAAAAAAGCATGCCCATGGGGCAGGTGTTCCTTTGGCTTTCCCTGCTCCTCCCATGGGCTCTTTGTTTTCTGCCTTTCCATATGGGAAATGATCATCTCTATGTTCATTCCCTGCACAAAGGGCACAGAAGGAAAAAGAATCTGTAGTCCCATTCCTGTGTTGTGCCAATATCTCTGAAGTTTCCTTTTTCCTTCAATATGAGGATCATCCCTGCTTTGAAAGTTTACCTTTATCCAAGTGGACTTTACCCTCTAGTCTGAAGGCATCACTAAGCTGACATCTGTAACTTTGTTTCCCTCATAACAACAGTCCCTTCACAAATGATCTCTCCTTCCACAGATGAAGCAAGAGGGAGAGGCTGTGGCCAATGGTCTGGTTTCAGAAGACGGGCTGTCCACCTCAGAGGATCATTCCTGGGGTCCTTCACTCTCATTAGTGTGCTACTGTGGCTGTGTGGGCTGCCTTTCTAGACTCTATACCATGTTGGGCTATAATTTTGCTTGGTAAAAGGTGTCTGTCACTTTTAGTGCTTTTTCTAAAGTGGGCCCTGGGTGGCAGCAGATCCAATTCCACAAGGGCTGGTGAAGTCCATTTAGGAACTGTTCCAGAAGCACCTACCTAGCTACTTTGAGATCGGTCTTTACCTCTGGATGCAGCACGTCCATCAGTCCTCTTTCAGTCGATGAAACAGGTTTCATGGGCTTTCTCCAGGTGTAGGATGCCCCATTGGAACTGTTGTTAGTAGGTTTCTGAGGTCATGCAAGTGCTCCTTTTGAAGTTTATCAGGAAAACCTCTGGTCCTCCCCTGTCTTCATTTTAAACAGGACAGAAGAGAATGGATTTCCCTGGGTTACGGTAGTTTGATTGGCTTGAGCAATCTGCACCCCCCCCCCTCCCCTGCAGCTACTGGGTAAATTTTGAATGAATTTCTGAAGCTGCTGCTGCTGCCCTATGTCAGGGTATGTACCAGATGCTCCATGTTTTCTGCTCCTTCATGTGCGCAAGCCTCCATCTAGTGAGTCACCAGGGAGACTGGAGAGATACAGGAAAATAAAAACATTCTCTCTGGCCTTTAAAGCCCTAACAAATGGATTAATTCATTAGCTTCTTTAGAGGCAGTTTGACTAAAGAATGAGGCAGAAGTATGTCAGTAATATAATTTCTCTGTGGGATGGGAAAGAAATGTGGGTGGGTGGGTGGGAGAAGTAAGGAACATGTTTCTTAAAGAGGGGCGAGGTGTGGGATTGGAAGGTTTTAATGTGGAAACTGTATGCTTTTATTTCTTATCAACCATAAGAACATAAGAAAATGCCATACTGGGTCAGACCAAGGGTCCATCAAGCCCAGCATCCTGTTTCCAACAGTGGCCAATCCAGGCCATAAGAACCTGGCAAGTACCCAAAAACTAAGTCTATTCCATGTTACCATTGCTAATGGCAGTGGCTATTCTCTAAGTGAACCTAATAGCAGGTAATGGACTTCTCCTCCAAGAACTTATCCAATCCTTTTTTATACATAGCTATACTAACTGCACTAACCACATTCTCTGGCAACAAATTCCAGAGTTTAATTGTG
This sequence comes from Rhinatrema bivittatum, assembly GCF_901001135.1. Taxonomy (NCBI): domain Eukaryota; kingdom Metazoa; phylum Chordata; class Amphibia; order Gymnophiona; family Rhinatrematidae; genus Rhinatrema; species Rhinatrema bivittatum. The sequence continues at coordinate 229,183,079 of NC_042620.1, read as the reverse complement.
CGTTGAGTAAAAAAGAACTTTCTCCGATTAGTTTTAAATGTGCCCCATGCTAACTTCATGGAGTGCCCCCTAGCCTTTCTATTATCCGAAAGAGTAAATAACCGATTCACATCTACCCATTCTAGACCTCTCATAATTTTAAACATCTCTATCATATCCCCCCTCAGCCATCTCTTCTCCAAGCTGAAAAGTCCTAACCTCTTTAGATATTTCCTCATAGGGGAGCTGTTCCATTCCCCTTATCATTTTGGTCGCCCTTCTCTGTACCTTCTCCATCACAATTATATCTTTTTTGAGATGTGGCGACCAGAATTGTACACAGTATTCAAGGTGCGGTCTCACCATGGAGCGATACAGAGGCATTATGATATTTTCCATTTTATTCACCTTTCCCTTTCTAATAATTCCCAACATTCTGTTTGCTTTTTTGACTGCTGCAGCACACTGAACTGACGATTTCAATGTGTTATCCACTATGATCTACTTTGATCTACTTTGTAAGTTTGCCATGTGCGGTGTATAAATATGAAATGAAATGAAATGAAAGGTGGGGCTTGTCCCCTTGGCTTGATCTACTGAAGTCCCTTGGTATCCCTTAAGCCAGGCCCCAGGAAAAGAAAGAAAAAAAAATCCTCTTCTTTTTCTTCTGTGTCTGTGGGCTCCTGCCTATGCTCCCAGCTTAGACCATTGCTCCCACTGCTACCACCATATGTGGTACTGAGCAGTCAGAGGGTAGCCAGAAAACAGACCAGACAGGACGCTGGCAAAATCTTTTATAAATCTCTTTGTAGAAAGTAACAGCCAGAACTTTGTTATTTTATGGATTTCAACAAACAAATGTAACAAGGCAATTTAAGTTCAGTGCAATTCTTTTTCTCGAGGCTTCTTTCTTCATCCAGGAACCCCGCCTAATCCCTCTGGGCCCTGATCTCTTATTCCAGGCTGAAGGGAACGTCCCTGACCCAGAATCTCTTGTTGGGTGAGCTCTTAAGAAGGTCTGAGTCAGATAACTGTGGCCGGTCCTTTAAGGTGCTCTGAGGAAGTTTCTTATAAAATCCATAACACCCTCCTTCAAATAAAAAGCTGGAGGGATGCTAACCCAAGATCCCAGAGAAGACGATGATTGAGGCAGAAACCTTGGTCATCTCACAGGGGAAATCTTCCACTGGAGTTCCAAGTCAGCCATGCCCTCCACTTCATCCACTAAATGTTGGCTAGATTCCTCTGCAGAGGGGGACATTTTGTTCAACAGAGGTGGGCTAACTTCCACTTCTGGCAGTTCTGATAGTAGCTCTTATGGTATGGAAGAGGAGGGGACTCCCCCTTGGTGGAAAAGAATCTCCCCTCTGATCAGGAGAGGCTAAAGAGTGCTCTCTTCATCACTAGCTGCCAAAAAGGTAAATAAAATCTTCACCAGTTCTGTGATATGAGTCGGAGAACAGACATCTTCCTATGATAATAATATAGGATCCTGCACTGGACTCTAGGTGGAGGCTACCGCCTGCCTCTTGGAGCCCAAGGGCATGATGGAACATAGGGAGGGAACTGGGCTGAGTAAATTAGATGAGGCGAAATGGTGATAAAGGCAACTTTTGAACCAGGAAAGATGGGGGCACAAGGGAACAATCTTCTCTGGGCCCCACCAAAATTGGAGCCAGTACAAACTTCAACGGTGCTAAATGTGCCATGGACACATCCAGGATCTGTGCATCGATGGCACTGAGTACTTTTGCATTGACTGTGCTAAGGAATCAAGCATTGATGGCACCAAGGATCTATGTGCGGATGGCACCGAGGCTTTGACGTCTCCATGGTCTTCTGTACCGATGGTTGCAAGGGCTGATAGCACTCTGTGTTTCAATGATGCCATATCTTTAAGAGCTCTTGCTCAACTGTCACTGACCCCACCAATGGTATCAAAGGGCACTTCTTCTTTGGTACCGATGATCCTCATGATGGAGGAAAGACTTGGGTGTGTGTCATGGAGTATATTGGCTCCAGTACCCAGCGCTTCTGCACCTTGCTTGACCCCAGAGCTATGGTGTACCTGGGATGCTGCTTCATAGGTGGAAGAACCCTGCCCGAAGGGCCTATGCTTGACCTAGCATAAAGGAAGTTCGAGGAGGCTCCACTCTGGAAAGAAGATTGACTCTGTCTCTCCACTGATCTACACAGCTCTGCCATTTTCCATGCCCAGTTCTGCTGCATTCTAGGAGCTAGCTGTCCAACATCAAAGAAATTTGCTGTCATGGTACAGTCCCAGGAACCTGAGTCAGATGTTGTGGCCAATTTTTGATGACACAATCTTTGAAGCCACTATGCGTAGCCTTCTTGGAACCAGACATTTTTCTTTTTAATAAAAAAAAATTATCTTTTTTTTTTTTTTGATCACTGAAAAGTGCTGTTTAAGGTACTTCTGAAGTAGTGAGGCAAAGTCAAGAACAGTAAAGGTAGAAAGCCATTCAGCAGAGATACAAGTATAAGAGAGAGGGTACAAGTCTGTGTGGAGGCTTGGACAAAAATAGACTGAGGGGCTCATGAGGCTGCGTGCACATGGGAATTCCCAAGCATGTTAAGTAAAAAAAAAACTTACTGAGCTAAAGAGATGGGCCTGTTCAGAGATGTCAGACGACATCACTCTATAGCTATTTTTCATGGCTAATTCAGCCTTGCTTGTTGATGGAGAATAATTGTATTGCAATTGTTTGTGTAACTATTACGATTATCATATTTTGTTGCCACCACTCCTCTCTGACAGGGATAATTTTCAAAGCTAACACAGTATGTGCATAAATTGCTTCGGATATTGGTGTAGTTTATGTACATATTTGCCAGCTAAATATGTGCAATATTAAAAAATGAACCCCTTTATTTTAAAATTTAAAAACTCACTTCAGACCTAGGAAAAAGATCTCATTCAGCAAACTCTGTTTTAACTGGTAAAGTCATTTTTATGAACGGTTGTTGATAACATCGTCAACATTCAGAGTGAGAGGATTTGCTTTCAGAAGGCCAGTGTTCATTTTATTCCTACTATTCATAGGATGAAAGTTTATTAAACACTTTTGGAGAGCTAACCCAAAGAAATGGACACAGCCCACAGGGCTGTAAATTTAATCAAACTGTATATTATTTCTGGCCAGTCTAGTGGCAGATGGCAGAGCTGCGAACTGCGAATCCTGACGGTTTGGGAAAGACATTGGCCGTCTGTTTGCCTGAGTCATTTCATTTCATATATTTTCTGGAAGTGATCCTCCTGAATGCTACAGAGAAGGCTGCAGTTGTAGAAGGTGCATCAGGTGCCTCCTGCTGGCCATTCAAAAGGGCAGTGTTAATGAATTTGGCCTCAGGCTTTTTAATCCATTGTCCCAAATGAATATGAATTTTTGCAGCCGCAGCTATAAAAGAACAGGAATAAAGTAGTAAAATGAAAGGGCCTCAACACACAATGGTCTTGGGATCCACAAAAGACTCCTTGGGATATACAATAGAAAGACAAGAGGATAATGATGCCCTTACGTAGAGTTTTTGTCCACTACCCCTTTCAGCAACACTAAATAAGAATTATTACCCAGTTAAAACTGATATTCATTGTATTTATGACATAATATGAAAGGCTGAATGGATAATGAAGACAGTGGAACCTGGTAACTGCAGGTTTCTGCAGATATCGGAGAAAGGAAAGCTGTCCCTCCAGTTTTAAGTAGGAAACATATATGAACAGCTCTTAACCACTAGTGTTGATACGGAGAAATAGTAAAGGTTCTAGTAAAACAACTTAGAATTTTAGAAAGAAACATGAAATTAAATTGGCATAACCTCAGCAGACTTAGATTTGGATAGGAATGTCACAGAAGCGTAGAAATTCAGAACAGGAACTTCCAGGCCAACTTATTCTGTTCACCATCCCTCTACCTGCTTCAGTAGTGCAAATGTTACTTGAACTATCACACTACCCATGGTTTTGCACCAATATGGATGCTTCTTATATTGCTTAACATATTTTGATGGAAGAAAGTTTGCATTTATAATTCTAATTGAATCCCCATACCACCATTAAATTAAAGATCAGGAGCTTAAAGCAATTTGTAAAAGGTGGAGTGGACTGCTGTCAGTAAAGTACACTGAATTAAAGTGATGGCTGTTTACTCTTTGTATGTGTTGCAAAAACAGATTTCTAAACACTCTGAAGAGCGATGAACATGATTGATTATCTGTCTTTCTTATGTCTAGAGAGCCATATTAATTTGATACTGTAAAACTTCTAAGATGAAATATGCATTAGCCTTATTTTCCTGCAGTGTGTTGTTTCATACTATTTTTTTTTAATACACTATGATCACTCTGTCTTGGAGAGGCTGGGGATGGTACTGTAAAATGCAGATTTGGCTTTCAGTTGAGGGAGGAGGAGGAGGAGGATGACTGAGGTGGAGATTTCATCACTCTGCAGCTTGCCATGGGTCAGTTTAACCTTGAAGGCTGTTTGTCCTTTGTGCTGGCTGCAACATGATGTAAGAGGAAGAGGAAGTGTACAGTATGTAACTTAAAATGGTTTTACTTCTGTGGTGCATTATTGCTACAAAAGCAATCTTTCCAGTAGCAACACCGATCCCATGTCTGGCATTAGTTCAGTTTGCATAATGCTTCCTTCCCTGAGGCAGACAGAATCTTCGAAGGAGGTTCTTTCCTGCAGGGTCAGTCGCATGATGTCATTTAGTGTAAGAATGAAGAAGAGTGCCATTGTGCATCACCAGAAAAATTACTATCATGGTATTAGTTCAATCAAACTTACATCATTTTTTTTTTATCTTTGAGAAAGGGGAAGCCTCTTAGATTCCCACTTGCTAAAATGTGAATTTCATTCACTAAAGTTTAGTGAAAATCTTGGCCTGGCTCTTTTAGAAAAAAAAACCAAAAAAATAAAACCCTCCTGGATGCTCTAAAGTATTCACAAATGTAATTCCTAATTAGCTCCTACTTCCATTACCAAGTTGAAGGATGTGATGAGGATCCTTTCTTAATTTGCCATTATTGAGAAATATAAAGGAATACTGTTTCCTTTCATAATATTTTGGTTTGATCTTGAAATCAGTATGATTTTTAAATTATGAAATGTTGGAGGGCTGTGCCATGCTGATGATTGTACAAACACTTTTACTGATAATACCTCTTTTGTTACATTTTCTAATGTATAACTGTTTAAGAATGGTAGTGAGACTAGCACAGAAGTAGCATTTGCCTACACTTGTATCATCAAGATGTATTATAAACCTGACTTGTTTATCCCCTCTTTGAATTATTATACCTTGCAGTATATTTAGCTTATACCTTAACAGTCTGCTAATTCTCTCTTAGGATTCATTAAAGATCCTAAACAGGGCTTGCATCTGTAACAACAAAGGATATTCTGGTAAGAACCCTCTTACAATGAAGTTGTTCCAGGGGAATATGAGCTGTTGATTTCCCCATTGTGAAAGCAATTCAGGCTCTTTACCTGTTACCTATGCAGGTAGAAATCATTATGCATTAGAAGTATAGCATCCACTACTTTGAATGCATTACAGCAAGTTCTTATGTACTTCACATAAGCTGTCTGGCGGTGTAGCCTAGTGGTTAGTTCATATGGTTCAATCCTAGGTTTTAATCCATTGACCTTCACATCCTTTATTAACCTTAAGCTGATCCCTTAGCTTGACTGCAGTACAGCTCTTTCTGTATTTCAAGTTAGCTACAGCTTTTTCTGATTATATAATCTATTTGTGCATAAATAATTTTCTGGCTTGTTTTCACCATAGATCTCGATGGCATTTAAAATTTGTGAGGCTATAATTTCAGTCCCTTTTCTGTTTGTAAGATTCTTTTGACATAGCTTTGAAAGAGGTGATATAAAAATCAAATACAATTTGCTCTATAAAAAAAAAAAATATGGAATGAACTTTAAAAGCCCGGCACAAGCCAAAACCAGGAGATATGCGAGTATGTCCGGCCAGCGCAAGCAGAGTGGATTTTAAAAGCCACCCCTGTACGCACGTATCTCCCGGTACATGCACAAGTGAGAAAGCCCATAAAGGGGGGAGGGGGGGGGGATGTGGGCATGGTCTGGGCGGGGCAAGAGAAGGAAACGGGCATTCCGGGGCTTTAAATATGGAATGTGCACGTAGGTATTTGCGCGCACAAGCGCACGCCAGGGTCCTTTGCCGCAAAACTCTAGTACTGCTATGGATGGTGTGTAAGTAATAAAATAAAAAAAATCTAGGCTAGTCAATAGGGTTTTAAGGATCGGAGCTAACAGGGGGGGGGGGGGGGAAGGGAGACAAATAAACTAGTGGGGGTTGGGAAGTCCTATCCCTTAACTGGGCGAACTAGGAATCAATTGGGAAAATTGCCTATAGCATCGATGCACGTTCCTTATAAAATTCCCCCACTTACGGCGTAGAGGTGGTATTTGCACGCACATGCGCACATCAATGCACCTACATGTATGCCTCCGTGGCTGTTTCAAAGTTACTGTCCCACTGCATATGTTCACTGTCCTTGGATAACCACAGCTTGCTTTGTATCAAAAGTAGTACTAGTGAGATTGTTGACAACACTTGCTATTTAGATCCTAGGCTCTGTGGATTCCTCTTCTAGTCTGATTTCTTATGGCTTCCTTTAATTTTTGTCCCTGTACTATATGTTTTATTGTGTATGATTTTACATTTGCTTGGAATAAAATGTATGTCCCTTTATTGTAGCGATACCAAAATAACTCTTTTCATATTTATCCTGCATTCATACCTTACAGTGACTTGCTTTAAATATCAAAACAGTATCACTCGATTTTGTTTCATAATGGCGACAACAAGAAAATCTCAAACTTTAACACACTAAAGGCACGGTTTTAAAAGGCCCGCGCACGTGAAAAAAAGGGGGGGGAGGGGTTACTTGTGCGGCCGGGCGTTGCACGTGCCGCGCACATTTTAGAACAGGCTCGTTACACGCAGAAGTGCTGGGCCGTGGGGTGGGGGCCGGGCGGGGCAGCGGCCATTAGCTGCTGTCCCGGGGAAGCACACGCCGGCAGCCAGCCATCGCACGGAAGATACTTCTGTTCGGGAGGAGCAGTAAGTATTAAAATAAAAAAAATGGGGAAAGCTAGGGTAGGTTTAGGAGTCAAGGAGGAGAGGGGAAGAAGGAGGAAGGAGGAAGGATAGGGATAGGTTTAGGAAAGTTCCCTTCCAGTCCATGCCTTAATTGGAGAGGACAGGGAGGGAACTGGGCAAAGGCCTGATCTGTCGCTGCATGTGCATTTGAAATTTCTCCCCCACCCCTTGCACGCGCGAGTCGCGGGATGCGCGTGGGGTTGTTAAAATCCAGTGCGCGCGTGTGCGGATATTGCATTTTATATAACCTGCGTGCGCCGATGCATTCATGTTATAAAATGATCACATCCATGTGCACGTGCCAGGAGCCATGCGCACACGGACGCGCACGCGCTCGTTTTTAAAATTGACCTTTAATATTTTTGCGGGAATGAAATAAAACTCAAAACAAAAAAGAATAACATATACAAAGTTAATTGCCACCTAAATGGATTTTTTTTGTCTAATGCAGCTGCTTTGACTGCATAAAGGTGAACAGGCTTATTTTAAATCAGAACCCCAGCACGCAAAAGTAGGTTTGTGGTTTCCTTGCCTAACCTATTCATGTTCCCTATTGGTTACAAAAATGTTGAGTGGTACATTGTCTTCAAGTGACTCTTCTCTACTAGAAAAGGATCTAGTTTACACAGAACCATCAGTGACCAGAAGTGAGAAGGGCAAAGTGATCGGGAACTATATTCACATACTTGTAAGCATAATATAAACAGAAATGAGTTGGTTAGGTTTCAACCGCTACATATAAAACATAGATTTAACTTTGTGTTTAAGGAAATTAAAAGGAAAAAAAATGATATGGTGTTTAATTCACCCAGTCTGAGGCCAGAAAGGAGTTCTTGGTGCATAGTTATTCAGGAAAGCCAGCAAATTTAAAAAATAAAACAATGAGACTTTTCTTTTTTTGGATGTTTTTCAGACAGACAAACTCTATAAGGCACCAGCTTCTGCTGTGAGATTTGGAATAGCGCACCCTGCCTCCTCGGTACCAGAATGGAGAATAATAGTTCCCAGTGGTTGATAGAAGAACCCCTGGGTTATCAGGCTGGTAGTATTTCCCTGTTTGTGTCGGTCATTGTCCATCCTGGACTCTCCTGTGTGTGTGTGCAAGTATCACTTCATGTGGTGCCTGTGTCTGAGTGCCTTGCTGTGTAATCCTGTCTTGGGTGTTTGTGTCATTTGTATGCAACTTTAACACAGGGTCTGCTCCCTCCTGTTCCTCTCTGTAGTGTGCGCTATGGTATTGTTCTCTTTCTGTGGGTGTAGTCTTTTATTGCATGTAATAGAAAGTTGCATGCTGTTTCTGTGTTTGCTGCATCGTGGCTATCATTGTTTTTCTTTTTCTTTCTTGGTTATACTTTTTGTTTTTTTCCCTTCTGTGCATCCTGACTTTCCATACTTTATTCATTCATCTTAATATAACTGCAAGCCCTTGCTTGTAGCTAAGATTTTTCCCACTTCTGTTTTTCCCTGACTATCCAGTGCATGCAACAACTTCTCCAAAGAGCTGGTGTTCTGAAAATTAGTCATGCCACCAGTGGTTGTGTGACTGCATTCTCTCACTTTGCTCTGGAGCTGAAGGGATGACCCCAGCTATAGGTGTAGTTATGTATGCTGCCTTCTTTCCTGCTTGAAGAAACATAATAAAATATTGACCCAAACTACAGGTTCAGTAGAAAGCACACACCACTTCCGAGAACTATCTGAGCCCAGAAATGCTGCAAGTCTTTCTAGCCTGGGAACTTCAGTGCTTCCCTAGTAGCAGTTGTGGTAACGCCAAATGGAAGCCAACTGTGAACGCTACTCAGGAAGAAATTAAATAGAGAATCTGAAATTAGAACAAAAGTTGACATCCCTTTAGTTTTATTTCTAATTTTTATTTCATTCCGGTGTGGACACCAAAAATCCCAGAGGCAAAAAATACTTACTATTAAGACAGAAATGTGCACTGTTTAGAAAAGTGAAACACATAATCTTACTGATACCTTATTTAAAGAAAACAGAAGAGGTTGTGCAATAACTGAATCATCGTATCAGTTTTCCTGCAGAAGCTTTTAGACCTCTTCAAAGGTTCTTCTATCACATCTGAGTAAGAATCCTTTGTGTTGAATCAGTAAAAGGTACCGAACAACCTATTTTGCTTTCTTTTTAACTTGTCCTATTTTGTGTGGCTCTGGATAGTAAACTGTTTCATTTACGATTTGTTCCACTTCAAGTGTAATACAGCTATCTGGCCATAAAGCATTTGAAAACCAGCTTTGTCCTGGATTAGTGTCATAATTGATATGCAAATTAGTTTATTATTTTTACAGGGATGTTCCAATGCGGAAGCTGGCAGTCAGCTTCAGAGTGGAATGCCTGTTCTATGAGATGGGAAAAAGGATGAGGAAGAAAGAGATTTAAAAAAAATCCAATGAAGGCCTAATATTCTTGAAGTGAACTAGCTAACATATTTTCTGGAACATTATAGCTAATGCATTAGTAATACATTTCCAGCAGAGAAGTCAATGAGTTGCCAACTTGTAAGGTACTATTATATATTAAATTCAGTGGTTAGGAGTTGGCAAGTGCAATGAGGGCATTTTGTTATTCTATATTAGATTAAAGGTAAATGGCAAAGCTATAAATAGATTACAGAACCTTGGATGGCAGTGGGGGACTTTATGATTTTTTTTAGATATAAAAAATATTACACATCTTTAAACATAAACCACTACCAAGTTGCTTTCAACTTAGAACGTCTTTTCAACTTATTACCAACCAATAAGCTGAGGCTGGTTCAGGTGGTGATTTTGTTTGCAACGGTTTGTAGTAAAGTTCAATGAAGTCCAAGTCTATACTCCTAAAAACCTAAGGACCCTAATGGTGCACATTTTTCCCTGACTTGTTAACCCTCTAGCAATCACATTATATTATCTGCCAAAAGTGCATCACAAGCTTCCTTTTTGAAAAGCTTCCTTCTTAAGCAATCTAATAGCCAAGTGTCCTATATGATAGATCTGAGTGGCTTTTAGAAGTTTTTCTTTAGTGGGGACTGAATACTATGTTTTAATTTCATTTAAATTCTAAAACTGTTTTATTGTTCTGCATACATTAACTCTACTATACAAAACATTCATGTGATTCTGGCATGGAGTATAGTTAAGGACTGACTAGTAAAAAAGGATGAAGTCTGCTGCTCTACCAATCAAGTTTTCACTCTGCAGCCCCTTTATCATGTCTATAATGAGCTCCCATCTATCTTTTCAATCCCTACCTGAGATACCAGTCTGTCCTGCGGCTAGTGTAATGGACTGAACAAATTATGCTACACGAAGAGGTTTTGTAGTAAGAAATAGACTAGGAGCAGGAAAAAAAAATCTGATCTTGACGAGAAACTTGTTCTAAAAATGCAAGCAGTGAGAACCGCAAACATTCAGCATATTTGCTGGTTCATCTGTAATAGTGTTATACTGTAGTAGTGGTAGGATGGCAATACTGTACTGTGAGTATACATACATTGTAACAGAGTATTGCACAAATCCTACAGCTAGAGTTAAAGTACTGTTGTGGTTGATATTATTCTGTATTCTATGGTAGTTCAGCTCTGATCCCAAGTGCTATAAATCTTCTCCCATTTAACATACTATGTGGCATTATTGGCTCCTTACCATTGCTTCTTTGCTTATTTGTTCCCTTTCTCTTGGAGCTGTTTCCCTCTTGCTTCCTCTTTACAAATATTAAATAAGTCTTAATTTGATAACTTCAACACCAAACACTTTTGAACTATACCAGTCAGATGTCATTTATCACTTTGTCAAGGTCAAACGTTCTTTTCCTCTTTGCCAACTGATAAGCCTCGTTATTACACATTGATTTAGCAGAGGCGCCTTTGTCACAGTTTTCCCTCTCTCACTCTTTTTTTTTTTTTTTTTTACAGAACATTACGGTCTTAGCATTCTTAAATTTATCATGCATTTTTCGTACTGAATTCATAACCACGTTAGAGGAGAGTATGTCCTAACTTATTTCTCAATGCAATCTATTTATCACTGCAATAGGCCAAATCAAAAGAAATAACTGTGAGAAGCCATATGAGAAAGTGAAAGACATGTTACTGGGAAGAAGAGAAGCACATTTCTCCTGGTCGCACAAAGAGTAGGATTGATTGGACTAGAAACAGAGTTTCCAGCCTTTATTGTTCCTTGCCACAATTATCAAAGTGCATTGGCAATACACATAAATTAAAAGGTGACTATGAACGGGGCAGCCCAAGGCATAGGAAGAGGTGTCCAAGATAAGTAAAATAGGGGAAGGATTTTGAGCAAAGCAGAGAGGAAGGTGGGAAAAAGTAAATAAGCAAGTAAAATCTACTAAACTGAGGATAGTAGCATTATCAACATCTTGGAATATCTTAATCCATAGGCATTTGCTTTATGTTAACTGTTGCTAAGATAACTTGGATTCCAGTGTAACTTTATTATAAAATCTGTAACCAACCATTAAGCCAAAAGCAAATGACTGACAAAGCATGAATACAATATAATGAACAATTGCCATTTCTGTGTAATGAACAAACTGCCTGTTTGCATTATAGGTATTCTTTCATTCTGATGGTCACGACATAAAGTGCATCATTAATATAAGGTCCTCCTTTTACATGCCTCACCTAATTGTGCCATTTATCCCTGCCTTCTAGTTTGGGCTCCTAATTTTGCTTGTCTCTGGCTCTGCGCCTCCTCTCTCACACCTCCGATCTTTCCCTTCTTCATATGCGTCTTCCCTTAGTTGCTCCCTACATGCCCCATATGCCTTTCTCCTGACTGTGCTCTTCTTCTATACGTTCCCCCATATGCACATACCCTACGGATTGTGAAATCTTCCAATGCAATAAACCTCTTAATTAAAAATCTCTAACCTTCCATATATCACACAAATATGTGGTGTTGCCATAGAAAACTAGTTGTGATAACTTTTGTGAGCCAATGACGGTGCAAAAGAATGCCGAGTTATATTTGCCAGGATGGCCATAAGACTGGATTTCCTATCGTTTATGTTAGCACCATAATGTTACTCTAGTGATTCTTGCTGATACTTACATAGTATATATATTTTTTCAGCACAATATATAGTTTTTGTTTTCAAATTCTTTATAAGTGATGCCTAGTAAACCTGGATTCTAATGTAGGCATCGCCTTTAGTCTAATTTAACTCTTAGAATTCAGCTTAAATACATGAAAATCCATAGTATGGCATCATATTATCAATGTGGTTGCATCAAGTAACACATTAATAATGATTTTACAGCTTGACTCTACTTTTTATTATTCCTTTTCTTTTGCTTTCCTTATTAATGTCTGGGCCATATGCATACTAGAAAATTGCTAATTAAACTGTTTAAGTGTTAAAGACAGGTTTCCATACATTCTGATACTGACGCATGTAAATTAGGAAATTCACATACACTCTTCATCTTATATCTGAAATGAATCCAAGGAAGAAAATCAGTTTGAAAGTTATGTCAAATCATGAGACCAGTTATGCTATCAGACTGAAAGGAAAGTCAAATGTTGACCACCTATAAGAATTGGGAACAATTGTTGTAATTCACAAGAGCTTTAAAACAACATCACTTGATATTTAATTATATCCTTCCTAGAGAATTTTCCAAGTGAAAAAAATGAAGAAAAGAAGACGTGTTTTGACGTAAAAACACTCTCTTTTTGTTAGAAGAGCTTGACTTCCAGCAGTTTTGAGTACCCTTGCAACTGGCATCTTTAAGTACAAACGCATATCACCATATGATGCTTGCTTTTCTGAAGTAATTAATGCTATGAAAGTGGTAATTCTGTCTAAAGCTAGTTGAATAAAATATAAAGGGCAATCTTCGGTAAAAAAAAATATATATATATGCCATTTTACTGCAATTAAGACATGGCAATTTTCAGAAGGACATTAAGCTAACGGTAATAAAAAGAAACCTTAAATGAATACGAATGTGAAATAATGAGATTGTGACAGGGAACCTATTACAGCATTTTATTTACAGTTCCAATCTATGATGTCTTGGCAGGGGCTTGCACACATAGTTTCCAGAAGCTTCTGCTGAAGCTCAACTACGTAAATTAAGTTTTCCTTCATCTTAATGAAATCACTACTTTATTTTATCAATTGTGCTCAGAGAATAGGCTAGTTAAATCCAAATTAATGTGAAGCAGTATTAAGTGACTTTAATGGAGACTCTCTTCACTCTTGTTCCACAGCCATTTGAAGAGCAGAAAACTTTTTTCCTGACAATCAAAATAGGCATATTTAAAAACCTGCAGAACCCTTCATAACTCAAATCTCTTATTCAGATTTATGCCACAGACAGCAAATGGAACCATTATATTCTAGTAATCCTGCTCTTATTCGCTGACTAACACATTACAGACAATTACAAGGCAGCTTAAATCCTCGAATAGAAAAGCTTTTGAAAGCGCAAAAGCTGCTATGGTTTCTGCCAGTTACTCTACTAATTCTAAGATTATAATTGAAAAGAATGGCTTTAAAAGCATTTTCTTTTTTCTTTTTTTTTTTTTTTAATGGACAGCGAGAATGAAGACTCCTTAATACTTCATATAAGGTTCTCAAATTTCCATTTCCAACTTTAAAAATTTCCTGACCCAGTTTTCTAAAACAGTGACTACAACACAATGAAAAAAAATGGCCTCATGTATGTAGAACAGGAAATTTGGAATGATTTTGGGAAGGTAGGATCATAAATTCTCCACATCAGATGGAAAGCCAAGGTCTGTGATTTGCAACTTTATGCTCCCTTCACAAGACCTTTCAGGGATGGAGGTCATTGGAACAGAATATATTAAATCCTGTTCATGAACTTACTTCTATATTACCAGAATATAAGTAGAATACAAATCCACTACAGGAGCACAAGTTCAGATCTTTGATCTCCCCTTTGCACAGACTGTGATGTATAAAACCAATTTCACTGGGCACACACCACACAGTACTACACTGCATATAAATTATCCCTTAACTACTGGAAGGCACCCTTACACTCTCATTTAAAGAAAGGCAGCAAAGAAAAGGAAGGAAACCATACATCTGTAAGACCATGCCTATTATAACTGCAGAAGCATGGATGGGGTAAGGAGGAACTGGAAATGTGTCTACAAACTATATATATATATATATATATATATATATATATATATATATATATATACACACACACACACACACATTTTCCACTTGGGTAGAAAAATGAGAACAAACTATATTAAATATTAACAATAGTTTATACTAACAGTATACATTATAGGAAAATATGTACATATATAATGTTGACTGATCTTGATACAGAGAACAATGAAAGAAAATCTGACAAAAGCTAGTAATGTTTTTAATTCTCTGTTTTTAAAAGTTACTGGGCTCTCTAGCAATCATCGAACTACTAAACAATCTCAGCATCTACAATCTGTGTGGTACATTCAATCCAAATTAACGGGTAGCTTGCTTTATGGAGCTATAGCTTGAAAAGTTAATATTTTAAATACAGAATTTCTGCCAAGCAGATCATATATACATTTTAAGCCAGCCTTTTTTCCCCTCATCTTTATCTTATATGCAGAATGTACAATTCTGAAGTCACTGGTGTGTGCAGCTATTACCCAGGCTTGTGTACACATTTCAAATGGGAAAACAAATGACTTCTGACAAGATGCAAGGTTGCTGCTTTGTTTTATTTAGCAGATATTTAATCAGTCCCTTTGTTTTGCATTTATATGGAGGCACTAATTGTGTGTATTTTTATGATTATGCTCTAGGTGCTCAGGAGTACTTAAAAATTCTTCTTTACAAAGCTCAAAAAAGATGCCTACACAATACTGCTGTATTCTGTGATAGACAAAATATTTTGGCACTTTGTGGTAGGACATCTATATAATCAGATCATGGTTACACAGACTGAAAAATATCAGCAACAAGAAGATTCCATCAAACTATGCCTTGCTAGACGAGACAAGGCAGCTGATGTGCCTAATGTTACCTTGTTGACAAGGAAAAGTTTGGGGTTTCTTTCATCTCCATTTGGTAATTAGGTTTGTTTCCAATAACAGAGGAAATTAACTAAAATCAGTCAACATCTTAATATGCATATTATATAGTAACTTAGATTTTTTTTTTTCATACTGTACTATCAGGGACAAGGACACTCATTTCTAAGTCCTCCTGCAGGATCCACACTGTCTCCCCACTCAGCTAAACACAGACAAAATAAGCAATGCTTTTCATTCAATGAAAGGACTGCTCTGATACTCTATCAAGTATCAAGTAGCATGGTTTTAGGCAATTCCAGTTAGCTGGAGTAGCAGAATATCCATTAATTCATTTCTCTGTGTTTAGCATGCTTTAAGTCACAATTCCTATGCAGATCACATATGCTTCTCATGTACTACATCAGGGGTAGCCAACTCTGCTCCTCAAAAGTCATAAACAGGCCTGGTTTTCAGGATATCCACAATGAATATGCATGACATATATTTGCATACAACGGAGGCAGTGCATGCATATTCATTGTGGATATCCTGAAAGCCAGAGCTGTTTGTGGCTCTCGAGGATCAATGTTGTGCCCCCCCCCCCCCCCCCCCCCCCGGTACTACATATATTCTAACTAGATGTACTTGCTGTGGGTTGCTGAGTCAAGTATGGAAATGGAAAATGAGAGAGCTTCTCAGCTTTGCACATCGCCCACAAAGGTTCTGCTCCTGTCACCAGCTGAGTGTGAGCTTTTGTACAATGCCATTAATTTCTAGTTTTGCAAAAGCTAGAACAGAAAAAAAAATAGATTTCTCTGTGTTACTACTATAGCTTATTCTCTTGCTCTCTCTCAATCTCTGCTCACCCTATCAGAGCTACAAGACAGCTGCTGCTGCTGCTGCTGCAGCCAAGTGCTCCTTGCCTAGTCCCGAGCAGCACCAGCCCATCACTGCATCATTTATTCCCTACCCTAACCTTTTTAAATCATTGAGACATTTCAACTTTTGACAAATGAAACAGGCACATTGTCTTGCATGCACTATTTGTGAGACATCAGCAATCTAAACACATGGCAACTTTAAGATATGGGTTCTCCCTCTTCCTACCATTTCAAAGAACTTAATATTACTAGAAGAAAAATAGCAATAAACCACTAGCGAATCAATTCCTAACACCACTATGAAGCAATTTCTGTTTTAATGAAAGCTTCATTAAAGGATTATGATCACATCAATGAAATGCTCCACATGATTTTCTTCCTCCCTTTTTCTGACAACACTATGCAAAAGCTTGCCTGCATAACATCCAAGAAATAAACTGCTTTCAGTTAACGGCTGGGATGTCCGTGGTACACATTAAAAAAAATGCATTTTAACTGCGATCTCTGCATACACTGAGAATCAGAGAACAACATTCTTTAAATGCACAAGTTTTAAGTTTGGTTGGGAAGCAGGTCATGTCTGTACTGTCATGTAGACCCTGAAAATCTCTCTTCTTATTCTCTATTGCAATTAACTTACATTTGCATCTGAACACACTCTTCAACAAAGAATACTTTCATTTTACTTGGCAGTTTGCAACAGGAATCATTCAGAACTGGATCCATGAAATGCCATGGGCTTTTTTTTTTTTTGGCGAACGTGTGCATGCTGTTAAGATGCTAACAACAATCTCTTTTTCCGTTCACTCCCTCCTTACCTTTAATTCCTATTTTCTTGGGAAAAAAAATAACAACCCTCAAAAAACAAGGTACCAAACTACATTCTCTTTTTAGCACATCCCGAGATCTAGTGTAACGAAGGCTGTCCCATTACTTGGAAGTTTAACCATTCATAGCAAATCCTTGATCCAAAACAAGTCTTTCCTTGCTATGTAGTCTTCAGCCAAAAACAAAAAAAAAAAAAGAAAAGAAAAAAGGAATGTAACCAAAAAACTTGCATGAAGAAGAAACAATTATTATCCTAACTTTTACTTCAGTCTTATAATCTTCTGCCGCTGTAAAAAAGATACGGTAAATACAATTCCACAGGGGAGGGTGCTGATAGCAGGCATCCACGCTCCGGCTCTAAGTTCTGATGTGAGACTTAACTGTTCCGCGTGTGAAGAGCTGTCCAGGAAATCGCGCTCAAGAAGAAATGCATACACATGTTTTATTTTATTTGATAAGGGAAATAAATCCTGGATTTCTCTCAGCCCCCCCTCCTCGGCACGGACGAGAGCTGGGAATGAATGGCAAGGCAAACGGACAGGGCAGGAAGAGGCTGCTGCCCCCGCTGCAGCGGCAGAGCTGCGGGTTTCTGCAGAGAGACCTCGCAGTGTTAAAGCACTCTAATGGCTCGACTCTGCCGTCTGAACTCCGCTTCAATCCTGCCAGCACTCCTCTAGGACTGACATCACTGGGAAGGAGGGGGAACCAATGCAAATGAGGGAGGGATTTTTTTTTTCTTAATCTTTGCTCTTAAAGCGGAACATCGCAATATTAATAATAATAATAATAATACAGAACTCTAAGAAGGTATTTGCTCTGTATTGCCCTGAATTATGCTCCTGTTCGTTACTTGTGCCTTTCGTTTGGATTTAGATTCCCTGCCTTTATCAGAGGCTCTTCGCCGTTCTCTGCGCTGGACTGTTCGGTCCTGCTCGGTTTTCCTCGGCTCTTTCCGGAGGAGCTGGAATCCACGTCAGCGGCACCCTGCCGTGACGTTTGTTTAGAAGTCTGTTTTGAGGAGGCGATGCATAATTATGCCATTGAAACCTGATACCAAGCGTCAAGCTGTAAATGCAGGAGGAACAGGAGAATCTCTTCCCACTTGCAGTTATTCGCGCTCTCCCTTTCAGCACATCCCTGGGCAGTAGTAATTATAGCACTCATCGCACAGTATCGAGCTTCTACGGGTGACAAACCTACTACCGATTTCTCTATTTAAAGGACTTTAGTTTCACCATTCGCAGGTGCTATTGAGAGCTTGTTTGCTCGTTACCCTTTAATTAATATCGGGGGGGGGGGGGGGGGGGGGTTCTTTATGGCCCTTTTAGATGCAAGCTTCATGGACATAGTTTGTCAGTCTTACTAAATCCAGTGACTCTCTGACTTTTTATTAGGTCTTGAGGATTGCCGTTAAAATTGGATGCAAAGGGGAAAAAGCGTCGACCTGAGAGTGCTAGCCGTTCAAGTTTCACCGAGTTTGATTTCAGGATGCCTTTGCTCTGCCTTTGTAATTCTCTGTTTTAACCTAATAGCGTCTCTCACGTCTTAAATATAATGTTCTCTGTCTCTAGATACGGTAGTATCCTCTCTCTATTTAAAATATCGTCTTTCATACTGTTTATTATTCCAACCTTTTTCTCGGAAATGCAGCATTTGCATCCCCGGGGATTTCCCTCGCTCCTCTGTAATCACCAGGCTTTCTTTGGAGTTCTCCCCACGAGGGAAGATGTGCCTGATTTTTGCCGCTGTCAAATTCCCTCTCTGAATGGATTAAGAAGAACTTTGAGTTCTGTTCCTTCGGCATTTCCTGGCCATGCGACTCCCATTTCGAAGAGGTTCACTACAGCCAAGAGAAACTAACCCATCAACTAGAAGCTGCACCGCCAATCTGCAAGCACTGATGATTCCATTAATATGGGAAAGGCGGGACCCTTGGTATTCTCCCCCTCTCCATAAAATACACACTGACACCAGTTGGGATATAAACAGGCTACAGTTTATAATTTCATAAACAATAACCTGAGCCTAGTCATTAAAACACATTAACACCACCCCCACCCCCCTTAATTAACACGTGTCTCCTATTTTCACCAGCACTGCCATTATGTCATCATGACCCAGTGACATACAGCCGCTGCTTTATTCCCCCTCCCCAACCCCTTACATCACAGCTACTGCCATTGTAAAACCGAAAACCGTTATATAAAAATAAATAAATAAATAAATACATTGGCTCTCTCTGCCAGTCCCAGCAGGAACAATCTACAGCTCGCACAGCAACCCCCACTGTGCACACGTGTCAAGTGTAGCATGTCCCCCCACATGACAGTCTTAAAGTTTAACAATGATCAAACTTAGGCTCGGGTTACCTGCTACAACCAAGGCCCACGCATGTGGACATTGTTCTCCCCCAACTGTGGCCCAATCCACAATACAAAATCCTCTCCAAAGCCTCCAGAAGAGAGTTATTTAAAAGATCTATTCCCACGTCAAATTAGTGTACCCATCCTACCTATACAGGTGAGACAACTATCCCCCACCCACTCATCCCCTTGCACCTCAACCCAACCTTCTTAATACCCCTATCCACAGAGGTTGATCTCTGAACTTGAAATGCAAAATTATGTCCAACCACCCAAACTGGGTAATTGGCATAAGATTCATTACAGTATTCAAATCCTTCCTGTCAGCAGCCACAAAATCCCTACATGCCCAGACTGCCAAATCATTCCCCCAAGGTGCCGAACCAACATTTTCAGGGCCCAACAAATCCTCAGCAAGTCCTGAAGCACCAGCAACATCTGATTCCAGCGCATCCCATGTTGTCCAAACCAATGCACTGACTTCTCTGCTGCTGCCAGTCTCACCGTAAGTTCTGTGCACAGCCCTCCTGTATGCCCTATGTATGAATGAGTGGCCTACGACCCAGGCACACCCATAATCAAAGCAACCCTCCTGCAGCTCTGAAAATGGTAAAACAAGAAATTAATCATCTCCCCATCTCCCTCCCAGGGACGCCTTCTACAAATTTATCTGCATATAAGAGGCAAATACCCCCGCATGCCATCACCCAATACCCCAAATCTGATCCTCAGACAGCCCAGCTTCCTCTGTACTAGTGATCATCCCACTCCTGAACGAATGCATTTTATACGCATTTGCATCCCACTCCACATGTACCATCACTGTCCGCAAGACACTTGTGAACTGATACCGTGTCATGGGGGGGCCATCAGCATGCAACGGGAAATGTCTCCCCATCACTGGCCTAATCCACATGAATGCCTCTGCACACCTAACAGGGCATTCCAGAGCATGCTGCACGCATCCCAAAGTAATTGTGTGAGGCAAGGAGCACACTGTCTCGGCATTATCCACTGGTAACCTAGAGACAATAGCATACGTGTCTAATTCTACCCCCCCAAAAAAAGTAAGCCTCCCCACCGGGCCATCCATCTTCTCCATTAGCAATGGGAATCCCAAACGCCCTAGCCACCTCCAAGAACCCATGTAGGAATTCTACACAAACATTCGACTGAGTCGGACCCACATGCAAATATCAACCAAATAATGCAAATGGAAGTCATGCCCATGGCTTGCACCTTCACCCAGTGTGAAAATGTACCGAATGTCTCGAAAAAAAGAATATGACACAGCACACCCCGATGGGCAAACAACAATCCACAAAATACCTTCCTTGAAAGGCAAAGCCCAGCAAAGAAAAACTACTTGGATGAATAGGAAGCAGATGAAAAGCAGACTCTATGTCCACCTTGTCCATCAGGGCCCCTCTTCCAACACTCCTAACCAAAGCCACTGCTAGATCAAAGGATGCATAACGTACCGACCACTTTAGGATTACAATTATTTGCCAAATTCCCCAATGGAAAAGACAAATTCATAATAATTCTAAATTTGCCTGCCTCCATCTTTGGCACCACTGCCAAAGGAGACAAATGCATAACATCAAATGATGGCACATGAAATGGCCGAGCTATGCACCCCAGCCCCAATTCTCCCTCCAAATTCTCCCACACCACCGTCACCAAGCGACCTGCAGACCTGGCATTCCTAATGAAACAGCCCCTCCCCAGTCACTCATAAGCAGCGGCGGATTCCCGATGAAGACCGGCCTGGGGATTCGGCACCCAGGCCGGCCCAAGAGATACCACGTGGTCTGCCGCACGCGGCTCTGTCACGGCCGCGCTCGGCAGACCACGTGACTAGCGCGACCGGCCCACCGGGGGATGCCCGATCCCCCGATAGGCCAATCCGCCCCTGCTCATAAAGAATAACAACCCCCCCAAACACTTCTCTCAACATATCTACAGCCACCCTATTAGGATAATTACTCAGTCACCCCAACATCTCATCCAAACTAAGAGGCACTGGGGCAAAGAACTCAATACTTCACAGCTTGGCTCTCCTACCAACACCCCCAGCTGGGCGCTTAGTGCACTTGGTAGTGGGGTGGGCTGCCCAATAGACCGAGCATGCATGCCGAAACTTGCAATCTGGAAAATGCCAACACATGATCGAGTTGCCTGCCTGCCACTTTGCACTACCACTTCCCTCTCCCCTGATTCACTGCGCTGCCTCCCCTCCCACCTTACTCCCCACCCCTATGCCCCTTATTGGTCATTTGTGCTAACCACAAATTAATATCCTGTGAGCCCCACCTCATAAAGGGATTCCCCTCCATTTTATCATGAAACTGCTCATCATAATTTAACCAAGCTCACCCTCATAATCCTTAAACGCCCCCAAAATACTATCCACATACGCTAATGAAGCCCCATATTGGGAAGAGTCAAAGTGCCCCACCACGCTAACCATGAGCAAAAAACACTTCACCCATTAACTATGTTTCTAGCTCCCTCACTCTCCTTTTTCTTTCCTTTCCTCTTGCCCTTCTTAACCCCTCACCTACCTTCCAAAAGCTTAAAAATATCATTATAATGCCACTTTCTGAATTTCTTCTGCAGCCTTCTCGGAACACCTTCCCTCATCTCCGCAAGGGCCACCAAAGCCAGATGCCCCATGTCCTACCCCGAGCCCTCCCTGACAGCAGCCCTTTCACATGGCCGAGACGCTTCCTCTAAAGATAAAGAAGATGAAGAATTAGATGAAGAAGACGACAAACTATCCCCTTTTGACCTCTTCTTTTTTCCTTTCTGTATCTGAGCATCCCCCCAGCATTCCCTTTCACCTACTCACCCTCCAAAGGTCTGTCAGCATCCTGCCTCGATCCTCCTGCCACTGACACTTGAGGTGCATTTTGTGGTCCCCCATCTGCCAACGTTCCAGTTCCCAACTGTTGCCTTCAAGCCTCCTGCTGAGTTATCCCTGGATCATCGCCACCATCTACTGCAACTGCAACAACAAACCCAGAGCACGTACCAATATGAGCACCCACCACCTGCCCCCTACCTCTCCCTCCCATCTCCTGCCCTCTACCCACAGCCTGTCACTGCATTGTATTAACACCCCCTTGCTGGCCACCCAACGACCCCTGAACATATCATGGCTCCCACCTCCCCCATCACTCCCCAAACCAAAACCCTACGCCCACTCACCATCCCCCAATACCCCCACCTCCAACCCCCACTGACCATCCTCTCACCCCTCTACCTCATTCCTAGATATCCCAACAGTGGCTATGGTCCCAGCCCATAACCTCCATAAGGATACCTTTGCCACCCCGTTTCTGCTCCCCCCTCCCCCCAGCCACCCTCCACCTTGCCCCCAAGCTAAAACCCAATCAGAAAACCCTTTATAACCCATCTCCTAGAATCTGCTAATCCTCATACCCCCACCAAAGCTGCCACTTGACCTTCCCCACCACTGCCCCCTGAGCAACTGAGCCACCTGCTGAAAACCCTGAAGTCACAGCTTGTGATCCTGTCTCTCCCCCCCCCCCACCCCCCGATCATCCCACTGAAACCACATCCCCAGCCACTACAACCATTCGCTTGACCAAAGCCTTACCTTTTCCCTTCTTACCCCCTTTGCCCTCTTAATAAACCCCTTTTCCCCCTCCCGCACCACCACCCCAAGACCAGGCCCTAATCCTTCAACTCTCTCCCCAACCCCTACTGCAACCCCTGCCCCACCAGATCTCACCCCTCTTGTCAGATACAACACATGGATCCACCGCACCAACCACTCCTGAGAGCCAGCCCACCTCCCCAGGCACACCCGTTACCACAGGTGCTGATGAGACCCCCCCTGCCCCAGACAACTCCTGTCACACTACAACCTGCGCTGGACCCAAAGGCACTTCTAAACCCTTAGCCAGAAGTGACCGAGGCAACAAATTCCCATTGCTTGTCGCCGATTCCCCGTCACTCGCCGCAACTGCCACACTCTCTGCTGCCCCTGCCTGCACACTTCCCGGAAAACCAGCCTCCCCAAAATGCCTTTCCACCATTTCCCCAAAGGCCCGGCCAGCAAACAGCACGCCACTGTTCTCCTCCATGGACTCCTCCATGGACACCGGCTTCTGGATGACCTCTCCTGCCACCAGACCATGCCGCCCCTGACACCTCCGCACTAATACTGAATAGAAATAAAAAAAAAACAAAAGAAGAGAAAAGGAAGAGGACAAGAAGAAAGAAACCTCCTTGTGAGGAAAAACCCCATCATGCGCTGCCCATCCAGAGAACTCGTGAAGGAGCTGCCTCGATGACTACAATTAAGGAAGAAAGGCACCAAGCTTACACCTTCCCCTCTTCCCTATCCCACCCAACACCCCTGATGAGTTCTAACCAATTCCGACTCACTGCAGTTTTCAAAACCTTCCCCAAACTCCCAAAAAATAATCCCCTACAAATTGATAAGGGCCACTAAAAAGGCAGTGGGGGGGGGGGGGGGGGGGAGGAGGAACGCCCATCCGCCAACATGTTAATGGTGTCTCAGGGTGGACCTCCCCCCCCCCCCCCCGCCTTATACTTCTATTCAACAACAAAACAGTCCCACTGGAGCCCAGTAAAGGATAAAAGTTCAAACCAAGCTTCGGTGATCCATTCTGAAATGTTACAGGTTGTTCTTCTACGAGTCGAGTACAAATGAGGATCCAAGAAACGCTTCCTGTCCTAATTTAGTCCTTTATACACTGGGAGCAAAAAAATTGCTAAATGGGTAGTGAGATATTAAATGAATTCCCCAGAGAGCAAATGACGACTGATCTATTGTGTTTATTATAGACTTAACTATGCATTTTGCAGGGGGAAATTAGTATTAGCATCATTTTTACATATTTGTGCTCCTTACCATAGAAGCTGTAAACAGCTTTTATCCCGCCCGCTTAGTTTTTCCTTTGTACTACTTTGTGTTTCAGCCTTAGGAGCAACAAGCTAGCAGCCATCTTGTTTTCTTTTCTCTGAGGATCAGTATGTAGCCCAGGATGAGCAGTGACTGACTGTTTTCTCTACAGTCTGCCAACTGCACTGTTCTTCAGAATATACAGTGAGTGCTAACAGTTACCAGCGGCCACTAGCCCTCTGCCCAAAACTGCCAACTACCTCCCTTCATTTGCTGACATTCTTTGGATCCTTCCCCCAAACCTTCCCCACTTCCACCCTATGTTCTACTGTTACCGCTCTCCATCCGCTCCCACTATATGCTGCTGCTGCTGCCACCATCTCTATTATTTGCTTTAGGTGTTACTGCACTCGGAGCATTCCTTTGATGCTGATAAATCTTTCTCTGAACCAATCTCTGCTGCCCATGAAGTGTACTCCAGTCTCTAGTACTCGCTTCAGCTGACATCTGTTGCATGCTTCCCACCAACTTTGGTCCCTTTTTGTGAAGGATGCTTTTATGGTGGAACTAAGACTGCATTCATGTTTATGAGCTCCTCACGTCACTGACATCACTTTTAGCTGAGAAACCTTGCAACAGGAAATACAAATGACTCTATTCATCTAGTTTGAGGCCAAAAAGAAGGTATGGTAAATATTAAAACCCAGTAGCACTCTGCAAAGCTGGAACAGATGCTGGGCAGGAGGCCAATTAGTGGCCTAATTGGATGATAATGTGGTATTTCACCCCTACCTTTGCTCAGAGCAATAGAATTAATTGCTACCTCATTATTCCTTTTCAAACAAAGCCATTTGAGAGACATTGGCCCCCTATAGGAAAAGACAGGTAAACAGCACTAAGCATGTGCAGGACCTGTCACAGGCCTGGATTTGCCAAGAGGCATACTAGAGGATAGGGATGTGAATCGGGCTTCGGACGATTGAAAATATCGTTGATATTTTCAAAATCGTCAGAAATTGGGGGCTCCCTCAAAACGATAGGAAAACCCCATGATATTGATTGTCGGGTTCCCTTATCATTTTGGGGGAGGGTGGGAAAAACGGCACACAAAAATAACCCCTAAACCCACCCCAACCCTTTAAAACTAACCCCTTAGCTTCACCCACCCTCCCGACGCCCCCCAAAAACTTTTACAGGTACCTGGTGGTCCAGTGGGGGTCCCGGGAGTGATCTCCCATTCCGGGCCATCCTCCAACTCCCGGGCCGTCGGCTGCCACTAATCAAAATGGCGCTGATGGCCCTTTGCCCTTACCATGTGACAGGGTATCCATGCCATTGACCGGACCCTGTCACATGGTAGGAGCACTGGATGGCCGGCGCCATCTTGTGCTCCTACCATGTGACAGGGGCTGACCAATGGCACCGGTAGCCCCTGTGACATAGTAAGGACAAAGGCTATCGGTGCCATTTTGATTACTGGCAGCCGATGGCCCGAGTGCTGGAGATCGCTCCCGGACCCCACTGGACCACCAGGGGCTTTTGGCAAGTCTTGTGGGACCCTCCTGAACCCCACAAGACTTGCCAAAAGTCCAGCGAGGGTCCGGGAGCGAACTCCTGCACTCGGACAGTCGGCTGCCAGTATTCAAAATGGCGCCGATAGCCTTTGCCCTTACTATGTCACAGGGGCTCTAATCTTATTCACAAGATAACAGATCTCTGATTCCTGCTCTTCATCTCCCCTTCACTACCAGGCAGCCCGCAGAGAAAGGGTGGGAGGGGATGAGGTTGAAGTAGACAACACAGAGCAAAGAGGAGTATCTAATCCATTCCCTTCTATCCTGTGTATGGAACAGGAGTACAGAGGGGAGAAGCTGGAGCAGACAGAGCAAATGGAACAGAGCTGCTGAGTGTCCCCTGATAAGAAACTTAGCATATCACTGATCCTGTGAGAATCAATCAGTATGGTGTATTGTTTTTTGGCCTTTCCAGTGCAATGTGTTTGCCTGCATGGTTAGTGGTTACTGCACATTGTAAAGACAGGAAGATCCCAATTATACTTGTGTTGTGTTTTTAAAGGATTGTTTCAGGAGTGGAGTAGCTTATTATGATTGTTGAGTTGGATTATCAAAATCTGTGGGTGGGCCCCCTATAACCCAGTTCTTTTATTCTTTAAAATAATGGTGCTTCCCCCCTCCCAAGAGGCCCTCTGGGGGAGGGCAAAACCTGCACTGCCTCCTACTTTCTCCCTTCTCACCTGACCTCTAGGGGGCCAAAGACCTGGCTATCCAACCTGATCCCTATTCCCCTGGCAATACCTGTCATCACTGCTGTTCTGCATCAGAAAGGGGAAAACAGCAGCGGTGCATTGGGCTGGATCTTACTCCTTTGCTGCCTGAGGCCCAAGTTCAACTTTTAACAACATGGAACACCATAGTGCTGCACAATTCAAAGAAGGAATTGAGTCCCTAGAGGCAGATGCAGCCTGGGGCACTGCCTTTACCCTCTTCCTCCCACCAACCTGGATCAATGGTTGTGATGGAAGTATGAGCTAAGGATGAGAAGGGGATTTTGTGGATGGCTCAGGAGATTGGAGAGGATGAGAGAGGGAATATTGTGGTGGGGAGAAGAGTATTTTAGAGAAAGATAATTGTATAGGTGAGATGGGTATTATTTTGGGGATTTAGGAGGGGCTGAGATGAGGATCACTGGGAGTGAGGAGGGGCTGGGGGATGAGAGGATCAACTGTGGGAGAGTCTGTGTCTGTGTGTGAGAAAGAAAGGAATGGGGGCATTGTGTTTAAGAATGGATCAGTGCCAGGAGTGTGTGTGTGTGTATATCTTACAGATTGGATGGGAGGTTAGGGAGGGGATAAGGATGCAAGTAGGAGCAAAACTGGAGCAGAGGAAGGATCCCCTTCCTCTCCCCCCCCCCCCCACCCACCCACACACACACTTCTTCCTTGATCTCAGATTCTGTTCCCCAAATGCTATCTCAACCTTTCCCCAGATACTAGAACATAAGAACATAAGAAATTGCTATGCTGGGTCAGACCAAGGGCCCATCAAGCCGTATCCTGTTCCCTTTTCCCCCAACTTCTTATATCCTGCCTCCTCTGATCTCCCTCCTACTCCTTCCTCCCCTCCTTCAATTTCAGAAATTTCATCCCGGATGTCTGTCTTATCCCCTCTCTGTTTTCTCAATCTTCTCTTCTCCAATTCTCCCTATCCCCAGTACTCTAACAATTGCATAGTAAATAGCAGAAAAAGACCTAAGTAGTCCATCCAGTCTGCCCAGCAATCTGTTTCCCAAATGTTGTTCTGTGCATTACACCAGTCTACATGGGGTACCCTTTCTTCATTTCCATTATTTAACCACTAATAATACTCACTGTATATTCAATGTGCTTTTGCCCTCCATTACTGTCAGTCCTCACTGCCTCTTCTAGGTATAATACATCTACCCACTCCTCACCACATTCCTTGTTCTTTTTCAGTCTCCTCTTCCCACCTTTGATCTTTTCAACCCTCTTCTTCTCCTCTTTCCATCTCCAAAGTCCTTCCCTGTGCAGATACTTGAGATCTTTTCTTCCTCACCTAATTAAAAAGAAAAAAAAATATGCAAACACAAGGAAGCTTGAAAAACAATTTTTATAATATAATATTAAAGACAGAAATGTTCGTCAATGCACTTCAGAATTTTCTAATTCTTGCAACAGAAACTACCACTGAGCTCTTGCAGGAAACTGTGGGCCTGTGCCTCAGAACTCATGCGCTCTTTGTCCCTTGTCACAAAGAGTGCCAAGGGACAGCAAAAACTTAAATCTCTCACTGTCATGATATAAACACAAACTAAGGTCAAGAAGCCAAAATGTACTTGCCACAATTCAATCTCCATACTGCTACATTTGCTTGATTTTTTTGAACTGATGCATTTGCATATCCAGAGCATATCCAATGAGCCAGTATCTGAAACACTTATTTGACCTTGCTCCATTGAAATCAATGGGGAATACCACAGCACCCACTCACACTGAAAAAAAAAACCCAACTTTATTAGAATTATAAAAGAAAACACCAGTGCCTTAGCAAGCTGGAATGCAATTCCAGTATGTATTCAAATGGAGAAAAATGTGTACTTTTATATCTATACAATCTACTATCTATACTTCTCTGACAGTTGTCATCTCCATGAAGATATAGCAGTTAGGGATGCAGCCTTTATTTTGTTGGTTTGAGTCAATCATTTTTGTCCCATTTTCTGACTGAATTCCATTTTCAGGCTTTTTCTCCAAGATTATTTGGTTTATTCATTTTGGAAAATAATGAATGCTATTTGCAAATAGTGCACAGTACTATTTGCAAACAGCGTGCACTATTTGCCAAAACAAATAATCTGAACATTTTTGGAATTTTCAGAATGATCCAATTTTCAGTTCAGATGACCCAAACCAAACTGCATTTGGATCAATTTTCCCATTCAGATCTGCATGCACATCCCTAACAGCGTGTATTTTTCCCTGACACATACCATGCAATCCTCAACCCCTGCATTGTTGAAATGACTTCATGACTTCACAACCCCCTTGAATATAGGCTACTAAGATAAGGGATACTGCCTACTGTCGCATACAAGAACACCATCACTGCATCACTTGCCCGCATCTGTTTGTCATGCCATAACAGAGGGCATGCACCCTTCTGACGTCCCATTGCTGCAAGCACTCTGCTGCCTTCTGCAACACAGACTTCAGATGTATTGGCTGGCATAATAACTTTTTTATTTATTGTAGAATAGGATGCACTGTACACTTTTAATTACTCTGAATAGGAATGTATGCCATATACAAACCAATGAACACATCTGAAGACAAAAGGAATTTACCAATTACTTCTTTCCCTTTCAATAAAAATTGTTGTTTAGAATCACCAAAGAGCACAGATGCCTGTGAGCTATGCTTAGGCAAGGCAAACAGACATGGGCTTCTTTCAATGCTGGCAATCTGCCTCGCCAGTGGGGGTACTGAACACAGTATAAATCTATAGGCATTACAAATTCACTGCTAGACTGAGAAGGAGACATGGAAGTTAACATTCCTGCCATAATTTATAACTTGCTATCCACATTTCTGCTTTTTGTACACCAGGACTAATACTGAGACTAGGGATGTGTAGAGGAAAAGAATTGTTTCGATTTGTTCATTTGTTTTGTAGGGTACCTCCATTTGTTTCATTAAATAATTAAATAAAAAGTGTATTTGTTCTATTTGTTCATTTGTTTACAAATATAGTCAATGGGGAAAACAATGCAGTCTAATTTGGTCTCCCAAATTGGGATTTTCTAATCATTTCTAATGAAACTGGTGGGTAGATGTCATCAGAAGGGTGGCAGCATGCCAATACATCAAGATTATATCAACATAGCACTGAAAGAGGCATGAATTGTCTAAGGACCCACAATGAGGCAAAAGTGTACCAGCAGTGGCAAGAATTCTCTAAGGTATCGTCAGAGGAGCCAAACAGCAGCAAAGCTGGCCACATCACTGCAAGGATGCAAAAGCATGGCGAAGGGCACAAGCAACAGTGGAGTGAACCCCCTTGACCCTACAAGAGGGGCAAAGCAGCAGCACATGTATCATGAACAGCTAAAGGCACCATGAAGGGGTAAGAAAGCACCAAAAGAGACAGAAAAGACCTAAAGGCAGCGATATAGGGTGAAAACAATTGAAAAAGTGGTTTAAAAACTCTAAAACATCATGAGAGGTGCAAAGCAGCCACCCAGAGTGGCAAGAACACTGCAAAGCTCCAAATGAGAAGTAAAGGGTACCAACTAAATTGATAGAAAGCCCTAGGCAGGGAGAAGCCAGAGAAAATCCATGGAGGAGGCCTGATGTAATTTCTAAAGGGACTGGCTGCTCAGTCTTGGAGTTGGTCTTCACTGGAGGCAAGGATGCTACTGACTACAGGCTCTTTAGCCACTAAATCCAGAACACAATTCTTCGGAATCCGTTTTTGCAAATGATGCTTACCTTACTTCAGAAGCAGTAATTATGGAGGAGCACAGTCCTGGTTTTGGGTGTTGTACTTCTGCAGCCCTTGCATTTTTGCTGTGGTATAATCCAATGAAGTCTAATTACTGGATGAGACCAATAATTGCAAGAAATGAAAGAGAACCGAGTTTGAGCAAAATGTCCAAGAGAGCATGAAACCGTTAAAAATAACTAGGTAAGGACTGTGTAAAGCACTGGATAGCCAAAGTACAAGCATGAGTTAGCAAGTATTAGAGTGGAAGAAGATTTTGAAATGGTAGGAGCAGAGCAATTCAATAAGAAGAGTAACTGTAAAACCCCCAAATAGTATCTTGAGGGCTGAGGCAGGAGGAACAATGGTATCAAAAAGCCTAAGGAATGGTGCTTCAAGTATGCAAATCAATAGATGGCCAGGGCAAGACCAAAAGTTGGCAAGTACCATAGGGAAGAAGATTTTTATTGAGCCTCAGATTAAAGGAGGAAATATACTAAGGTACCAACACTGGCTTAGAGTGGTGGCAGCAGCAGCAGTGGTGCTGGCAATTATTAAAAATTGAAACATTAGAGCACAGCAATGCACCAAAAAGAGTAGCCATAAACCCCCCATGGTATACTTAAGGGCTGAAGTGGGAGGAGGAATGGTATCATAAGCCCTATGCACCACATGACGCAAAGAGATACCAGAAGTAATATGAAAGTACTGAGGAGTGGTACAGGAAGAATGCAAAGCAAAGAATGGCCAGGCTAAGACCAAGAGTTGGCAAGTACCATGAGGGAAGGGGATATGGAAAACTCCATGAAGAGAATTGGAGAAATAGAGGAAGCACCTTAACAGTTAAATTTTAAAAGAAGCATGTGTGCACCCATAATTGCACGTATTGGGCACTCGAGCAAATATCATGCATGCAAGTTCATGCATATCATTTAAAATATCCTGCTGTGCATATGTGTGCAGCCTTTATGCTCATATTTTAATATCATGCTTGCACAAGTGACCACGAGCCAGGGAGAGAGAGACAGAGAGAGAGGGAGAGTGCCTCTGATAAAGAGAGAATATATGATACTCCATATATCTCCCACTGTAAAAGGGGCATTTTTAACTCAGGGTGGGTTTTGGGGGGGGGCATGTTACAAGTGACTACAGACCCTTGTACCCTAGGCAGACCAATGTAACAGCACTAACACCCCCCCCCCCCCCCCCCGCACAGAACCCACCCTGAGTTGAAAGTGCCCTCTTACATTGGGAAAAATATAGAGTATCATATTCTCTCTCTCTGTCTCTCTTTCTCCCTCTCTCTTCCCCCCTCCCCCTGGCATTCAGGACCCCCCTGGTTCAAAATCAAAATTTTGGGTTATGCGTGCAAGTCTTAGCCCCATTCTGGAACACCCATGAACTGCCCCTTTTCTGCCTCCTTATTCTTGCCATATGCACATACTTCTCAGCTTCTTAAAATTTGTGTTGCTCATGCATGGGCCACATATGCATGTATGTGGCCAATTTTGCACAAGCAACACTTTTAAAATCTACCTGTAAGGTACCAAGACTGGTTTGTAGTGGCATCAGTGGCACTGGTAATTAAAAACTGATAAGGTACAGCAAGGAATTGCAGAAAGAATTGGAGCCAAAAACCTACTAAGGTGCACCACAATAGCTGAGGTAGGAGGAAAAATAAAATCAAAAGCCCAAGGACTGGTGCAGCAATCATGCAGACTAACAGATGACTTCAGCAAGAGTAAGAGAGTCAGCAAGAACTGCAGGGGAAGGGGATTTAAAAGGAAAGTAGTAGACAGCCAAAACAGAGGAGGAAATACCATAAGGTACTAAGAGTGGCTTGGAATGGTGGCAGAGGTGGCAGCAGTGGTGATGGTGATTATTAAAACTGAAGTGATAAGACAGAGAAAAGTAGTGAAAAGAGCATCCAAAGGGCTCCAAAGGTGTAGCTTGAGGGCTGAGGCAGAGGAAGAATGTAATCAAAAGCTCTAGAATTGATGCACAAAGTATGCAAAGTAATGGATGGCCAGGAAAAGAATAAGAATCAGCAAGTATTATAAGGGAAGGTATTGAGGCAGAAGCTTAAAGACATCTGAAGTGAGAGATACCTACCTTCTTTGGAGGAATGTGGTTGATCCTACTGGTAGTGCATGATTCTGTTAAACTGAAAAGAACTAACATTATCTGGAATGGCATGAAGCACCTGAGAAGTGGTACAGCAATCCTGCAATCCAAAAGATGGCCAAGGCAAGATCAAGAGGTAGCAAGTACCGTAAGGGAAGGGGATTTGAAAATAACTTTGAAAACATAAAAAGTGGGAGATGCTTGTCTCACTAGGAGGGATGTAGTTGATCCATCCATTGAACTAGTGTATGCTTCTGTCATAATTTAAAAAACTGTAAATGCTTCTTTTAATCTGTTATGGTTCTATCTGTCACTGGTAGAACTGTGGTGACTGTAGAGTACTGGCCTCCATGACATATTACAAGGAATCACAAACAGTATAAAGATATCAAATCCCCCAAGACGGTGCAGGGAATCTTAAACAGCATAAAAGCATCAAAGCCTCCAAAGCATATAGTGCATGGGATCACAGACTCCCAAAGTTTTATTTTGGAGAATTGTAAACAGCACAGAAGTATTAAAACTACAATATCTGCAGTGAGGGAAATCACAAACAGTACAGATTTGTAAAATGCCAATGAGATACAGTGCAGGGAATCATAAATGGCACAAAAGTGTCAAAACTCCCAAGGCATGGATTGTATTCAATTGCAAACAACACAAATGTGTCTAAACCTAGAAGGTTGGAAGGCAGTTAATCACAAAAAGCACAAAGGGATATAAACCACCAATGCAAAGAGTGGGATTCATTAAACAAAGCACAAATGTGTCTAAACCCCCAAGGTGTGGAGTTTGGCTAATCAGAAACAGCACAAAGGTGTCTAAACCACCAAAGCAAGAAGTGTATTTCATGGCAAAGGTGTCTAAATCACCAAGATGAGAGTGCACAGAATCACAAACAGCACAAAGGTATCTAATCCATCAAGGCATATAGCAAATACAATTTTAACCAGCACAAATATCTAGACAGACATTGACAACAAGATTTAAAACCATAAAAGAGGTGGGGGTGGAAGATAAGCTGTCTTTTTTTTTCTTATTTCCATTATTTCTGGGTACAAAGCAGTCCAGTATAACCTACAAATAAACAAGGAGGGAGAACTAAGTTGGGATTGCAGAGAAGTAGAACCAAATGAAGAACATAGTGGTATGGGAGGAAAACTTTTTTTTTCTACTTTTTTTTCTGAGGTCAAAACACCACAGTATAACCAACAAACAAGCAAGATGGGAAAACTAGGATGAGATCAAAATAGCTAACAACATGAAGCACAAAAACTCCCATGCTGGTACATAATAGGCATAGCATGAAGGCATATTAACAGCTTGAACCCCAAGGTGGTATATCAGGGTTAGGCAGGTAGACATATTGGTAGCAGAAAGTCTTTTAAGGTGATATATCTGGGGCAAGGCAAGTAGGCAGAACTGTAGCAGCAAGTCCCTTAAGGTGGTACATCTGTAGCATGGCAGGTAGACATGTGATGGCAAGACCCCTAACCTAAGGTGGTCTTATAGGCATGTGGCTGCAGTTCTTCTAAGATAGTACCAGTATATCCAGGGCATGATGAATAGGCAGAATGGCAAGCAAGACATTCAAAATCTTTTCAGTAATCTTGCCACTCATAATTAAGTTCTTGAACCCAAGCAAAGGCAGATTGATTTTCAAAACAAACAGCTTTTCCATCAATTCTGGCAACAACTTTGAGTGATGAGGACTCACAGTATCCCCTACTACTGAGAAGACATATTCATTGGGTGTGCTAATTGGGGGCACACTGCCGAGCAACCTTGCAGGGTCATTTATCAACTCATGTTATGACATTTTTGCATGCGTTAAGGCATTTTTGCATGCAAAAAGCACCATAACGCATGGTGCAATGGTAATTTATCAATTGCATTAAGCTGTGCAATGGCATGCAATATGCCCATAATGCAATTTGTGATTTTTTCACAAATTCTGTTTTGGGCACTTTTAGGTTGGGGAAGGGCCCGAGATGTGGGAGGAGAGTGGGCAAAGGGAGAGGAGGAGGAGGGGGAGGGGAGGGGGGGACAGCCTATGTGATAATTGAGTAGGTAGGAATGCTTGAAAGGGAGCTATGTAAGTAAGGACTGTGAAAATAGCTTTTCAACAAACAAGTACTGTGAAAATGGTGATGCTGTTTCTTCAAAAGCAGCAAGAAAGGACCTTGAAATATTCCCCCCCCCCCCCCCCGGGAACATTTGTTTCTGATTTCATTCCAGTGGAATAGGATGACGGCAAAAGGAATGAAGGATGAGTATAGCCTAGATCAGTGGTTCTCAACCTTTTTTTGGCCCGGACACACCTGACAGATGGTTCTAACATGCGTGACACACTGAGCATGTGACCGTCACGGGGCTAAATGTAAACATGCACTCTGCATCCACAGGAATCCCCTAAACCCCCCGCAATGAGTGCAGAGCAGATCTAGGGCATTACCCTGTACAACTCGCCATACAAAAAAAGATATTCTGGTTCTGATGACATCTCAGTAAAAGCAAAACAAACTCCCTTTACTACCAGGCACAATAGCCCTTCTTATGAAAAGACAGTAATTTACCACTAATGCATATCCTATTGAGAAAACACAACAAATAAGATTGATACAAAAGCCTACATACTAGTAAAATATCTCACCTCTGTCACACACCCAGAACTGACCTTCACCAAGTACAGAAAAACCACAAATTATAAATATGGAGACAGAAACTGGAATGGAAAACCAAAAAAGCCACTCTGCATGCAGTGCAAACCTAGAGAAATGGAAAGAGAAATATAGCACCTAACATAGTCCCAGGATCTGCAATAATGCACACAAACTAACCCGCACAAAGATACACCTGTATTATGGAACACACTCAACCAGTAACAACCCTATCTAAGGAATACAACTATTAAACCAGGCCCTAAACACTAATACATTTCCTATTGGGAAACAGAATAAGCCAAGCTGCTATAGCGCCCCACACAGAAATAATTGTAAAGCTTTACTAAAAATGTTACAAAACAGCTGCTGAACAGAATATCCAACAATTAAAAACTCATAAAAATTATTAAAACATGTCCAAATATCAATAAAATATTTCAAAACAGCAGACATCGCATAATACCCAATAATTAAAATGGCAATCAAGAAAAATAAATTTAAAAAGCCACCTTTTCTTACCCTCTCCAGCAACTCTCCTACTCCTTTCCCTTCCAGGCCAATAGCACTCACAGGAAGCAGCAAGGGCTGCTGAAGCTCTGTCCTCACAGTCCTCTTCCTTAGCGCCCACAACCAGTCACTCACACACATAACTCCAATTAGACCCCACGAACAGTCTCGGTCTCTCTCACCTCCCTGACCAGTCTCTCTCTCAATCACACTCATGGTCTCTTATATACAAGCTCTCAATCACACACAAATGCTCTCACACCCACACCAGCTCTCACCCAGGCTTCCATTCACACCCACACACACCAGCTCTCACCCAAGCACCCATTCACACCCACACACACCACCTCTCACCCAAGCACCCATTCACACCCACACACACCACCTCTCACCCAGGCTCTCATTCACACACAGACACCCCAGCTCTCACCCAGGCACTCATTCACACACAGACACCCCAGCTCTCACCCAGGCACTCATTCACACACAGACACACCAGCTCTCACCCAGGCACCCATTCACACCAGTTCTCACCCAGGCTTCCATTCACACCAGCTCTCAACCAGGCACCCATTCACACACAGACACACCAGCTCTCACCCAGGCACCCATTCACACACAGACACACCAGCTCTCACTCAGGCACCCATTCACACACAGAGACACCAGCTCTCACCCAGGCACCCATTCACACACAGACACACCAGTTCTCACCCAGGCACCCATTCACACCAGTTCTCACCCAGGCTCCCATTCACACCAGTTCTCACCCAGGCTTCCATTCACACCAGTTCTCAACCAGGCACTCATTCATACACAGACACACCAGCTCTCACCCAGGCACCCATTCACACACAGACACATCAGTTCTCAACCAGGCACCCATTCACACACAGACACATCAGTTCTCAACCAGGCACCCATTCACACACAGACACACCAGCTCTCACCCAGGCACCCATTCACACACAGACACACCAGCTCTCACCCAGGCACCCATTCACACCCACACACACCATCTCTCACCCAGGCACCCATTCACACCCACACACACCACCTCTCACCCAGGCACCCATTCACACCAGCTTTCAGCCAGGCACTCATTCACACACAGACGCACCGGCTCTCACCCAGGCACTCATTCACACACACAGACACACCCGCTCTCACCCAGGTACTCATTCACACACACAGACGCACCCGCTCTCACCCAGGCACTCATTCACGCACAGACACCCCAGCTCTCACCCAGGCACTCATTCACACACAGACACACCAGCTCTCACCCAGGCACCCATTCACACCAGTTCTCACCCAGGCTTCCATTCACACCAGCTCTCAACCAGGCACCCATTCACACACAGACACACCAGCTCTCACCCAGGCACCCATTCACACACAGACACACCAGCTCTCACTCAGGCACCCATTCACACACAGAGACACCAGCTCTCACCCAGGCACCCATTCACACACAGACACACCAGTTCTCACCCAGGCACCCATTCACACCAGTTCTCACCCAGGCACCCATTCACACCAGTTCTCACCCAGGCTTCCATTCACACCAGTTCTCAACCAGGCACTCATTCACACACAGACACACCAGCTCTCACCCAGGCACCCATTCACACACAGACACATCAGTTCTCAACCAGGCACCCATTCACACACAGAAACATCAGTTCTCAACCAGGCACCCATTCACACACAGACACACCAGCTCTCAGCCAGGCACCCATTCACACACAGACACACCAGCTCTCACCCAGGCACCCATTCACACCCACACACACCATCTCTCACCCAGGCACCCATTCACACCCACACACACCACCTCTCACCCAGGCACCCATTCACACCAGCTTTCAGCCAGGCACTCATTCACACACAGACGCACCGGCTCTCACCCAGGCACTCATTCACACACACAGACGCACCCGCTCTCACCCAGGCACTCATCCACACACACAGACGCACCCGCTCTCACCCAGGCACTCATCCACGCACACAGTCACACCCGCTCTCACCCAGGCACTCATCCACGCACACAGTCGCACCCGCTCTCACCCAGGCACTCATCCACGCACACAGACGCACCCGCTCTCACCCAGGCACTCATTCACGCACACAGTCGCACCCGCTCTCACCCAGGCACTCATCCACGCACACAGACGCACCCGCTCTCACCCAGGCACTCATTCACGCACACAGTCGCACCCGCTCTCACCCAGGCACTCATTCACGCACACAGACGCACCCGCTCTCACCCAGGCACTCATCCACGCACACAGACGCACCCGCTCTCACCCAGGCACTCATCCACGCACACAGACGCCTCGGCTCTCACCCAGGCACTCATCCACGCACACAGACGCACCCGCTCTCACCCAGGCACTCATCCACGCACACAGACGCCTCGGCTCTCACCCAGGCACTCATCCACGCACACAGACGCACCCGCTCTCACCCAGGCACTCATCCACGCACACAGACGCACCCGCTCTCACCCAGGCACTCATCCACGCACACAGACGCACCCGCTCTCACCCAGGCACTCATCCACGCACACAGACGCACCCGTTCTCACCCAGGCACTCATCCACGCACACAGACGCCTCGGCTCTCACCCAGGCACTCATCCACGCACACAGACGCACCCGCTCTCACCCAGGCACTCATCCACGCACACAGACGCACCCGCTCTCACCAAAAACTTCTTCTTTTCCGTCGATAAGCAGGGCATTTAGCCATGCATAATGGGGTTGCGTCGTCCACGACGTCACGGGGCGGAGCCTACTCTCTAAGCTCGAAGAGCTTTGAACTGCGCCTGTGCACGAGTTCCCGCGCTCCTCGAGCTTGCCTCAGTTTTTGTTTTCCGCGCTACTACACGGACGTGTGGCAGTTTACTCTCGCCTCAAAACCTTAAAAAAAAAAAAAAAAAAAGAAGAAAAACAAACAATCAACAAAAGTCAACATCGAACGTACAACGACCAAGGAAGAGAAAATGCCGAAAAGCCCGGGATTCAAATATTGTTCCTGTGGCAAAATTATGTCGGTCACAGATGACCACAATTACTGTTATTTATGTCTTGGTCCCGACCACGACCAGACTACTTGCAGGGACTGTGGAAAAATGTCCCCGCGGGCTAGAAGACAAAGAAAGGAGAAAATGGAGAGACTTAAAATACCTGAAGCCTCCTCCCCAATGGACGACAAATCGACAGGTTCCTCTCAGGGTAAGCAAAAGCCCCAAACTGGAACCCCTCAAAGCTCACTTTCGAGCACAAGAGGCCGTACGTCGCATCCACCTTCGATTGCCAAGCGCGTCGCTTCGACGGAAGACTCCGCATTGACGCATGCGTCAACACCATCTGCTTCGCGTCATACATCTTCGACGCATATGGAGAAAAAGAAACCTACGACGCATACGGACGCTTCGAGCTTGCTCACGAAGCGACGCGACGCATCGTCAAAACCTACGAAGCATACTGCTGCTTCGGGCTCACTCACGAAGCGCCACGACGCAGCTACAAAATCCATGACTCATTCGACTCACTTGAAGACAAAATCTTATAAGTCAGATACTCAACAGATTCCAAGGAAATCAATGGCAAAAACTAAACATGTCTCACCACAGCGGATGTCCTCCTTGCGTCAATCCGCCTCCAAGCATGTGGAACACCACTCTCCTTCATCTGTACTATCAGATATAGTAATTGAGGACCCTCCTTCGGGTTGGGATACCTCTCCTGAGATAGGCAGCGATCCTCCTCATCCAAAAAAGAGGACAATATCTCCGCCGACTACACCACCACAAAAACGACTTAAAAAATCTAAGCACATATCTCAGACCCAGTCTCGCGCTACAGCTGAAGACACGATGTTCCAAATAACTACTTTGCTCCACACCTTTTTTAAAGGTTTACCACAGGAGCCTCAAACCATTCCTGAAAATCCGGATTTTTCTCCCTCGCAACATGTTTCGCCATCGCACTCTACTTCACCGGTGTTTTCAACACATACCGATTCCCCACCGGGATCTCCACCATCATCTCCAACCAGCTCAACGGGAATTCCATCGGACCCGCCTCAGGAATTACCACAGCCAACTTCTCCTCCGGAGGATTTGACATATGCCAAATTCCTTGAAAAACTGGGACTTACATTAAATATTGAAATTAAAAAAATCCCAGACCCAAGAACAGAAGTCATGGGTCTATTACAAATCCTAGACCTCCCTTCGGAGCCCACAGCTTTGCCTCCTCACCAGGTTCTAGAAGATCTAATGTCACGGTCTTGGGAAACTCCACTACTTCTCAATCCAGTTTCAAAGAAGTTGGATTTAAAATACAGACTTCAAAAGACCTCACATTATTCAAATGTGCAACTTCCACATAATTCCATCGTGGTAGAATCAGCTTTGAAAAAAGCTAAAAAGAATAGGCTTTTTTCCAATACTCCTCCCGGAAAAGATAACAAGCTTTTAGATGATTTCACCAAGAAATTGTATCAAAATTCTATGCTTAATTCACGTATCAATCACCATCAATTTTATATTATCCAATATCTGCTTCAATGCACACAGAAACTTCAACCCTTAATTCACAACTCACAAGGGGACTCTTCATTCTCTCAGATTTTCCATGACACACAGGAAGGCCTCCGCCACTTACTGCGTACTTCATATGAAGCATTCGACACCTCAGCACGAGCTTCTGCTGTAGCCATCTCGGCTAGACGTACGGCTTGGCTTCGAGCTAGCAGTATACGCGAAGATGTACATGATCGTCTAGCTAATTTGCCATGTAAACCTGACAATCTCTTTGGTGAAAAACTTCAAGAAACTGTTTCTCTTATAAAAGACCAGAATATCGCTGTGCAATCTCTGACGTCTCCTACGGATACACAACCTCCTTCCAGACGTTATTATCCTCCATATAAGAGAGGTTACTACTACCGTAGACCATATCGATACTTCCAGCCGTATCAACCTCACTATAGGGCGCAGCCTTTTCAACAGCAGCGTCCTCCACCTCAATCACAAGGTCAAAGACCGCGCCAGAGGGCGCAAAGACCTCAAAAAGCTCAGACTACTCAACAAACACCTAAGCAGTCTTTTTGAGACTCCCGGCCACAGCAACAGCATATATAGGAGGCAGATTGTCCACATTTCATCATCAATGGTCGCAAATTACCACAGACCAATGGGTACTAAGTATTATACAGCACGGATACCGGCTTCATTTCAAAAACATACCACTGATGCCCCATCTTACTCACCACTCTGTTCCGCAGATTCAGTTGCCAGCCCTGTTCAAGGAGATCTCACTCCTCCTTCAACAAAAAGCGATCAATCTCTTACCCCTACATCAACAGGGCAGCGGTTTTTATTCTCAGTATTTCCTCATTCCAAAGAAGTCGGGAGGCCTTCGCCCAATCCTAGATCTTCGTGCTCTCAACAAATTTCTACACACAGAGAAGTTCAAAATGGTTTCCCTCAAAACAGTCCTGCCTTTTCTCCAAACAAACGATTGGATGTGTTCCCTAGACCTAAAAGATGCGTATACTCACATTCCAATCCACAAAAGCTGTTGGCAATACCTTTGTTTTCAGGTAGCAAACCAACATTACCAGTACAAGGTACTTCCCTTCGGCCTCTCATCGGCTCCACGAGTATTTACGAAATGTCTTGCTGTTGTTGTGGCACACTTACGAAAACAGGGCATAAATATATTTCCTTATTTAGACGATTGGTTAATTGTATCCCACGATGCTTGCTTACTGCGGACACACATAGAAACCATACTCCGGTGTCTCAATCAATTAGGATGGATAGTAAATTACGAAAAATCTCAACTTCATCCAACACAAGACATTCAGTTCATAGGCGCCATTATAAAAACTCCACTGGCAAGAGCATTTCTACCTATCGAAAGGATAAACACTCTGACTTCCATAGCTCACTCTCTTCTACGTCAACAATCCGTTCCAGCTCGTCAGGTTATGGTGTTACTAGGTCATATGGCAGCAGCAATACACGTAGTTCGCAATGCCAGACTCCATATCAGGCGACTCCAATGGGGTTTAAAGTCCCAATGGAACCAACTCTCTCAACCATTGCCTTACAAGGTTCAAGTCACGGACTCCATGAGGAAAGACATCAGATGGTGGCTCCGACCTTCAGTCCTGTCCGAAGGAAACCCGTTCCAGATCACACCTCATCAACTAGTTGTAACAACAGATGCATCTACCAAGGGATGGGGAGCACATCTCCTCCATTTGGAAACACAGGGCTTCTGGTCGTCAATCGAAAAATCCTATCAAATAAACTTACTGGAACTAAGAGCAATAAAGAATTCACTCCTAGCATTCCAATCATGGATTCGAGGAAAATCATTAATGATTCATACCGACAACCAGGTGGCAATGTTTTATATCAACAAACAAGGGGGATCCGGTTCCTTAGCCCTATGCAAGGAAGCAGTACAAATTTGGGAGTGGGCGGAACGCCACAACATCTTCCTACAGGCATCATATTTACCAGGCCTAGCCAACACCAGAGCAGACAAGCTGAGCAGGATTTTCCACCCGCACGAATGGTCACTCAATCAAACGAATGCGAACAAGATTTTTGCTCTGTGGGGTACTCCGGAGATAGATCTGTTTGCAACAGAAGAGAATCGGAAGGTTCACCTATTTTGTTCTCTTCTTCCCAGTCCATACAGAATTTCGCAGGATGCCTTTCTTATCCAATGGAACAAAGGCCTTCTATATGCTTTTCCCCCGATTCCGCTAATCTCCCGCACAATTCAGAAATGCATACGGGACAAAGCGCACTTAATACTGATAGCTCCAGCATGGCCACGGCAACCATGGTATACCTATCTCCTCCGTCTATCAGTATTCCCACCGCTACCACTCCCGACAGATCCGCTCCTGCTTTCACAAGAAGGAGGGAACCTCATACATCCGATGCAAGCATCGCTTCATTTGACAGCATGGAGATTGAACGGCGCTTACTGAGCTCCTTACACCTCTCTACAGCAGTTCAAGATATTTTAATCGCAGCACGAAAACCTTCCACGAGGCGCAGTTACGCCTTTAAATGGAAAAGGTACTCAGCGTGGTGTGAACTACAACAGGTAGACCCCTACTCTTGTTCACCTGCCTCCTTACTAGATTACTTACACACATTATCTCTCTCGGGACTGGCAGTCACTTCCATACGAGTTCACCTTAGTGCCATAGCAGCCTATCACCACTTGGAAAAAGAGGGCACTATCTCCTCTCATCCTTTGATATCCAGATTCATGAAGGGTTTAATCCACCTTCGCCCACCTATTAAAAAACCAATGGTGCCTTGGGATATCAACATAGTCCTAGAGGCTCTAATGAAAGAGCCATTTGAACCTATGTTAACGTCTCCGCTAAAATTCCTCACATGGAAAGTTTTATTCCTGGTAGCAGTAACGTCAGCACGACGAGTCAGTGAACTTCAAGCACTCGTGGTTAATTTTCCATACCTTCAATTTCATCGAGACAAAGTAGTCTTACGGACTCATCCATCCTTCTTACCTAAGGTGGTTTCTGCCTTTCACCTCAATGAAACCATCTCCTTACCAGTATTTTATCCAGAACCTCACACCACAGATCATCAACGGGTACTTCATACCCTCGATTGTAAGAGAGCACTGGCCTGTTACAAGGACATTACTCACTCACTAAGAAAGTCTTCTCAATTGTTTGTCTCCTTCAACCCAAACAACCCAGGACAACCAGTTTCCAAAAGAACTCTTTCCAATTGGTTAACAGCTTGTATATATTACTGTTATTCCAAATCTTCACTTCCTCTTACAGGATCCATTACAGCTCATCAAATCAGAGCAACTGCGACCTCCTTCGCACATATTCAAGGAGTACCCATCCAGGACATTTGTAAGGCAGCAACCTGGTCTTCTATACACACTTTTACATCTCACTATTGTCTAGACCAGCAATCGGCAGCAGATTCCCCATTGGGTACTGCCATTTTGCACTCTGTTTTGCCTTAATTTTTCTGGCTGTCCACCTGCTTAAGTTGCAAATTGTAAAGTACTCAGTATTAAACGGTTGTTTATTCATTGCTGTATGTCAATTAATCTTTATTTGCAACTTTCAGCTTGGGACTCCCATTATGCATGGCTAAATGCCCTGCTTATCGACGGAAAAAAGCAAGTTTGCTTACCGTAAACGGTGTTTTCCGTAGATAGCAGGGAATTTAGCCATGCATTCCCTCCCACCTCCCTGGACAGCCGTCACCTTGGCTACGCTCACGTCATTCATAGCTTAGTCACAAACTGAGGCAAGCTCGAGGAGCGCGGGAACTCGTGCACAGGCGCAGTTCAAAGCTCTTCGAGCTTAGAGAGTAGGCTCCGCCCTGTGACGTCGTGGACGACGCAACCCCATTATGCATGGCTAAATTCCCTGCTATCTACGGAAAACACCGTTTACGGTAAGCAAACTTGCTTTTCCTTCGCTGCAGGGATGGGCTCCAGTTCCGCCGCGGCTTTACTCCGGCGGGCCTTCTTTTTTCGCCACCGCGGGAATGGGCTCCCGTGGCGGCCTCGGTCGGGTTTCCTCTTCGCCGCCACAGGCTGTGGCGGCCTTGCTTTGTCGGGGTCAGGTCTCCTCTTCGCCGCCATGGGAATGGGCTCCCATGGCGGATTTGCTTCGTCGGGGGTCGGGTTTCCTCTTCATTGCGCGATCTTGCTTCGTCAGAGTTCAAAATTCCTCCCTGCCTGCCTCACCGGCCAATCAAAGGCTTCCTCCCTTCTTCCTACGCCCACTGGTAGGGAGGAGGCTTCCGATTGGCCTGCGCGGGGGCAGGCAGAATGAAGGAGGCTTCCCATTGTGTAATGGGGGTAGGAAGAACGAAGGCTTCCAATTGGCCCGCGTGTGCTGGAAAAAGGCAAAAGGAAAGTAGAACGGGGTAGTGGGACACCGGGAGACGCGACACACCTGGCGGTGTTTGGCGACACACCGGTTGAGAAGCGCTGGCCTAGATCACAGGATTTTCCATGGGATAAATATCTATAGCTATATCTATCAATATTTTTTTCCTCTTGTAGGAAATAATGGGAAGTATGTGTGCATTGCGCAATAGAGTGGATACCCTACTTACAGAACTTCTACTGAGCAAGAGTAAATCTATTTTGAGTACAGGCCTCAGGGAGTTCAGTAAAAGTCATGTATGTAGATGGGTAAATAACCTTTTG
Source organism: Rhinatrema bivittatum (assembly GCF_901001135.1). Taxonomy (NCBI): domain Eukaryota; kingdom Metazoa; phylum Chordata; class Amphibia; order Gymnophiona; family Rhinatrematidae; genus Rhinatrema; species Rhinatrema bivittatum. The sequence continues at coordinate 229,138,385 of NC_042620.1, read as the reverse complement.
GGGAGGAAAAAGTTTGATAGTGGAGAGTTATAGGAGACCTCTGCCTCCTGCATGCCTCAAATATTCCTTATCAGGATTATTCAAATAACTGTATTGAGTCTTTTAAAACAGTATGAAGAATGGCTGATTATCTCCTTTTGTGATAATAGATATTTTGGAAACCTAATATCAGTCCATTTTTTAACCACTGGAGGCTAAAATCTTCAGGGGTTAATTAAGCCCAAAGAAACTTCAGACAGTGATTTAGAGGTAAAATAAGAAGAGACTCCAAAAACACTTTTTGTTGGCTAAATACTAACAAATTGTGTCCCAAAAGAATAAAATAAAAAAGCTGATGTCAGGTATAACAAGATTTTGATGTACCTTAAAAAATTAAGGTTGTTCTCCCTTTAATGCAAATATGCTAATAGGAAAGGAATACATTACTTTTCACTGAGTTACACTTTAGTAGGAAAGAAGAGATAAGAGAGAGCAGGAAAAAAAAATCACTTCTGTCAGAGAGAAAAAAAGAACGTATCAATAGCATCTCTCTGCTATGTTGAGGTTTAAATAGCCTCATAAAATTATTCAGCATTTAGACATTTTGCTTTTGGCTTCTTTGTATCCATCCTGCTCTTCCTATGCTCTACGTTTTTTTTTGCAAGCTGAGTATGCATTAGATAATGGAATTAGAGGTGGCAACCATGGCAAATAGTTGGTAAGGTGTTAACGGCCATCTGTCACAGAGCACTTGTCTGAAATGAAACCTTTAATCCCTAAAGCATGTGCTGCCAGTAATTTGTCAAAATTGTCAGCTTCTGCTGTTCAGTATTTCAGGATCAAGTAGTTATAGTAGGTACACAATCACAGAAAGACTTATAATCGATTGTTACTACCCCATTTATTTGGTTTCCTAAAATGGTAAAAGAAGTTTTCATTAGCAAAGTCATGATTATAGAAAAAATATATACTACTGTGGAACTCAGGTTGTCAACCCTTGCATCTGTTGAGAAGAGTTATCAGTGCTACAGCCAAACTAGTAGTAAAAAAAGTGGATGACAAGATCATCCACAAAGGCAGGGGACCCTAAATTGTGGCTTGCGGCCTGTCATGCATTTTTTTTCACGTGATATTTGGCCTGCAGAGGAAATGTTTTTTTTTTCTTTTTAAACATGCAGTGTGGCAGAAAAGCTAGCAGTTTCTCAGGCCCTGATATCAGAAGAGCAAACTGCACCATCACCAGTAAAGAGTAGAGATGTGCTTCGGGTAAAAATTTCATGTTGGGCTTCGTTTCGGAGCCCCCCTCCACGGGAATTTCGTTTTTCCCACGGTACAGGTTTTTTTTTCCAGGGGCCCTAATTTTCGGGTTAGTGCGCACTATCGGGAGTTAGTATGCACTAATTTCCGTTAGTGTGCACTAACCTGGCAGAGTTAGCGTGCACTAAGGGCCTCATTTTCCACCTGGATCGCATGCGATACCAAAATGGGGGCGGAGTCGGCCCCGGAAGAGGAGGAGTCGGGGCGTCACCAGGGCTGACTCCGCAAAGACGCCGTGGATGACGAAAAGGTAAGGCCCTTTTCGTGACCGAGTTTGCGCCCAATAGCTACACCTCCTATAGTGGCACTACTGGGTGCGAAACCGGCAGCAATCGCACCACGACAGTGCGATCGCTGCCGGATAGCGCAGGCCCGCCCCCGCTCCTCATTCCCTAAAGTATTGCAGGCCTGCAATACTTTAGAAAATGAGGCCCTAAGTAAAAAATGATTTTTTTCCCGAAATTTCGGAAAAAATTCAATCATTTTTCGGTTCTCCCGAACCATTCCGAATTAGGCAATATTGTTGAAATTGCTAATTTGGGAAAAACAATTGCACATCCCTAGTAAAGAGTAGTGCTAGGGGAGTCCAGGCCCTGCCAGTGTAAAGAACAAGATGGGTGAGTGAGTGAGTGAAGGAGAAGGGAACATAGGAAAGAGAGGAAAGGAAGGTAGCATTGACAATTTTTTCCACTGACCAGCAATGGACACTTGAGGACCAGAGAAGGGGGTGTGCCTTTCCCTTTTTCCTTCCCCCTCAATTGCATAAATTTGCATGAAACATCAAACAATAAAATCAAGAAATATAGAACATAAATCATAAAAGTAAAACCTAATTACTAAAAAGAATAAATGTTTCAAAGCAGCTGATGAGTAGAATAAATCCAATAATTAAAAACTCATGAACATGTTTAAAAATTTCCCAAATATCAATAAAGTTTCAAAACAGTAGATATCAAATAATATGCAATATTTTAAATGAATAAGGATAAAACAAATTCCCCATTCTCCTTACCTAGAAACTTTTGATTTCCAGTCACACTGAGATTGTCATGGATAAGTGGGGGTGGTAGGGACAGTGACAGGTGGTGGTAGTGGGGCGCGAATGACACACATACTTTCTCTATTCTCTCTCATACAGACACACATGTTCATTATCTCTCTTTCATACACACACACATACATTCTTTCTCTCTCCATATACACACTTACTACATACCCACACTCTCTCCTCCCATTATCTACAGGCTATAATTCCAGGTACTTTTGGAGGGGATCTAAGGGTGTAAGCTGGCACTTTCTCTGGGGATACAGGTGCAGCTCTCAGGAGTTGGGTGGAGAGGGAAGGAACTAATCTGCACAACATTTAGTTGCTATGACCTAATTTTCTCAAATCTGGCTTGTATTTGTTAGATGAGCTTTGGCGCTCATCTATGCAGTCTTGACCAGACATTACAGTGCTGATTACCTCTATAAATGGGCTCTGCAAAACTAGCTTTAAAACCAGTCTTTCTGGTCCAAAACCAGGCAGTTGGTCACCTAAAGGGAGGGGGAAGGGAGTGAATGAGAGAGACTGCCTGAGGGAAATGTAGGAGAGAGAGAGGGAAGGGAGAGGAAGGGAAGGAAGAGAATTGTGACTCAGAGGAATGGAGGAATGAGAATGAAAAGAGCATACTTAATGAGAAGGAAGGAATAGGAGGGTTTGAAAGAGTGGTAAAAGGGTGTGTACCTCACATATACACATATAACCAGCCTATTTTAAGGGTCAAATGAAGCTAGATTACCAGTGGTATAGCACATAGAATGTCTGTAATATTATTATTTCTAGATGTATCTGTTATTGGTGTGTATACGGTAATTTTTTTTTTTTGGGGGGGGAGGCGGGTAAAGTTAGTTCTTTTAAAATTAAAAATAAAAATCAGCTTGGGAAGGCAGCCTTTGAGGAGCAGGGAAGTTTTTGGTTTTATATTTCTATCCCTGCTGGGGCTGTAACATTTTGGTGGCAGCCCTGATATGTGGTATTTTGACAGAAATGTGTGTTTTTCTGGAGGGTGTGGGGGTCCCTCTTGCTGAGCCAGGAGTTGTCAGACTGTGCATGTGCAGCATTGTGCTGCTGCTTACAGTTGTGGTAATGTTGATGTCTCCCATGGCATAAGAATGAGGGAGAGGAGCAGACAGGAAATGATATTGCAGCAGTTGCTCCTTTTGACCAAGTAGCAGCAGCATTGGAAAACTGCTGCAGCTGTGGAGAGACTAGTTAAAACATCAGGGCAGTGGGAAAGCCCCAGGTGTGAGGAAGGACACAGGACACGTTTTCATAATGTCAGCAGTAATGTCACTTCCAGGTCTGTTATTATGCCATTTTAAAATAAAATAAGTAAAAAAAAAAAAAAAAGTACATAAAATGAAATAAAAAGAACACCTGGCTAGAGATGAGGGAAGTCCTAAGTAAACTTCTAAGGCACAAAGGAAGAAGCACAATTTTGGCAATGGAAGAAAGATGATAAACCAAATAAAAATGCATAAAAATAAATAATATAGAGCGAGGACACCAGTTTGGTGGTAGGAGACCCTTGGACATGCTTCATCACAAGGAAAATGTAAAAGGGAAAGCATGAATGTTCCCAGTAAAATTACTGGATTTCTGACATAAAAAGTGGCAAAATATGTGGCAAGTCCATTTGTACACATATTAATTACTTATGTAAAGACCAATAAATATTTATAGAGACAAGAGAAAAGTTAATACTGCAAATTATTGTACACAATGAATCCATTTGAGACAGAAACAGTTAATGCAGTCTGGGTTTTCAGTGTTTTAAATCAGGGCTAAGCAGGGCTTTGTGGGTCTCAAGACTATAAGTGAAGCATTGTCAGGGTAACCAGGCTGTCTTGTGGAGGAAGCTTAGGAATAAACAGGGTAAGGCAGCCAGTGTAAGGACATCAAAGGAACACTGTGACTGACTCTGGGGTTTTGGGGGATATTTTAGTTAAAACTAATATTCTCAAAAATTCTTATGGCTGATCACCATCTGTAGCAAGCAGTGTCTTACTTTATGCCAGGCCGAATAAGGAGCTTTGTGTACCATACTGGCACTATTTTTTTCTGTGACATCATTAGAGCATGAATATTATTGTCAAAATGAGTTGTTACTATTAGAATCTGACTGAGAGAATGATGGTTGTAGATGCTTTAGCCTGAAGTGCTGCCGCTGAGTTCTGCCTCAAGGGTAGGAAAATAGTTTTAAACACCTTAGAGATTGAAGAACAAAATTTAGGCATACATTAATGTATGATTTTATGTATGAGTGTATGAAAATATTTTGAAATAGCTAGTTTAAATGAAAGAATTTAGGTAAAGATAATTATTAAACTAGACCATGGAAACATTATTTTCCAGGTTTTTTTAGAGAAGCAAATGCATAAATGAAAACCTGGTGGGAGGTACAAACTGAAGATAAACTGATGGTTAAATGCTACTTCAGCTTCTTGGAGTCTGTTTTGATCCTGACTGACATTGGCATTATAAAAGTGAGTTATTCCAAAGGTGTGTAACAGATTTCAACCTTACTTGTATCTTTCCCAAACATTTGCAGAAGTCTGACCTTCTGTAGAGTGCTAAAGCTAATTACCGCCCAGTTTTAAATTAGTGGCTGAAGACTGAATTCAGAAAGCTTAAACTTAACCAGTGAATGCTGTGGAAATCTTGAGAAGCTGGACATAAAGGACACAGAGCAGAAATTGTTTTCCCTCAGATATAAAGGAGATACTCTGTATTTAAACTAGTTAAACCTTTTTAATAAACACTTGTTTATTAAGAATCTTTAGCAACACATTGCTGAAGAGAGTGACAAGAGGGAAATATATTGAAAGTGTGGACAAAAGAAAAATAATATTTGTTCCTTCATTTCATATTCTAAGTATAGGGTATTTTTTAAATTTCATTTAGCTGGCAAAATAGTTCAACATGTCTTCAAGAATCACTAAAGGGAACATACATAGAAATATGAAGATTGTTGCTGAAAGTGTCATTAATTGTTTTTCCTTCTATGTTAATTCATTAATTAATTTATTTATTGAAAAATGTTTGTATACCGCTTTTACAATTGGAAATTAATCAAAACGGTTAACAAAATTAAAAACATACATAATCTAATTTTAAGACAATAAATTAAAGAATAAGTCACAATGTTGAGCAGAAGAGGAGACCTAAGGTGTCACAATTCTGAGGCAGCAAGGAAAAGTCAGAGCATTCAAACATCACAAGCAATACAACCTAACTGCACACCCAAGCTGCATAAATATGGTGGGGAGATCAATGTGCACATAGAGAAATACACATACAAAAATAATCTAGCTAGAAAAAGGACAGCAAGGTATAAAAGAAGACACAAAGACAACAAGAGAGAGAAATGGAGACTAACAAAACAGAAAAGGAACAAGAGAAAAACATAATAAAGTGAGATAGTGAGAGTGAACAAAGGAAAATATTTTAAAAAAAAAAGATAAAAAAAAGAAAAGATATACAAGAGAAGCTTAAACATTAACCAGATCACTATCCACAGATTCAGAGCACCTGACAGAAAATGTGTAGAGAGAATCAACGTAACATAGTAATGACAGTGGAAAAGGACCAAATGGTCCATCCAGTCTGTCCAGCAAGCCTCTTATGGTAGTTTCTACTAGGGATGTGAATCGTGTGCCCAATCGTTTTAACGATCGATTTCAGCTGGGGGGAGAAATCTGATCGGCATGGTGTTTTTTTGTAAAAAAATTGGTTTTTCGGTTAGTGCGCACTAACAGGAAGTTAGTGTGCACTAACAGAAAATGATACAATTTGACACTTTTCAGGTCAGTTAAGGTCAGTTTAGGAATGAATATGTTTTCCTATTGGCTGCCCTCTATTTATTCATGTTACCAAGGTTTCCACTGACGTGATGGTTTAATATATGGGGGATGGGAAATGGAAATGGTTGGTAGCTTGACAAGAAAAGTAATGTGATCAGTCAATGTGACTAGAACTTGTGCCCTATCCCTGATACCGGGAGTGTTGTGATCTTCCTGCACACAGTGCCCTATCCTGGTTACCGGGGGTGTTGTGATCTTCCTGCACGCAGTGCCCTATCCCTGATACAGGGGGTGTTGTGATCTTCCTGCACGCATTGCCCTATCCCTGATACTGGGAGTGTTGTGAGGGAGGGCTGCCCAATGTTTTAACCATGTATAATGTACTTGTTTCACAAATTTGGGGTAGATTTTATAACATGTACGCCCAATTTTATAATATATGCGCGCAGGTGCACACATGTTGTAAAATCCGGGGTTGGCGCGTGCAAGGGGGTGCACAATTGTGCACCTTGCACGCACCGAGCCACGCTTCCTTCCTCCATTCCCTTCCCCCTAGCCTGAACTTCCCACCCCTTCTTCTAAACTTGTCCCCCCTGCTAACCCCCCCAAAAGTTTTATCCTTCCTTTTGCACCTGCCTTCAGGCAGGCGCAAGTTGCACAAGTCAGCAGGCTGCCAGCATGCAATCCCTCGACACAGTGGCAATGGCCGCTGTGTTGTGGGCCATGCCCACGCCCCCATACCCCACCCCACCCCGCCCATGTCCCTCCCCTTTTGTAAAGCCCCAGGACTTACACGCGTCCCAGGGCTTTAGGCCCGGCGCGCGTAAGGCTATTTACACGAGTAACCTTTTGAAAATCCGGCCCTTGTTTGTTAATTAATGGGAAATGTTAAGTTCTTTTACAGTGCTAATTATATTAGGCATACTTCAACACTGTTGCACCCGGATTTGTAAATGAGTAGGTGTTATATAATCTGTGTATCACTGATAGGGTTAAGTTAGCTGTCATTTATGAAAGCCCCTCATACTATCTTACTTCTCTGATATTTACCAGCACTTACAGTATATAATATGCATGTCAAATTTATGTAACAAAACCATTCAAAATAGAAACAGACCAATGAAAGGCTTCTGTGGTCTCAAAATCTCATGTTCATCAACATCTTTGGCTATAGTGGACTTTACTTAAGTACCAAAACCAAGAAAGAATCCAGTTATAAACCAACAGTGATCTTATCAAGCAATTACTCGTGTGTTAGAGGAGTGGCAGAGGTCACCAAAATGAAGACTTCTGCAATAATAGAGATGCATTTTGAATTTTAAAATATGTTAGAAAATTGATTATTATTTATCATAATGTTAATTTTGTGAATCTGTTGTGCAGATACATTGGATATGATGACTAATGAATGCTGTTTTAATCATTTAAGCAGGTTGGAATCATTTGATGATTTATATAAGATGCCTGGCATGTGCAATATGCTTCTTTTGAGGAAAGAAAATTGTTAGTAATGCTTAATCAGTATTTTCTGTGCTGAGTGATTTGGTATATTAGGGCTCAGATTTAAACTCCATTTCAGTGGTGAACCAGATGAGTTCTTTCACTCAAGAGTTGGAAGAAAGACAAAACCTGCATGAAGCCTTAGTCATTTTTAAATTAATAATACTAAAATGCTATATGAAAGACTTTTTTTTTCCCTTCAGTTTGAAAGTATAGTGCATTTTAGCTATTGTTTGATATGGAGCAGAAAATAAGCACAATATTACAATGCATCTTGCAGAAAGCAAGCACAAGGTTATCAATTATTTTCTATAAAGACAAGCTTTTAGAAAATAAGGGCTTACATGAACTGTACTAGCATGCCTGACTAGTATATTTCTATAATTCCTATACACAGAAATAAAGATCAACAACAAAAAATATGAGGTGATACCTTTTTATTGGACCATCTTGCTATATTTGCTCATTAGTTTCTGGGAGTTACACTCCTTTCATGTGGTCAGAACATAATGGTATTGAGTTGGCTTTTTGTTTTTTGACCTTTATTTCAATAAATTCAAGTGGTCTAACATGGCAGTCATACCACTATAATTTCTTTAAAAAGGATTTCCTTACTATTCATTAATTTAAAGAATGTGTAGTATAGTGATTAAACCCTTATGAGTACATTTTCAAAGGGATTACTCATGGACAAATAACATATATGCACATAGGGGCGGATTTTAAAAGGCCCGTGCGCGCTGGCGCGCCTATTTTGCATAGGCCGCTGGCGCGCGTAAAGCCCCGGGACGTGCGTAAGTCCCGGGGCTTTCGAAAAGGGGAGGGAGGGGGCGTTTCGGGGGCGTGCCGCGGCATTTCGAGGGCGGGCCCGGGGGCGTGGTCGAGGCCTCCGGACCAGCCCCCGGGACCAGAGGACGGAGCGGGGCTGCCGGCCGATGCGCGCAAAGTTACCCCTGCTGGAAGCAGGGGTAACTTTGCCGACAAAGGTAGGGGGGGGGAGGAGGAGGGAAGGTGGGGGGAAAGCGAAGAAAAGTTCCCTCCGAGGCCACGCCGAAATCGGAGCGGCCTCGGAGGGAACAGGCAGGCCACGCTGGGCTCGGCGCGCGCAGGTTGCACAAATGTGCACCCCCTTGCGCGCGCTGACCCCGGATTTTATAAGATACGCACGGCTGCATGTGTATCTTATAAAATCCAGCGTACTTTTGTTCGCGCCTTCTGTGCGAACAAAATTACGCGCTCGCATATCGTTTGAAGATCTACCTCATAAGTAGCAAGTAATTGTGTACATGCTGTTTTATAAAACACAAAAGCACATATGTATTTTCAGTTTCATGTGCACAATTACTGGCACAAAAAAAGAGATGGTCTAGGGGTGTTCTAGGGTAGGGTCAAGATGTAAGTGCAAAAGTTGCTATTTTACAAGATACATTATCAAACATATTTGTACAATTTTACAGCTGGTAATTGACTAGCACAGTGTTTCCCAACCCTCTCCTGGAGGCACACCTAACTTGTCAGGTTTTCAGAATATCCGTAATAAACATGCATTAGAAAGATTTGCATATATTGGAGACCTAGATATGCAAATCTTTCTTATGTATATGCATTGCGACAATTCTGAAAACTCGAATGGTTAGGTATGCCTCTAGTAGAGGGTTGGAAAACACTGGACTAGTGCAAGTGAAATCAGACTTGTCTGTTGTCTGCAATTTATGAGTGGGAGGTCCAGATATACTGGTGGAGGTGTCAGGATGCATTCCCAGAGAGTCTAGGAGAACTTGTGATCGAATGAGTGAATTGGTGGAAGTATCAGCAAACTGGTGATTTCAAGAATGTGTGAAAATATTTTCAAAATGGTATATACTCACACTTCAAAATATACCTGTCTCTATGTATAAACATGATTTTTTATATAAACATGCTATATTTTTGTCATGTGTAAAATATGCATGCTTATGTTTATATTAGATTTGTTGACCCTTCTGTTGGGGTGAGGTTGGTACAACCTACAGGGAAGATCTTGTACTCGTTGCCAACTGGTGGGGCAGATGGTGCAGAGTCTGAGCTGGAGCTTCACCTTAACCAGACCTTTTTTCCATTGGTTGAGCTTTGGGTTCTGGGGGCTGGCAGATCTTAGGTGGTAGTCTCTGAAATATATACTGAAGAGTGGTTCTGATGTGAGGCTGTAGTTGAGGCAGGGGACAAGCAAAGATGGTTGATGATCAAGCTGAGGTTGAGGCAAGCAGCAAGAAAGGATGGTTGGTGGTTGGGCTAATGTCAAGGCAGGCAGCAAGCAAGATCAGTGGTTAGGCTGAGGTTCAGGTAGGCAGCAAGAAAGGATGGTAAGGGAACAGGCTATGGTCACTTCTGAGAATCAGTCTGAGGGCAGGCAGGCTGAGACACAAAGAAGACTGGACGAGACTCAAGACAAGGAAGGCTGGAGACACATGAGCAGTAACTCATATTCTAGATAGAGTTGACCCATAGCTGAGGCAAAGTGTGAGTGCAGAGGGAAGCCCTTTATAGGGCAGAAGGCATGACATCATCGGTAGTCACTGCTACAGTTTTCCCACCGTGAGCCCTTTAAGAAGGGCTGAGTCTGATGCACACACAGAGGAGAATTGGAGTAGTGGCATCTGACTGTGAAAATTCCTGTCAGTGGCATCCTGCGCTAGCTAGGGATGTGAATCGTTTTAGGACGATTAAAATTATCGTCCGATAATTTTAATATCGTCTTAAACCGTTATGGAACACAATACAATAGAGATTCTAACGATTTATCGTTATAAATCGTTAGAATCGTGAGCCGGCACACTAAAACCCCCTAAAACCCACCCCCGACCCTTTAAATTAAATCCCCCACCCTCCCGAACCCCCCCCAAATGACTTAAATAACCTGCGGGTCCAGCGGCGGTCCGGAACGGCAGCGGTCCGGAACGGGCTCCTGCTCCTGAATCTTGTTGTCTTCAGCCGGCGCCATTTTCCAAAATGGCGCCGAAAAATGGCGGCGGCCATAGACGAACACGATTGGACGGCAGGAGGTCCTTCCGGACCCCCGCTGGACTTTTGGCAAGTCTCGTGGGGTCAGGAGGCCCCCCACAAGCTGGCCAAAAGTTCCTGGAGGTCCAGCGGGGGTCAGGGAGCGATTTCCCGCCGCGAATCGTTTTCGTACGGAAAATGGCGCCGGCAGGAGATCGACTGCAGGAGGTTGTTCAGCGAGGCGCCGGAACCCTCGCTGAACGACCTCCTGCAGTCGATCTCCTGCCGGCGCCATTTTCCGTACGGGAAAGTCCAGCGGGGGTCCGGAAGGACCTCCTGCCGTCCAATCGTGTTCGTCTATGGCCGCCGCCATTTTTCGGCGCCATTTTGGAAAATGGCGCCGGCTGAAGACAACAAGATTCAGGAGCAGGAGCCCGTTCCGGACCGCTGCCGTTCCGGACCGCCGCTGGACCCGCAGGTTATTTAAGTCATTTGGGGGGGGTTCGGGAGGGTGGGGGATTATATTTAAAGGGTCGGGAGTGGGTTTTAGGGGGTTTTAATGTGCCGGTTTTGCGATTTTTTTGATTTTTTTTCACGATATTTTACCCCCCCAAACGGCAACAATACGATTCCCTCCCCCTCCCAGCCGAAATCGATCGTTAAGACGATCGAGGACATGATTCACATCCCTAGCGCTAGCTCTCAGGATGAACCCATGAGCATTGTATTACCAATATTTTCATGTACTGAAACATATGGGGCGGATTTTAAATGCCCTGCACGCGTAAATCCGGCTGGATTTACGCGCGCAAGGCCCTCGTGCGCCGGCACGCCTATTTTGCATAGGCCGCCGGCGCGCACAGAGCCCCGGGACACGCGTAAGTCCCCGGGCTTCGTAAAAGGGGCGTGTCGGGGGCGTGTCGGGAGTGTTGGGGAATGATGTGGCATTTCGGGGGCGTGATGAGGCGTTTCGGGGGCAGGCCCAGGGGCGTGGCGCCGGCCTGGGGCGTGGTCGAGGCCTTCGGACCAGCCCCCGGGTCAAGTGATGACGCACCAGCAGTCCGCTGGCGCGCAGATTTATGTCTTCTTTCAGCAGGCGTAAATCTGCCAACAAAGGTAAGGGGGGTTTAGATAGGGGCGGAGGGTGGGTTAGGTAGGGGAAGGGAGGAAAAGGTGGGGGGAGGGCGAAGGAAAGTTCCCTCCGAGGTCGCTCCGTAATCAGAGTGACTTCGGAGGGAACAGGCAGCATGCGCTGGGCTTGGCGCGCGCAGGTTGCACAAATGTGCACCCCCTTGCGCGCACTGTATCTTATAAAATCCAGCGTACTTTTGTTCGCGCGAGCGTGTGTATGTTTTTAAGATCTACCCCTATGTGCGTAAATCTGGTACCATGAATAGGTTTGAAAAGTTTCCTGCATCAGTGCAAAATGTTCTCTTTTTGAGTCATATGAAACTATGGGGCAGATTTTAAAACATTCACGCGGGCATGCATTTGTGCATGCAAACCGGCACTCACAAATGTATGCCCGATTTTATAACATGCGTGCACAACCATGTGCATGTTATAAAATCAGGGGTCAGCATGTGCAAGAAGGTGCACACTAATGCAAATTGCATGTGCCGAGCCCTCGGGGAGCCTCGCTGGCTTTCCCTGTTCCCTCAGAGGGAATTTTCCTTCCCCTCCCACCTTCCCCTCCCTGTCCCATCCCCCAGCCCTAAAGAAACCCCCTCCCCGTACCTTTGTTTTGGAAGTTACACCTGCTAGGCGTAACTTGCACGCGCCGGCTGATTGCCGGCCCGCGATCACCTGCGATGGCCGCTGTGCCGGAGTCCTAGGCCATGCCTCCTGGACCGCCCTTGGACCGCCATGCCACGCCCCCAGACCATCTGCCCCACCCCTTACCTGCCCATTCAGAAAAGCCCCGGGACATACTCGTGTAGGTCTTTGAAAATCTGCCGCTATGTGTCATTATTACCAAATTTCAACCAACTTTTCAAGTTTCATTCAGTGAATATAATCTTAGAAACTATAACTCATCCACATTCTTTTTGGCTTCTAGATGACAGAGGAAAACTGAATTGCTGAAAACAATTTTTCATCGCCTGAAAATAATTATGAGGTAAATTTCAAAGGAGTTACATGTGTAACATACTATCATAGCAGTTTTCAAAAGCCATTTAGTAAGGTAAAGTGCACATACGCAGGTAATTCTATGGACAATTCAATGGCATATATTGTAGCAAATTTCAAAAGCCCACTTACTTGAATAAAGTGCATTTACATGTGTAAAACCCTAATTCTAAAATTTTTATTTTTAGGAACTATGCCTGCAGAAACCTCAGTTGACGCAGTCATAGTGCAACATCTGTGTCCCTATGCCAGTCATTTCACTCTGTTGCTTTTGCCAACTCCTGCACGAGGTAGCTAGGTTACCATGGTGATGGCTTCACCTGCTTGTTCAAAACGGTTTGGAATTTAGCACATCCTTGTCAAAAATCTGTCCCGGACCTGCAAAAATGGTAAGGATCAGAGCTTTTGTTGCTAAAACTTGTAATTTTAAAATTATTTTTCCTTTAAAAAATGTTCTTTATACATTTTAAAGATGTTTGATGTGTCCTGCAATTTATCACAATCTGCTTGTTATTTAACTACTCTGAATAATTTTGTATCATCTGCAAATCTGATTACTTCTCCAGTGTAGCTGGGTTTAAAAACAGTTAGCAGTTAATGGACTTCTCCTCCAAGAACTTATCCTATCAATCAAGTTGACTTAGAGTTATTACTGGCATCAACAGCATGGGATATACTTAGGGGTAGATTTTAAGAGATATGCGCGAGAGTCCATGTACGCGCGGTACCCGGCGCACACACATGGACACGCAATTTTATAACATGTGTGTGCAGGCGCGCGCATGTTAGAAAATCGGGGGTTGCATGCTCAAGGGGTGCACAATTGTGCACCTTGTGTTCACCGAGCCTGCGCCGAGCTGCCTTCTCCTGTTCCCTTACAGGCTGTTCCGAAATCGGAGTGGCCTCGGAGAGAACTTCCCTACCCCCCAACCCACCTTCCCTTCCCTTCCCCTACTTCCTCCGCCCTTTCTCCCCTACCTTTTTCTTGTTTTTTTCTTGTTTTAAAACTTACTTCAGTCCTGGGGCTAAATTAAGTTGTGCGTGCCGGCAGTCGACTGGCGAGCGTTCCCCGGCACAGCAGCAAATGGCCACTGTGCCGAGAGCCTCTGACCCCGCCCCCTCCCCACCTCCGGTCCGCCCCTTTAGTAAAGCCCCAGGACTTAGATGCGTACAGGGGCTTTACACTCATCGCTGGGCCTTTTTTAAAATAAGCCCGGCGCGTGTAAACCGATTTATGCGCATAGAGCTTTGAATTTCCGGTCTTTAGTGTTTGGTTTCTTGCCAGGTACTTATGGCCTGGATTGGCCACTTTGGAAACAGGATGCTGGGCTTGATGGTTCTTTGGTCTGACCCAGTATGGCAATTTCTTATGAGTCTTGTTGTTTTTAATCCTTTGTTTTTTTACCTAACCTAAAAAAAAGGATTCTTCACATTACCAGATCTTTTCTGGACTGAAATCTGTCACCAAATGAAATCTACACTGAAGGTCTCTGAGCTTTGAATATGTATCCCCTATGCTTATAGTAAATTATTTTATCTAACTTACAGGGTCATTCATTAAATTACGATGGGCTGTTACTGCGTGCATTAGGGTGTTATCGTACGTAATAACGCCCTAACGCACGCGATAACTACCGCATCATGATTTCAAAATGCAAACTAGGGAAAGGGGAGGAGTTAGGGTGGGGTTTAGGAAAAGTAGGGGGCTGTAGCACTGCGGGAGATAACGTATCACACATTATTGCCTGCAGAAATGCTGGAAATAGCTACATCTATTTCATTGGTGCTACGGGGCAATAATGTGCAGCATGGCAGCAATTGCAGCGGGCGAAAACACACCACTACGATGCGGCCAGCTGCTCACCATCGCCACTCTACCCCTTTTCTGGTCACGGCTCATCATTCCACTATATTTATATTTATATGTGCACTATATTTATGCTGGAATGATGAATCCAGGGGTTATTTGTTTTGCTCTCATTTTTATTGGCACTAGAACCATAATGATTTTAGCTGATTTTAACCTGTAAAATACCCCATCTGGGGTCAGATTAGACTTCCCTGAACTCACTCAGATGTTTCTTAAGTTTATTTTTTATCTATTTTGATGTATTTTTTAATGTTCTTGTGTTTGTTGGTGCTAGGGTTGAAACTTTCCAGTTTTGGACCAGACAGCCAGGTTTTCAGGCATTCTGTGCAGCATCCAGTCAGAAGTACCAACCAGATGCTAAAAGTCTAGTTTGCAGGAGGCTCAGCCTTTCCCCCCACAGTCTCTTATTGAAAGGAAGAGAAAGGCAGTGTCAGAGCCTATCAGAGGAGAGCTGTGCTGTATCTCTACCCCATGCCAGCTTTCTCATGCTGTGATTGGACAGGATAGGGAGAGGAGTTGGGTACAACTCAGCCCTCAGCTTCCACTATTTTCATTGGTAAATGCCAGGGCAGGGCACCTAAGGTGCCCTACTCTGGACAGAAAAATATTCCTAGAGAGTGTCTTCCACATCCTGTTAACTTCACATGAGGAAATCTTGTACAGTTTACCAACAAAATAAAGTGCCTTGGTTTATTTTAGCAATCAGCTCATAATGCTGCTAATTCCACCTTTTGAGAAAACTAGAAAGGTACAGAGAGAAGGAAAACAGGGAAAACAACGCACACTGCGCAGAGGCAGAAAGGAATTATTGACTTTTCAGCTAGTGCCCTTCAGCTCATCATTGCAGAACCAATTTAACTGAGGAAAGGGAAAGGGGGGGGGGGGGGGGGTGTTTAGTTACAGTAGTGGTTGGGAAATGTTTGAGGATCCCCCTTGTAATTTTCTAATTTGGGGTTTTGTTGTTTTATCCCTTGATTCAGCAAGAAACTCTCTAACCTCTAAAAGACTATTCTCTGAGGAGACCTCCAGATTACTGAGGCTTTCCTCTTCTCCTGAAGAAGGGGGAGACTGCTGGATATCTTCAGGGCCGTTGACCTTAACTCATCCCTCATTCTCTACTGTGTCTTCTAGTGCTGTGTAGGGGTCATTGGAAAGAATGGGAGGAGGTGGCATGTCTCCACTCTAACAATTAGAAGTGGTCGCCTCCACCTCTACTTGTTGACTAAGGGGTTCTAAGTTGTTTTCTCCTGATATTCCAGGGATTGTAGGAAAGTCTTTGCCTCGGAGGTCAGGCATAGCCACATTATGATTTCCTGTGTTATCCCTAATTTCCTTTTCTCCTCCTTATTGGAGTGTGTGGGCCTCCTATCCTTCTATTCTTCCCAAAGCATTCTCCCTTTTCTGCCTTTTTGGCTTTCCGCCATCAGACTAGCAAAAGTCAGAAGAGGGACAGGTTTTCCTTTAAAGGCGAGGACTGATGGTGCTATACCCTATTGGAAGGTTTTTGACTGACGAGCGATCTCCTGCACTCTGGCCGTCATCTGCCAGTAATCAAAACGGCGCCGATAGCCTTTGCACTTACTATGTCACAGGGGCTGCCGGTGCCATTGGTCAGCCTCTGTCACATGGTAGGAGCACAAGATTGCCCCGATGGCCATGTGACAGGGGCTGACTAATTTCACCGGTATCACCTGTGACATAGTAGGTCAAAGGCTTTCGGTGCCATTTTGAATACTGGCACCGAGGGTGTGAGTGCAGGAGATGGCTCCTGGACCCCCCACTGGATCACCAGGGAATTTTGGTAAGTCTTGGGGGGGTTAGGAGGGTGGGTCCTTTAGGCGGCCAAATAATTCGGCGAGATTTGTTGTAATCATGGGGAATCGCGATACATTTCGCTTCCCCGCGAATACTATGAATATGGTCCTATATGTTGTGGAGTGCCAATTCGTAGGGAACAAATGCACACCCCTATTGTTAACACCTTATGTCTTTCAGGTCCTCACCAGCGGCATCGAGTGCTATGGATCACGGGATGCTCTTTTGTATTTTAGGCAGAGCAGTGGGCAAAAAGAAATGCCTTCGCCTGACAGCTGGGCATTATGCTGTGGGTCAGCATAGAGCAATAGTTAGGTCGGAGAGGCATGGGTTAGGATCAGCTGGTTCCCCTGATACAGCAGCAGTTGACTAATTTTGCCCCTTGAGGTATTAATCATATATCTTGGAGGCAATGATCTGGGAGTTATACCTGAACGCCTGCTGCAAAATAATATGAGGAATGACATCGCAGTCATCCTGTCCTTGATGCCCGGCACAATGCTTACCTTGTCGGAGATCATCCCTCGCCGCCAGTTCCTCAACTCACCATTCTGGATGCATTGCATGAAGAAATTAAAAAAGCAAATTAGTACTTTTGTCGAGCGCCATGGTGGCGTGCACATAATAAAACACGTCTGGGGTGCATGGATTACTCGGTATTATTTTGTAGCAATGGGCTGCATCTGTCAGATATGGGACAGGACCTGTTCTTGGCCAATTTGAAATGGGCCATTCACAGAGTCCTGATGGGTTCCTAGTTCTCTCCTGAAAGGTCCCTAGTTATTGGCCGCTGCTGGGTGGAGAGGGTCCCGGATAAGCCATCTGGCTATACGGGCCCTATGGCGGGTATACCGAGCCAGGAGGGGGGGAGGTTGCCAGCTAGAGACAGTGCACAACACATGCTAAATGTCATCAATGTGAGGGAGCCGTCTGTTGTGAGGGCCCACTGGTCCCGATGCAGTGGCAGACCAGATGCCCGTGGCCAAATGACATGGGATAGCTCAATGGGTGATTTGAAACCTGGGCGGCCACACTGGGGACGGGGCCACACTGGGGACGGGGCCACACTGGGGACGGGGACGGGGCAGCCACACTGGGGGAAACAGCTGGCTAGAGTTCAGTGCCTTTGGCTCCTTTTTCTTCTTGTCCTCTGCATGGCTGCCTCACTAAGGAAACCTACCCAATCAACCTTTTTTATGCTTTGCAAGGGTCAGCAGGATGGTCAGATTTGATGTTAGCTATAGAGTTCTATATATTTGTTGCAGCTGGGGTGGGTGTAACTGAGCCAGGAAGAGGGGTTGTCAGCTACAGACAGTACATAACATGTGCTAAATAAGATCGATGCTAGGGGGGCTGCCTGTCGCCAGGGCCCACGGGCCTTGGTGCAGTGGCAGGCCGAATGCCCACACCCTTTAATGGGGCAATCACCTTGTTTGAAAGGGTGGGTGATCAGAATGCCCTATAATTATGTCCAAAGAGACAAAGGGGCCTTGCTTGGTTGTGGTGGGCCCGGGCCTGAGGAGGTCGGTTGGATAGCTTACCTATGTTATGGCTTGGGTACCAAGTTTGTTAATACTGTTTATTGTAATAAAGCTGAGGCCAATTTCATTTCACATCTGGTCTCCAGAGTATTATGTATATGTGAGTGGGTATTACTGCATCCTCCACCCTTTTCCCAGAGACGGACAGTCACGGCTGCCCGGGTTAATACATGTTATTTTATAAACTGTGCGGCTCCTGCACATACTTTACAAATATTTTATTTATGTATTTATTTTTATAAAATGAATGATTCACTTTCCAGCTTTCACAATGAAATCTTTCAAAGCAATATATATATTTATATGTTTAAACGGTTTTTATTAAATTTTTGTGAACACGAAATACAATGCGTAGCATACTGAGAAGGGCGTGTCCCCCAGAACAAGCCACCAATGTAGTACAAAACATCAACGCAGTGCTAACATCAAGAAAACCCTCCCCCCAACCCCCATGCCCCAGCTTCCAGCAGTTGAGTTATAAACAAAAACTATGAAATCATAAAACAACATTAATACAACATCTAAATATATAACAACTCTTGAACCATTGTGATTAATGCATTCTTCAGCTAAACTGGCACAAAATCTATCAATAAACAATCATTGTTATTTCCAGGTTAAATTAAGATGCCTCTAACTCCATCAACCAGGTTTTTACCTTATACCTAAATTGCATCAAGTCCAGCTCCTCTCTGATAGATCTCAGTAGGTTATTCCAAACTTTAGGCACTGGAATGCAAAACGCTGATTCTGAAATTTAAGGAGATAGAGAGCTTCAGTGCATGGTTCAGAGGGAGGTATCTTCAAAGGATACTAATGAAGCATTAGAGTTAGGGTATCCAAACAAAGAGGTTCCAATAATAAGAAAACTAGTCCAAGTTCCTATAATTAAAATCTCCCCTGAGCTAAAAGATTCCAATTTATCCTTGACAACTGAAAAGCATAATGTAAATACAAAGAAAATGTACACTTTGAAATGTTTGTATGATAATGCCGGAAGTCTAAGAAGTAAGATGGGAGAATTAGAGTATATAGCAGTGAATGATGACAGACTTAACTGGCATCTCAGAGACATGGTGGAAAGAGGATAACCAATGGGATCGTGCTGTCGTGGGGTGGTGCTTTATGTCCAGGATGGCATAGAGTCTAACAGGATAAAGATCCTAAATGCTCAATCAAATCTTTATGGGTAGAAATCCCTTGTGTGTTGGGGAAGAGAATAGTGATAGGTTTATACTTCCGTCCATCTGGCCAAGATGATGAGATGCTATGAAAGATTAGTGAAGCTAACCAAATTGGAAGTGCAGTAATAATGGGAGATTTCAATGGGTAAGTGAAATATCACGACATGCTAGAGAGATAAAATTCCTGGATGGAAAAAATGACTGTTTTATGGAGCAATGTTTTCAGGAACTGATGAGAGAGGCAGCAATTTTGGATCTAATTCTCAGTGGAGCGCAGGATTTGGTGAGAGTGGTAAAGATGGTGGGGCCTCTTGGCAATAGTGATCATAATATGATCAAATTTGTATTAATGACTAGAAGGGGGACAGTAAGTAAACCCACTACTCCAGCGTTAAACTTTCAAAAGGAAAACTTTGATAAAATGAGAAAAATAGTTAAAAAAAACTGACAGGTACAGTTACAAAGGTAAAAAGTGTGCAGTAGGTGTGGACAATGTTAAAAAATACCATCTAGAAACATAGTCCAGATTTATTCCACACATTAAGAAAGGTAGAAGAAGAGAAAACGATTACCAGCATGGTTAAAAGGTGAGGTAAAATAGGCTATTTTAGCCAAAAGATCTTCATTCAAAAATTGGAAGAAGGATCCATCAGAAGAAAATAGGATAAAGTATAAGCACTGGCAAGTTAACTGTAAGTCATTGATATAAGATAGGCTAAGAGAGAATTTGAAAAGAAGTTGGCTGTACAGGCAAAAACTCAAAATAAAAACCTTTTTAAATATATCCAAAGCATAAAGCCTGCGAGGGAGTTGGTTGGACTGTTAGATTATTGAGAGGTTAAAAGGGCACTTAGGGAAGATAAAGCCATCATGGAAGGATTAAACATTTTCTTTGCTTCGGTGTTTACTGAAGAGGATGTTGGGGAGATACCCATTCTGGAGAAGGTTTTCATGGGTGATGATTCAGATGAAATAAACCAAATCATGGTGAACCTAGAAAATGTGGTAGGCATGATTGATACACTGAAGAGTAGTAAATCACCTGGACCGGATGGTATACACCCTAGGGTTCTGAAAGAACTAAAAAATGAAATTTCAGACCTATTTCAATAAATTTGTAACCTATCATTAAAATCATTTGTTGTACCTGAAGACTGGAAGATAGCTAATGAAACCTGATATTTAAAAAGGTATCCAGGGGTGATTTGGGAATTTATGGACTGGGAAGCCTGACTTCAGTACCAGGAAAAATCGTGGAAACTGTTAAAGAATAACATCACAATTCATTTGGATGGGCATTGTTTGATGGGACACAGCCAGCATGAATTTAACCAAGGGAAGTCTTGCCTCACAAATCTACATTTTTTTGAAAGGGTGAAAAAACATTTGGAGAAAGGTGAACAGTAGATGTGGTGTATTTGGATTTTCAGATTGCTTTTGACAAAGTGCCACATGAGAGGTTTCTAAGAAAACTAAAAAGTCAAAGGACAGGAGTCAAAGTTCTTTTGTGGATTGCAAACTGGTTAAAAGTCAGGAAACAGAGAATAGGATTAAATGGTCTGTTTTCACAGTAGAAAAAGGTACAGTGGAGTGCCTCAGGGATCTGTACTTGGATAGATGCATTTTAATCTATTTATAAATGATCTGGAAAGGGGTACAAGTGAGATGATCAAATTTGCAGATGCCACAAAATTATGCAAAATAGTTAAATCTCAAGAAGATTGAGATAAATTGCTAGAGGACCTTGCAAGACTGGAAGATTAAACTTCCAAATGGCAGATGAAATTTAACATGGACAAGTGCAAAGTGATGCCTATAAGGAAAAATAACCCTTGCTTACACAATGTTAGGTTCTATCTTAGGAGTTACCATCCAGGAAAGAAATCTGAGCATCAATTTGGATAATACATTGAAATATTTGACCCAATGTGTTGTGGCAATCAAAAAAGCTAACAGAATGGTAGAAATTATTAGGAAGGGAATGGCAAATAAATTGGAGGATGTATCGCTCCATGGTGAGACCGCACCTTGAATACTGTGTGCATTTCTAGGCACCACATCTCAAAAAGGATATAGCTGTACTGGAGAAGTTGCAGAGAAGGGTGATCAAAATGGTAAGGGTCCTATGAGGAAAGGCTAAAAACGTTAGGGCTGTTCAGCTTAGAGAAGAGATGACTGAGGGGGGATATGATGAGGACTACAAAATCATAAAAGGACATGAACAAGTTGATGTAAATTGATAATTTACTCTGTCAGAAAATAGAAGGAGCAAATAGCTCATTTAAAACAAAATTTGTTTTTACTCAGCGCATGGTTAAGCTCTGGAATTAATTGCCAGAGGATGTGGTTACGGCAGTTAATGTAACTGAGTTTAAAAACAGTTTGACTAAGTTCTTAGAGGAAAAAAAATCATAAACTGCTATTAATTAATAAGCAGTAGTAGCTTGTGATTTATTTAGTTTGCGCACTTGCCAGGTATTTCTGACTTGGATTGGCTACTGTTGGAAACAGGATATTGGGCTTGATGGACCCTTGGTCTGATCCAGTTCTTATGTAACATATTGGTAAGCTTTGACTGGGGGAAGTTGGAGTTGATGACAATACTGAAAATGTGTATGTTTAGTAGGGATGTGAATCATTTATCTTACAATTGAAAATATCGGACATGATTTTCAATCTCGTCAGATATTGGGGGGTCCCCGATAGTGATAGGAAACCCCACGATTAATTTTGTGGGGTTGTCTTATCATTTTAGGGGGAGCGGTGGGAAAAAAGGGCACTTAAAAATAACCCCCTGTTACGCTTGGGCTCCGGTCAGGAGTCGTGAACACCACCCAGCAGGGTGGCTCCAGGTGGAGAGAGACAGGAAGATAGAAACAGTGTCAGGTTCCAGGCTGGGTCAGGGCAGGCAGCAAGTATCAGAGTCTGGGTTCAGGCTGGGTTAGGGCAGGCGGCAAGTAGCAGTGTCTAAGTACAGGCTGGGTCAGGGCAGGCGGCAGTCAGCAGTGTCTGGGTCCAGGCTGGGTCAGGGCACAGTAAGCAGGGCAAGGCAGGTCAGAAGGCCCGTAGGCCACACACACACACACAGAAGGCCCGTAGGCCACACACCAATAGCGGGGCAAGGCAGGTCAGAAGGCCCATAGGCCACACACACACAGAAGGCCCGTAGGCCACACACCATAAGCGGGGCAAGGCAGGTCAGAAGGCCCGTAGGCCACACACATACACACAGAAGGCCCGTAGGCCACACACCATAAGCGGGGCAAGGCAGGTCAGAAGGCCTGTAGGCCACACACACACACAGACAGAAGGCCCGTAGGCCACACACCGTAAGCAGAGCAGGCAGGTCAGAAGGCCCGTAGGCCACACATACACAGAAGGCCCGTAGGCCACACACCATAGTCAGGGCAAGCAGGTCAGAAGGCCCGAAGGCCACACATACACAGAAGGCCCGTAGGCCACACACCGTAAGCAGAGCAGGCAGGTCAGAAGTACCGTAGGCCAGGTAAGAAAATCAAGGAAGAAGGCCCGAAGGCCACGCAGGGCAAGGCAAGGAAAGGCCCGAAGGCCGCGCAGGGCAAGGCAAGGAAAGGCCCGAAGGCCGTGCAGGGCTAGAGCAGGGAGCCCAGGTGAGCTCGATGCCGAAGCACCGAGGGAACTGTCAGGCAGGGTTATAAGGGCCAACCCAGAACATAGAGTGGACAGGGGAGATGGCCTGGGCCTGTCAGGAGAGCCAGCACTAGAGGGACCCCTGGTGGTGAGGCGGTTGCACTGCAGCCAAAACTGTAACAGTACCCCCTCCGCAAGGCCTCCCCCTCCTCATGGGTCCCATCTTAGCAGGGGGTACTCAAAAATGAAATCAGATTCCTCCGAGGGCAGCAACAGCTGGAGCAATTCAACAGGCTCAGATGGCTGAGTCAGAAAGTCTGTTAGTGGTACCGGTTTGAGCCCCTCCGGGGGTGGCAGCAGGACCGGTTTGGCAGGCTCGTCTCGGGGTAGTGCAGCAGGCTCGGGCCCCTCTTGGGGTGATGCAGCAGGCTCGGCCTCCTCTTGGGGCGATGCAGCAGGCTCGGCCCCCTCTTGGGGCGATGCAGCAGGCTTGGATCCTCCCCAGGGCGATGCAGCAGGCTTGGCCCCCTCTCGGGGTGATGTAGCAGGCTCGGCCCCCTCTCGGGGCGATGAAGCAGGCTCGGACCCCTCTCGGGGTGATGAAGCAGGCTCGGACACCTCTCCGGGCGTTGTAGCAGGTTCGGACCCCTCTCGGGGCGATGAAGCAGGCTCGAACACCTCTCCAGGCGTTGTAGCAGGCTCGAACGCCTCTCCAGGCGTTGTAGCAGGTTCGGACCCCTCTCGGGGCGATGAAGCAGGCTCGGACCCCTCTCAGGGCGATGAAGCAGGCTCGGACCCTTCTCGGGGCGATGAAGCAGGCTCGGACCCTTCTCGGGGCGATGAAGCAGGCTCGGACCCCTCTCGGGGCGATGAAGCAGGCTTGGCCCCCTCTTGGGGTGATGCAGCAGGCGTGGATCCTCCTCGGGGCGATGCAGCAGGCATGGATCCTCCTCGGGGTGATGCAGCAGGCTCGGCCCCCTCTTGGGGTGATGCAGCAGGCTCGGCCCCCTCTTGGGGTGATGCAGCAGGCTTGGATCCCTCCTGGGGCGATGCAGCAGGCTTGGCCCCCTCTTGGGGCAATGCAACAGGCTTGGCCCCCTCTTGGGGTGATGTAGCATGCTCGGCCCCCTCTTGGGGTGATGCAGCAGGCTCGGCCCCCTCTTGGGGCGATGCAGCAGGCTCGGCCCCCTCTTGGGGCGATGCAGCAGGCTCGGACCCCTCTTGGGGTGATGTAGCAGGCTCGGACCCCTCTTGGGGTGATGTAGCAGGCTCGGACCCCTCTTGGGGCGATGCAGCAGGCTCGGCCCCCTCTTGGGGTGATGCAGCAGGCTTGGATCCCTCTTGGGGCGATGCAGCAGGCTTGGCCCCCTCTTGGGGTGATGTAGCAAGCTCGGCCCCCTCTTGGGGTGATGTAGCAGGCTCGGGCCCCTCTTGGGGCGATGCAGCAGGCTTGGATCCCTCTTGGGGCGATGCAGCAGGCTCGGCCCCCTCTTGGGGCGATGCAGCAGGTTCGGGCCCCTCTTGGGGCGATGCAGCAGGCTTGGATCCTCCCTGGGGCGATGCAGCAGGCTTGGCCCCCTCTTGGGGTGATGCAGCAGGCTTGGCCCCCTCTTGGGGTGATGCAGCAGGCTTGGCCCCCTCTTGGGGCGATGCAGCAGGCTTGGCCCCCTCTTGGGGTGATGAAACAGGCTCAGATGGCAGAGCAGCAAGGTTAGAAGCAGTGCACATAGAAGACACAGATTGCACTGCTGTGGGCTTGATACCCCGAGCCAAACTCTGAGGCTCCTTATTTTGTTTCTGGAGGAGCAGTTTAGAGAAGGCACAGGCAGTTCTAGGACGTCTAGGGAATGTGCTCGTTAGTGTCTCAACAGCAGCTGTGGGAAGCAGAGCCCTGCTAGAGTTAATCAACTCTCTCCGTTTGAGAGAAACCTGTTCCTGAGGCTCTAGCACTGGTGTCACAGAAACCTTCTTGGCCAGGTAAGTCCTGGGTTTTTCTATCCACAAACTGCCAGCTAAAATGTCTGTTTTAGTGGAGCCAGAAGCAGAATACCGGTTAGGAGAGCTGATTGTTTTTTCTAATGGAACAGCTGATCCTAAAGCAGAACAACGGGGGCAGGGTTTGCCTGGTGGTAACAGACACGGAAGACAGGAGCATTTCCACCACCCTGGTTTAGGATTTAAACAATTTAAACATTCCTGATAGACTGAGACGTTCCTCTTATGACAACCACTGCATACCCAGTGTTCTTGGTCTGAGAGTTGACATGCAAGACAGTTCTTGTAACTGAGATAGTTCAAAGTCTGGCAACAAGCACAGACATAAAAACTTGGAGGCTGAGGCATAATGTGAGTAGAGGTAAAAGAAAAATTGGCTCACCGGTAGTACCAAGACCTATCTCTTCCCCTGGAAAATTGATGGCTTCGGCATACTGTTACGCTTGGGCTCCGGTCAGGAGTCGTGAACACCACCCAGCAGGGTGGCTCCAGGTGGAGAGAGACAGGAAGCTAGAAACAGTGTCAGGTTCCAGGCTGGGTCAGGGCAGGCAGCAAGTATCAGAGTCTGGGTTCAGGCTGGGTTAGGGCAGGCGGCAAGTAGCAGTGTCTAAGTACAGGCTGGGTCAGGGCAGGCGGCAGTCAGCAGTGTCTGGGTCCAGGCTGGGTCAGGGCACAGTAAGCAGGGCAAGGCAGGTCAGAAGGCCTGTAGGCCACACACACACACACAGAAGGCCCGTAGGCCACACACCAATAGCGGGGCAAGGCAGGTCAGAAGGCCCATAGGCCACACACACACAGAAGGCCCGTAGGCCACACACCATAAGCGGGGCAAGGCAGGTCAGAAGGCCCATAGGCCACACACATACACACAGAAGGCCCGTAGGCCACACACCATAAGCGGGGCAAGGCAGGTCAGAAGGCCCATAGGCCACACACATACACACAGAAGGCCCGTAGGCCACACACCATAAGCGGGGCAAGGCAGGTCAGAAGGCCCGTAGGCCACACACACACAGACAGAAGGCCCGTAGGCCACACACCGTAAGCAGAGCAGGCAGGTCAGAAGGCCCGTAGGCCACACATACACAGAAAGCCCGTAGGCCACACACCATAGTCAGGGCAAGCAGGTCAGAAGGCCCGTAGGCCACACATACACAGAAGGCCCGTAGGCCACACACCGTAAGCAGAGCAGGCAGGTCAGAAGGCCCGTAGGCCAGGTAAGAAAAGCGAGGAAGAAGGCCGCACAGGGCAAGGCAAGGAAAGGCCCGAAGGCCGCGCAGGGCAAGGCAAGGAAAGGCCCGAAGGCCGCGCAGGGCAAGGAAAGGAAAGGCCCGAAGGCCGCGCAGGGCAAGGAAAGGAAAGGCCCGAAGGCCGCGCAGGGCTAGAGCAGGGAGCCCAGGTGAGCTCGATGCCGAAGCACCGAGGGAACTGTCAGGCAGGGTTATAAGGGCCAACCCAGAACATAGAGTGGACAGGGGAGATGGCCTGGGCCTGTCAGGAGAGCCAGCACTAGAGGGACCCCTGGTGGTGAGGCGGTTGCACTGCAGCCAAAACTGTAACACCCCCAAACCCACCCCAACCTTTTAAATTTAATTATTTTGAATCCTCCACCCTCCCGACCCCCACAAACATTTTTAAAGTACCTGCTGGTCCAGCGGGGGTCCCAGGAGTGATCTCCCGCTCTCAGCCGTCGGCTGCCACTAATCAAAATGGCACCGATGGCCCTTTGCCTTACCATGTGACAGGGGCTATCGGTGCTATTGGCCAGCCCCTGTCACATTGTAGGAGCACTGGATGGCCTGCACCATTTTTAAAGTGCTATTGGCCGGCCCCTGTCACATGGTAGGACATGTCACTGGATGGCCAGCTCCATTTTTAAAGATGGCGCTGGCCGTCCATGTGACAGGGGCTGGCCAATGGCATGGATACCCCTGTCACATGGTAAGGGCAAAGGGCCATTGGCACCATTTTGATTAGTGGCAGCCGATGGCCCGAGAGTGGGAGATCGCTCCTGGGACCCCTGCTGGACCACCAGGTACTTTAAAAAAGTTTGGGGTGGGGTCATGAGGATGGGGGATTCAAAATAATTAAATTTACAGGGTCGGGGTGGGGGTTTTTTTCGGCACGAGACAGCCGATTAAAACCGGTAAGAACCGCAGGAACGAAGATTTTCCACAGTTTTTACCCGAACTCGATACCGGAAACGAGTCCGGTACCGATTCACATCCCTAATGTTTAGAAGAAGAGCATGTTTAGAAGAAGATCTCCAGATAATCTTACCCTGCATGTGAGGAGGGCCAAAGCACCACAAGATCTTAAATGCTAGGACCAAAAGCTTAAACTTACATTGCAGCCTCACTGGCAACCAATGTAACTTCGCAGAAGAGGCATAGCTTATTCCCATCTAGAACAGACAATGATGATTCTAGAGCCAGATTTTGTACAACTTGCAGCTTCTGCATCACATTATTGGGAAGGCCCCAGTAGATGATGTTGCAATAGTTTTAAAACTGAAATCACATGGGCATAAACCACCAATTTTAATGCCTGAAAGCTTAAAAAAGATTTCAGTTGCCTTACTATTCTTAAGTGACCAAAACCTGGTCTGAGTAGCACATTGATATGACTTTTCAGTGACCAGTTAGAATTTAATAAACCCCCAGGTGATCTCACAACATTTGGGGTTGTATAAATCTCCATAGGCCCACTTTTGTGTGAAAATGGTGCAATGTGGGCAGTTTTGAAAGATAGGCTCATCATACTCTGCAGACACAGGCAAATTGAAACACCCTTGATGCAACTGGTTTCAATTATTATTTTTAATACTTTTTCTCATGGAAAAGAAAAAGAAACAGTTTACCTTTTTTGGTTTAAGTGCACCATAAATAGCAGAGGACTGCTGACTGACCTAATATGAATGCAATTCTGTTTCTGGTTACACAGCCCATATAAATAAGGAAAGCTAAAACACCATAAGGCTGGCTAACATACCAAATGATCCTACATCCCCAGCACCAGAGGTATTAATAGTCATCAAGCAAAAGAAACATAATACTAGGAACCTGATTATGGAAGATCAGCGTACGGTGACCTGACCTGGATTGCATACTGCGGAAGAGGTCTTTATTACTGGTAATTCAATGCACATTAGTTTGTCACTTACAATCTACAAGTTTAGGACATGCAAATACTGCATGTGCACTTAGTACATAGAGATGAGCGTGACATTGACATTTCAATCAATAAGTTTAAAAGAGTTGTGCTACTAATATGTACTGTAAGCAAAATGGAAATGGCACCTTCTTGAACTATTCTACAACTTATTTTAGAGCAGGAAGAGGCAATTGTATTTACATACTGAAAGTTTATGTTTTTGTGAGTTCAATATTATATCTAAACCTTTAAAAAATGTTTTCTTCAAACTGTACTTATTGATTTTTCCCCTTTAATTTTTTTTTAAAATCCATATCATTATATACCATCATCAATTAAAAAATAATATGCAATGTGCTTGTGGCAAAACCACAAGAGACCCTTTTATTTCAATAGGATTTCATACGAGATGCCAGCAGCTGCCAACCACTTGAGTGAATAGGAGTTTAATTAACTGCAGAGTTTACCATTGTATTTTATTCGATTGTACATTAGTTTGGATATTGCAAAGATAGAAAGCAAAAATAATTGCATTTTGATAAATATGTAATGCCTTTTCGAGCTGACATAATCAAAATAGAAGCATTTTTTTTTTATTTTTCCCATGCAAAAGTATTTAATTTTTCTGTTTAAAGTTTGAATATGAATTCCATAAATACAAACTACCATGATAAAAGAATCCATTCCAATCTAAGGAGAAGAAACAAGTCCCCCTTTGATAAATTAAATACTAAAAATAAGGACATAAACCCTCAAATTTCCAAGATATCTTGACAAGCGGCTTCATTTTCAAATGGTTTGTTGACTAATTCAGGGGACTCCACAGTATTTCAATGAGGTTCCTTGTCTGGATGGACACTTTTTTAAATGATCTAACTCTTTTGATCTCAGAGCCGTTCAGATATTTGCAATGGATTTTCAAAACTACAGGTAATAAGAACCAAACATTACTCTGCTGAATCAATTCTGTTATCTGGCATTGGTAAACCACATCCCCTCACTGGTTAGGAAAGAAGAACAGGGGGCTGGGGGAGGGATTTTCTGGACCCTTGTACACTCCTTTCCAGATATAGAAAGATGCACATGAGTAGGTCCAGTGGAGGATTTTGCTGGTCAATCCGCAGTCCTATATCTATATCTATATTTATCCATCTCTCTCTCTATATATACTGTATATATATATTAAAGTGAACAGCCATCTGCAAAGTGAAAAACAACTAACAGGGAGTTCACAAGATCACTTTGAATAATATAACTAAAGTTGTAACTGCTAGAATATTAATTAATAAGTAAGAAGAGCATATCATACAAGGTGACCGCTCTTTCAGTTTTGATGTTGGTGTCCTCTTATAATCTTGGTCCTTTCTACTGTGTAATAACAGTACAAGTCACTTTTTTGCAAATAAAAACTTAACTTGAGAAGATGCAGCTATTGTGACTGGCATCTGATGAAAGCACAATTTTAATTGTTAACTTGATTTTCAAAATGGCATATGAATGTTTCAACATTGGACTACTTATCTTGTAACTAGTACCTCATGTTGACACAATCAGCTTGTCTCGCCAATTTCCAAGTCTGACCAGTGTTGTACCATGGGAGATTGAAGTTTTTCTATATTGAAACAGCTCCTGTGCTCTTTTAACTGGATGCACATCACTGTTATACTTAGGCCTACATATATTTTAGAACGTGGACAGATCACTATTTAAATCACAAAATTGGCACATATAGGCCCTACATAAGTACATAATGAATTCAAGGAACCACCATTAATTGCAAATTTGTGGGGGCACAACATACTAGCCTATGTTGTACACGCTGCTTTAGGAGATTCAGCAGACACCTCTTTGCAAGAGACATCAGAACATCGAGCATGTCAACAATATGATTTGTGTAGAAACACTAAAACTGGGTTTGAGTGGTGTTATGACCACCAACCGTGGCCATCTGCAGCAGGCTCAACTCACTTCATGTCTTGCTTGGCTCTCCAATTCTGGTGCTCTCGCTGCGGTGGTCAGTCACCACTGCAGTGTTCCTCCCGGCTCTCTGAACTCCACGTGGCGGCCGGGACACCACCAACCAGTGCTCCGATCCTGGGCCTCTCTAGACACGTGCGCATGTGCACTATCTGCCCTTCCTTTAAAGGGCCTATGGCGGGAACTCCGGGTTTGTCCCTGGCTGATGACATCATTGACCCGGAGTATTTAAGCTTCACCTCCAGCCTCCACTAATTGACTTGGCAATGAGTTCCATGGTTCCTATTGGTGCCATATTCTCTCCACGGACAAGTTGTTCCTGTTGTCCTACCTCAGCGCTTCTCCTTCTAGGTTTCTCTCTCAGCGTCTCCCGCTCCATGGGCCTTGGCTCAGTGCAACCTTACTGGACTGTCTCTTAGCATTTCCCGCGCCTCGGGGCCAGGCTCAGCGCAAGAATACCCAGACTCTTTCTCAGCACCTCCCGCTCCGCAGCCTCCTGGCTCAGCGCACCCTTACTGGACTCGCCTTCAGCGCTTCCCACTCCTCGGGGCTAGGCTCAGTGCAACCTTACCTGGATTCTCTCTCAGCATCTCCCGCTCTACGGGTCCTGGCTCAGCACACCCTTACTGGACTCTCTCTCTCTCAGCGCTTCCCGCTCTGTGGGTCCTGGCTCAGTGCAACCCTACCTGGAGTCTCTCTCTCAGCGTTTCCCGCTCCTCGGGGCCAGGTCCAGCACCATTCTACCTGTGAACTCCAACCACAGTAACCACAGCTCCTGGGAATCTCCATGGTATGCCTTCTTGAGGACTTTTTCCAGCACAGCACAGCTCAGCACAGCACACTTCCAGACTGAGTCTCAGTGCTCCGCTCCTCGGGGCATCCCTCTACGCTACCACCCCAGAGGGTTCTGTCATCAGCTTGCCGTGTCCCGGGCAGTACCCCAGCACTGCTACCCTCCAGGCACCTGTTTCAGCGGGTTTCCCGCTCTAGCCTTTATCCAGCGGACTCCAGTTCATGCCTCTCCATCTGCATCTCCTCATCACAAGCCCACTCTCATTTGGTCCAGTGCTACTCTCTTCAGAGCTGCAGTGATCTTGCACTTCCTGAGTCTCTTTCTCCTCTCACCTACCCTCTCCAGAACCAGCCACACAGGGGCGTTCCTAAGTCCTATTGGCCCTGGCACCCAAGGGCTCAACCTGTGGGGAGCAATGGTCGGCACAGCTGAAGTTCCAGCTTGCCTCTGTTCCCGGTCAGTCTTGCCTCCTGATGGTGGGGGCCTGTGGGCCCTACTCCTCAGGTAGCAACAACCCCATCTCGGGCCAGGGATCCACAAGTCCTAACAGTGGCCAGCATTGGGTAGTGGAGAAACAAATTGATTGAGTCAACATAAGGTACCAATTAGAAGATAAGTAGTCTGATGTTCAAAGATTTATATGCCATTTTAAAAATCAAGATAGCAATGGAAAACTGCATTTTCATCAGATGCCAGTAACAATTGCTGCATCTTCTCAAGTTTTTATTTACAAAATATGAAAAAATAAGGAAGAAGTGGCTTGCACTGTTATTACACAGTGGCAAGGATCAAAATTATTTTAATAGGGCACTGGCATCAAAACTTAAAGTGCAGTAGCCGTATATGATATGCTCTTTCTACTTCTTCATAGGGAGGGTAAATTTAAAACATGCATGAGCATGCTTGTAAACGCAGCTATATGGAGCTGCACGTGCATGCACATGTATTTTCTATCATGCATGCAAATACATTCACACTTCATAAAATATGCGCAAATCTACCCAACGTGTTCACATATGAAAAAATATGTAGCTTGTATTTTAAACATAGCCACATAACTTTTCACTTACTTGGCTAAGTGGTGACAAATATCCAGCTAAGTAGCGCTGAGGAGAATTATCCAGCAAAGTACAGCTGTTTAAGACTTATCCAGCTAAGGCCTGGATTCACTAATGCCACTAGGCATAGTGAATCCCAGCAGTAACGGTGGGCGGGCGAAGCGGGGCGGCGGTCCTGCGCTAGCCGGCAGTGATTGGACCTCCATAAAAGGTGTAGTTATTCGGTGTGAGCTAGGCAGCGATACGGAATCTTACCATTTCGCTGTCTGAACCGTTTTCACAGAGTCGGTCCCGGTGACGCCCCCTACTCCTCTTCTGGGGACAACTCCGCCCTGATGTAGCTAGTAGGGGTGTGCATTCGGATTGACCGCATTAGTAAAACGCAACTCATATTTTTTTTTTACTTAAAAAATTGATTCGACATAAACGATCGGATTTCCCACATATCGAACATAGATATGTTCGATATGTGGGAAATCGCGATTGTTGAGCCAAAATAAAAATATAAACCCCCTCACCCTCCTTAATCCCCCCCCCGACTTACCACAACTCCCTGGTGATGGAGCGAGGAGTGAGGACGCCATTTCTGCAATCCTTGGCGAGAAGCATGTGACGTCGGCGGCACGTCGAGTGACGCCGGCGTCACGTGATTCCCGGCTCGTTCGCGCCGGACGGCTCGTTCGGCCCAAAAAGAACTTTTGGCCAGCTTGAGGGGGTCAGGAGGCCCCCCCAAGCTGGCCAAAAGTTCTTTTTGGGCCGAACGAGCCGTCCGGCGCGAACTTGCCGGGAATCACGTGACGTCGCGTCTGAGTGACGCGGCGCCACGTGATTCCCGGCGAGTTCGCGCCGGACGGCTCGTTCGGCCCCAAAAGAACTTTTGGCCAGCTTGGGGGGGTCAGGAGGCCCCCCCAAGCTGGCCAAAGTTCTTTTTGGGCCGAACGAGCCGTCCGGCGCGAACTTGCCGGGAATCACGTAACGTCGCGTCTGAGTGACGCGGCGCCACGTGATTCCCGGCGAGTTTGCGCCGGATGGCTCGTTCGGCCCAAAAATAACTTTTGACCAGCTTGGGGGGGTCAGGAGGCCCCCCCAAGCTGGCCAAAAGTTCTTTTTGGGCCGAACGAGCCGTCTGGCGCGAACGAGCCGGGAATCACGTGACGCCGCGTCACTCGACGTGCCACCGACGTCACATGCTTCTCGCCAAGGATTGCAGAAATGACGTCCTCACTCCTCGCTCGATCACCAGGGAGTTGTGGTAAGTCTGGGGGGGGGGGGGATTAAGGAGGGTGAGGGGGTTTAAATTTTTTTTTTGTACATATGTACATATACCCAACTCATTGGATTTTTTTTATGTCCATATTGGCCGCAAGTGGGACCCCCTTTCGGACATAAAAAATATGAACATAAAATTTTGCTCTGCACATCCCTAGTAGCTAGTGCATGCTTGCACTAAGCTTTCTAGCTATCGCACGCTTGTGCTGGTAGCGCAAGTGTGCGATAGCTTTAGAAAATAACCCCCTAAGTAAGATAACCAGATAAGTAAAAGAAAAGTGCTACATAGGAGGATAAGTTAGACAGATGGATAACTAATGTCTGAAGACTTATCCAGCTATATTACTTATCTGGCCACGTAGTGCTTTCTAAGACTTGTCTGGATAAGTGGTGACTTTTCTGCCACTTAGTTGGATAAGTAAAAAAAATTATTCAGATAAGCTGCAGACATCTGCTATAATTGTGCTCCTAATTTTAATCATTTACACAAGGACATTTAGTTTGTGTATATGCCCCGTCCTTACCCATCCCTCTCCCCCCGCCCTCTAAGACTCCACAGTTAACCACAGTTAACCACTCTAAGAATTTATTTAAATTGTATTCTATAACTTATATTCCCAAGTTGCAATGTTATAATGTTATATTATAAATGCTTCTCCTTTCTTTCAAACAAGTTACCATGTTACAATGTAAAATAAGCAGATCTTGCCTTCTATGTTCAGTTGTATGTAAACCGATGTGATATCTCGATCGAATGTCGGTATATAAAAGCAATTAAATAAAATAAATAAATTCCTTAGTACTTGTCAGCTTTTATGTGTATAATTAATCACATTTTATAACATGCATGTGTGACGGAATTTACCATTTTAACCAAGCAGTCCATCAGTTTGCCAAGTCTATCTCTAAGTCATTAAGACTCTCCCCTGATTCTTCAGCCTACACTTCCTCCAAATTTACTTACTGTCTGTATTTGGCTATAAAGAATTTTATTCTAACACCAGATAATTAGCAGGTGTGCAGGTCACAGCTGGATGAGCACCACATTTGTAGGTTTTAAAATAGCACCTTATATGGGTAAATGTTGGCCCTGCCCTTGAACAACCCCTGGCACATTCCTAGCCTGTCCCTTTTTTATACAAGAAAATATATTTGTGCACCATTACTTGTGCATGTATGTTTGAGGTTTATATAATATAAACTGCACGAATATGCATTATTTGTACATGTATGTGCTCATTTTTACATGTGCAACTTTTTTTTAAATTAACCTTTAATTTTTTAGGGGTTAATATTTTAGTTATATCATTCAAAGTGATCTTGTAGACTTTCACTCTCTGTGTCTCTCTGTCTAAAGTGTCTATATATACACTGAATATATATCTGCAGGTTTGCAGTATTACAGCTTTTGCAGTAGTCACTGTTTTCCTTTTTACTATACATTTGTCTTCACACTAATCAATTATAAATTATTTTCATGAAAGGTTTCTGCCATTCTGTGACTATGGAAAAACTCTTAAAGCATTCAACATGCTTTTGAGACTACTATTATGTTCCAATTTAGTGCACTTTATTTTATTTGCCTGAGCTACTGTATAACCCTCCTGAAAAATGCTTAGAAATGGAAATAAAACCAACTCGACAGTATCATTATAGAATGATGCCATAATAATGAATACTTTATTTTGGTACTCCCTGTTTGCAAGAAGAGTCATTTTTCTAGTAAGAACTGTCAAAGAAATCAGTGGAAAGCATTGATACCATAAGGCTGTGATGTATATTTGCTATATAAGAGCTTACAAATATTTGACAGGAAAAAAATCAGACCCTAACTATACAATGACACATACTGTATGTGTGAATATAGATGGAAAGTCTGTCAAACCCAACTCAACTTGAATGCTCACTGTTTGCTTGCAAAATGTTTTTATAACCTATCGTATATACTTGTGAATAAGTCAAGGGTATATTTTGTAGGGATGTGAATCGTTTTAGGACGATTAAAATTATCGTCCGATAATTTTAATATCGTCTTAAACCGTTATGGAACACAATACAATACAGATTCTAACAATTTATCGTTATAAATCGTTAGAATCGTGAGCCGGCACACTAAAACCCCCTAAAACCCACCCCCGACCCTTTAAATTAAATCCCCCACCCTCCCGAACCCCCCCCCAAAGAACTTAAATAACCTGCGGGTCCAGCGGCGGCCCGGAACGGCAGCGGTCCGGAACGGGCTCCTGCTCCTGAATCTTGTCGTCTTCAGCCGGCGCCATTTTCCAAAATGGCGCCGAAAAATGGCGGCGGCCATAGACGAAAAAGATTGGACGGCAGGAGGTCCTTCCGGACCCCCGCTGGACTTTTGGCAAGTCTCGTGGGGGGTCAGGAGGCCCCCCACAAGCTGGCCAAAAGTTCCTGGAGGTCCAGCGGGGGTCAGGGAGCGATTTCCCGCCGCGAATCGTTTTCGTACGGAAAATGGCGCCGGCAGGAGATCGACTGCAGGAGGTCGTTCAGCGAGGGTTCCGGCGCCTCGCTGAACAACCTCCTGCAGTCGATCTCCTGCCGGCGCCATTTCCGTACGAAAACGATTCGCGGCGGGAAATCGCTCCCTGACCCCCGCTGGACCTCCAGGAACTTTTGGCCAGCTTGTGGGGGGCCTCCTGACCCCCACGAGACTTGCCAAAAGTCCAGCGGGGGTCTGGAAGGACCTCCTGCCGTCCAATCTTTTTCGTCTATGGCCGCCGCCATTTTTCGGCGCCATTTTGGAAAATGGCGCCGGCTGAAGACGACAAGATTGAGGAGCAGGAGCCCGTTCCGGACCGCCGCTGGACCCGCAGGTTATTTAAGTTATTTGGGGGGGGGGTTGGGGGGGGTGGGGATTTAATTTAAAGGGTCGGGGGTGGGTTTTAGGGGGTTTTAGTGTGCCGGTTTTTCGATTTTTCGATTTTTCGATTTTTCAATTTTTAACGATGTTCCGGCGAGGGATGGGGTTCGGGAGGGTGGGGGATTTAATTTAAAGGGTCGGGGGTGGGTTTTAGGGGGTTTTAATGTGCCGGTTTTTCGATTTTTCGATTTTCGATTTTTAACGATTTTTAACGATTTTTCACGATATTTTACCCCCCCAAACGGCAACAATACGATTCCCTCCCCCTCCCAGCCGAAATCGATCGTTAAGACGATCGAGGACACGATTCACATCCCTAATATTTTGGGCACCAATATCAAAAATGATCTGTCATCTGTGGATAAATCAAGGGTAAAACCTAGGGGGCTTATGAAATGGTGAAATCATACTAAGAAACAAACTGATAACTTAAGAAAATCACTTTTATTTATTTTTTAAAAGCAGAATAAAGTGTCTCATAAGAAACATCATTTAACAACTTAGGGAAATGTCCCTGCTGTATGAATTCTTGCCTCCCTCCCACATGGCTATCTCTGCCGTTTGAATCCTTCTCTTTTACTCAAATCCTTCCAAGTCTGATTCTTCATCATTGGAATGTCCGAATAAATTGTGAAACTGTTCTTTGGTGATGCCAACAGCGTAAATGTTGTCTATACCAGTGGTTCTCAACCTTTTTTCGGCCGGGACACAGCTGACAGATGGTTCTGAAGTGCGTGACACACTGAACATGTGACTGTCACGGGACAAAATGTAAATATACATTCTGCATCCTCAGGAACCACGTCAACCCCCAAAAATGGGTGCAGAGCAGAACTAGGGCATTACCCGTACAGCTCACCATACAAAAAAAAGATATTCTGGATCTGATGACATCTCAGTAAAAGCAAAACAAACTCTCTTTACTGGCAAGCACAATACCCCTCCTTATGAAAGGACAGTAATTTACCACTACAAATATTTAACCAGGCCCTAAACACTAATACACCTCCTATTAGGAAAACAGAGCAAGCCAAGCTGCTATAGATACCCACTCAGAAATAATTGTAAAACTATACTAATAAATGTTACAAAACAGCTGATGAACAGAATAACATCCATCAATTAAAAACTCATAAAAATTAATAAAAATTGTCTAAATATCAAAATATTTCAAAACAGCAGACACATCACATAATACCCAATAATTAAAATGGCAATCAAGAAAAATAAACTTAAAAAGCTGCCTTTACTTACCCTCTCCAACAACTCTCCTATTCCTTTCCCTTGCAGACCAATAGCACTCACCAGAAGCAGCAGTGGCTGCTGAAGCTATGTCCTCACAGTCCTCTTCCTTAGGGCCCACAACCAGTCACAACCAGTCTCTGTCTCACACAGACCAGTATCTTCCCTAACTAGTATCTCTTCCTCACACACACACTAGTCACCTCCCTGACCAGTCTCTCTCAATCACACACATGCTCTGTCACTTACAACCACACACACTGCCATTCATGCACCCATTGTACCACACACACACACAAGCTCTCACTCATGCACCCAGGCACCCATTCTACCACACACACACACACACACACACACACACAAAGCTGCCACTCACCACCCAGGCATGCATTCCAACACACACACACAAAGCTGCCACTCATGCACCCAGTCACCCATTCTACCACAGGCACACAAGCTCTCACTCATGCACCCAGGCACCCATTCTACCACACTACCACACATACACACAAGCTCTCACTCATGCACCCATTCTACCACACACACACAAGCTCTCACTCTTGCACCCAGGCACCCATTCTACCACAGGCACACAAGCTCTCACTCATGCACCCAGGCACCCATTCTACTACAGGCACACAAGCTCTCACTCATGCACCCATTCTACCACACACACACAAGCTCACATAGAGCCTCTTCTCATTGTTTGGCCCAATAAGCCTGGATTCCACTTCTCAGCTGCCTCTGGCCTGTCCTCCCACGATGCGCAACGTCTCTCCAGCCGCCTCCCGCGGTGTGCAGGATCTCTCCGCTCTTCAGCTGCTGGCAGCGGCGCACAGCATCTCTTTGTTCTTTGGCCCTGCCGCCGGCGGCACACAGGTCTCTCCGCTCTTCAGCTACCACCGGCGGCGCGCAGGTCTCTCCGCTCTTCAGCCGCCGCTGGTGGCGCACAGCGTCTCTTCATTCTTCAGCCCTGCTGGCATCGGCACGCAGGTCTCTCCACTCTTCAGCCGTCAGCAGTGGCGCGCAGCATCTCTTCATTCTTTGGCCCCGCCAGCCTGACCTCCAGCGGTGGCACGCAGCGTCTCTCCATTCTTCAGCCCCACCCCTGGGGAGAAGGGAAGTACAAGCAGGGCAGTGGAACACCGGGAGCCGTGACACACCTGCCGGTGCTTGGCGACACACTGGTTGAGAACCACTGGTCTATTCTATCTCCACCTGTTGAATCATCATCTGATGCTGATTCATTTTTATCTTCATAGATGGCGTCATCTTCTAATCCATCCATAGCACAGCTAATGCCACATTTCAGGAATGACTTCTTGACCTTTTCTGGTGGAATTGACTCCCAGGCAACCTTTGCCCATTTCACTACCAAATCAATGTCTGGTTTCATCAGGTACCCTCCTTTCATTAACTTTGCTTGATCAGAACACATCCACTGTTGCCACATATGCTGCAATTGGTCCTTGAAAGGCTTGTTGAGACAGATATCTATTGGCAGGAGCATTGATGTCAGACCTCCTGGAATCACTGCTAATGTGATCATCATTTTCTTTGCATCGACCTTCACATCATGTGTAATATGTGTGCAGTTACAAAAAACCACCCAAATACTCCTATATTTCAGAAACCCTCACAAAGTCTAACACACTCACAAAAACAGTAGGTTTCACTGGTCAAATTTTTTTTCTTTTCAATTGTAACCACATATCTAGCAATACCAATACATTGTTTGTAGAACCCACACTCTATGAGTTTGTATTTCAATCAAACTCAATCTGGTTATGGTCCATTTACTTTATTTAATTGTTGACTCCTTTTTATATTTTTATGCCACGTGTCAGTATCTTCTCCGATCAATGGAGCGAATGAATAGGTATTTCTTTATAGTTCTTTATAATCCTTAGGAAACAATCCCATATCTCTAAGTATCATCAAGAGCAGGTCTGAAGCCAGACTGCGAAGAGAAGGAACTGTTGATTTAACCACAGATGTTTTGGAGAATGAACAGCGTTTGACAGGAGCCTTCACGGGATATGGAGGGCAGCCTTTTCATGAGCATTTTTCCCTGAGGCAGGACCGGGTGGTCCGAAACACGATCGTGTCGGGACTGGGACTGTTTGCTGCATCAGATGAGTATTACTTTGAAGTAGGACTGTTTGCTATATTAGATAAATATTACTCTGCAGTTTGTTTCATACTTAGGGGTTCATTTATCAAAATGCGCTAAGGCATTTTTGCATGCGTTAAGGGCTTATCACATTTAACGCATGTGATAGCACCATATGGTATGGTGCAAATTTGGAGGAGTTAGGGGTGGGCTTGCCTATCTGCAAAGAGCTATCACCATACTTAACTACACCTTTTTGAATTGTTTTAGGCTGTGCAATAGTGCAAGGCCTATTTTAGATGAATTGAAGCTCCCAGAGCAGAGAGAGAGAGAGAGAGAGAGAGAGATGTTACCCAGGTAGAGGGTCCATCAAGCTAGGTTGAGAGAACATTGCCCAAATCTCATCTTGGAGTGAGTTTCCTCACTCCGAAGGTCATCAAATCTTCACAAGAGACCACTGTTCTGTTTGTACGTCTCACTTTGAATGTCAGAGTGGCACCTAACCCCCTACTCTAATACCTAAACCTCACCTCGAGTTACTAGGTGGGCCTACCATAGGGATACAAATACCTTTCTAGGGAGATGACATTATGGCCACTCTCTCTCTCTCTCTTCCCCCAGTGGATCAATCTAGGCCTTAGAGATATGGGATTGTTTCCTAAAGAATACCTATTCATTTGATCCAAGGAGATACCAACACATGGGGTTAGTGAATCAGCTCCAGTTGGTTTATTTTTAAGAAAAAGTTTGAAACATAAAAATATAAAAAGGAGTCAACAATTAAATAAAGTAAATGGACCATAACCAGATTGAGTCTGATTGAAATACAAACTCATAGAGTGTGGGTCCTACAATGTATTGGTATTGCTAGATATGTGGTTACAATTGAAAAGAAATAAATTTTGACCAGTGAAACCTACTGTTTTTGTGAGTGTAATATGTGTGCAGAACATATCGCATACCAATAGTGATGATCATTTTCTTTCCTGCACCTGGTTGCCTCCCCATACATCGCACAGCAACCATTTTGTTCCCTCCTCATTCATCCAGCCTTTAGGATGAACTCAAACAGTTACGCCTGGAATTTTTAGGTTCTTCGGCATCATTTTCCTCTTGAATATTACCACCAGACACAGTTTTCTACCATCTGCCAGGCAAGACTGGGCCACTGTGAAATGGATCTTTTCATGACAAGTTGCTTTTACAAGCATGGTCTTCTCACCAACTCCAGCTACAGTGCGATTGCCAGGCATATCCAATGTCATAGGCGTTTCATCCATATTACTAATGCTATTCATATCAAAATGATTCTTTATTATCTGGTGAATAATAAATTTGTGGAATGAACAGATCTTTTCATCAAGATCTTTAGGCAGTTTCTGTGAAATCTTTGTATGCTGAAGAAGGCATAATCCATATCCGTTCATGAACTGTGAACACTAACCAGACAATGTTGTGAATTTTTTCAGACCTTCAGTTGCTGAATATTTTTCTTCTTTTGCCATTTGAAGAGCACAAATCCTAATGCTTGAGCGAGTCTTAATGTAGCCATTCAGTCTGTACTGCATTACTCAGTCATTCAAATCCTTGTCCATTCCTTCAAAAAGCACAATTTTGAAATGTGAGACTTTCTTTGACTTTGGCATTTCTCATAGCTTTTCTTCATTTTTTCTCCAATCTCTTATGAATTTTTCACTATTGTCAAATACTCTTGAAGCTACACAATTATTGGCCTCTTTTGCACGTTCTATAACCTTCAGTTTCAGTGATGCGGTGTAAGATACTCTTTTTCTTCTCAGCACTCATTTTCTTTAGGGTAAGATGTCATTCTAATGGCTGTCCCTGCTGTCAGAATCCTTCCCTCCCTCCCTCATGTCAGAATACTTCCCTCCCTCCCCAATGACTGTCCCTGCTATCATAATCCTTCCCTCCCTCTCTCCCCTATGGCTGTCCTTCCTGTTTGAATCCTTCCCTCCCTCCCCCATGGCTGTCCCTGCTGTCTGACTCCTTCCCTTTCTCCCCCATGGCTGTTCTTGCTGTATGAATCCTTGCTTCCTTCCCTCATGGCTACCCTTTCTGTTTGAATCCTTCCCTCCCTCACCCATGGCTGCCCTTCCTGTTTGAATTCTTCCCCCTTCCTGATTCCTTAACTCACCCGCAGCTATCTGAACAGCGATGGCACTTGCACAGGAACGTCCTTCCTCCTATCCCACAGTCTCTCAGTGTAGCAGTAGGGCAGATTCTCTCCCACAACTCCTATGGATCCCTTAACTCGAAAGCTCGCAGCTGCTATGAGGATGACGACGGACTTGTTGTTGCTCAGGCACACCTTCCTTCCTCCCCTGCAGGGTCCCAGTGGTGCGCTTTGAACTACTTTTTCTAAGTGTGCCAATCAGACCCTGGCTTGGAGGGGGGAGGACATGCCTGCACAACAGCAAGTGCTGTTGTACTGGCATTATGTGGATTGACCCATGGATAAGATGACTGAGATTTTAAGGACTGGTTTTTGGGGGTAACATTTTTTTACTTATACACGAGTATATACTGCATATGTTTTTCTCTGGAAAATGAGTTCTGAAAACACTAAACATATACACTATCCTGGGTTTATATAGATGTTTGAGTCTATATAATATTTCAGTGGTATCCTGTCTCTTACATTGTAGATTATGTATAAAATGATAAAACGGTGATATTTTAGCAATTAGTGCAACTCCAGTTGCCAAACAATTTGTGGTGTCTATGCAGTGCTCTGCATTGAAATAGTGTTATTGTAGTCAGCATGTCCTAAATATGTAAATTAATAGTGGCATATCAGTGTCCATTGAATTGACACTAATTGACAATTTTCACTGCCGTGTATAAACCAGCCTAGTTCATTCTGGGCATCAAATGATTACATTGACATATTAACACCTGAACTACATTTGACAAAGAAAATTAAGCACATCTAACCATGCTTAAATAAACCTCTGTTTAATATTAATTTGTTCTGGATTCTTTACAATACTAAATCTCTCTGAAGGGGACCTATGCAGTAAAGTTTTGCATGCATGCTGAACCGATTCCCTAACACATTAATGAATGCATGTTAAAATTAGCATCTAAATTAAGCAACATCGGATGCAAATTAGGTTTTAACATAAACATGAAATGCATGATATGCTATTCTCTTCTCTTTTTTTAGGTATATTCACTTGTTTTGTATTGTCTTATTACTTTACATACATATCATTTTTATAGAAGAAAATCATATTTATGGGACAAAATTAATTGTATGAATAAACCCAAATATGTACAAGTATAAAAATGCATTTTATGCATGTAAGTAATGAAGCAAAATTAAATTAGAAAACACAATTTAAAAAAAAGAAAAATTAAACAAATCGAATGGAAAGCATTTCTCCTGTGCACAACCCTACTAATTTGTGCTATATCTGCTAAGGCCTAAAATTTAACATCCAACTCAGAGTTTGTGTTAATACTTAGTATGAAAGCAAAATTCCAAAATCCCTCATGATTTCCTGCTTTTGCAACGCAAGAAACAAGGGGTACTATAAGCCCAGCAAATCCATCAATCTATCATTCCCTATACAATCACAATAAGCAATGATAAGAGCTCTGCAGCCCTATCATAATCCTCTATCCTACACATATAATAGGAATATTGGGGCTTAGAAGCCCCAACATAACAACTATCCCCTCCCTCCACACATAAATACAATAACAATTATTCGGCTTCACTGACCACGACATAATGATCCTACTCCCCTGGACCTAAAGTGTTCTATGTATCCTATTCCTACCCTCAGCAGATGCCGCCTCCCTACCTCTTTAGTAGGGGTGTGCATTCATTTCCAGCGTATTAGTAATCCACAAAGTATAGGGCCATATTTGTTGTATTCGTGGGGAAGCGAAACGTATCTCGATTCCCCACGAATACAACGAATCTTCACCGAATTATTCGGCCATCTAAAGGAGCGAATTTAAACAAACCCCCCACCGTCCTGACCCCCCCAAGACTTACCAAAACTCCCTGGTGGTCCAGCGGGGGGTCTGGGAGCTATCTCCTGCACTCACGCCATCAGCTGCTGGTATTCAAAATGGCGCCGATAGCTTTTGACCTTACTATGTCTCAGGGGCTGCTGGTGCCATTGGTCGGCCCCTGTCACATGGTAGGAGCAATGGATGGCCGGTGCCATCTTGTGCTCCTACCATGTGACAGGGGCTGACCAATGGCACAGGTAGCCCCTGTGACATAGTAAGGGCAAAGGCTATTGGCACCATTTTGATTACTGGCAGCCGAAGGCCCGAGTGCAGGAGATCGCTCCTGGACCCCTGCTGGACCATCAGGGACTTTTGGCAAGTCTTGGGGGACCCGCCTGACACCCACAAGACTTGCCAAAATTCCCTGGTGGTCCAGCGGGAGTCCGGGAGCGACCTCCTGCACTCGGTCCATCAGCTGCCGGTATTCAAAATGGCACTGATAGCCCTTACTATGTCACAGGGGCTACCGGTGCCATTGGTTGGCCCCTGTGACATAGTGAGGGCAAAGGCTATCGGCGCCATTTTGAATACTGGCAGTCGACGACCTGAGTGCAGGAGGTCGCTCCCGGACCCCCATTGGACCACCAGGGACTTTTGGCAAGTCTTGTGGGGGTCAGGAGGGTCCCTCAAGACTTGCCAAAAGTCCCTGGTGGTCCAGCGGGGGTCCAGGAGCGATCTCCTGCACTCGAGCCGTCAGCTGCCAGTAATCAAAATGGCGCCAATAGCCTT
Organism: Rhinatrema bivittatum; assembly: GCF_901001135.1. Taxonomy (NCBI): domain Eukaryota; kingdom Metazoa; phylum Chordata; class Amphibia; order Gymnophiona; family Rhinatrematidae; genus Rhinatrema; species Rhinatrema bivittatum. Next base: position 229,094,353 of record NC_042620.1, on the reverse strand, counting down.
TGCCCTCACTATGTCACAGGGTCCGACCAATGGCACCAGTAGCCCCTGTGACATAGAAAGGGCAAAGGCTATCGGCGCCATTTTGAATACCGGCAGCCAATGGCATGAGTGCAGGAGATGGCTCCTGGACACCCCGGGGGGGGATCAGGAGGGTGGGGGGATCAGGAGGGTGGGGGGTTGTAGTTAATTCAATTTTAGCCGGGAAACAAATAAGAATGAATGCATGAACGTATCGGGGGATCCCCTTGCCAAATGCAACGTATCTGCCCCCCGACGAATACGAATACCGAATGCAACATATGCCGTCCCTCTGCACATCCCTCTCTTTAGAAGAACCCCAAAGAAAGATCAGGGCAGGGGACAGAAGGGCATCTTCCTGCCCTGCAGCCAAGGACTTTAAATTGGCATCGTCTCACTTGTCACACTAGTTTGCCTGTTTACATTAATCCTATATGGAAAGAAACATCTATAGATGTGGCATTGTTTTACATTCTCTATTCCCCTTTAATGGGAATAACTGCCATTTCTACTGAAATTACCAACCATACTTTGTGTTCCAATGTAGAGATTCTGAATAAAGAACTAAAATAAGACTTCTAACTCCTCAGAGAAACTACAAAGAATGAAATAACTATAATATGGTAAATATTGACCTGGAATGTAGTGCTGTAAGAATGAAAGGTTGTTTCAAAATGCCAGCATACTGGGCCATCCAATTCTCCTTGATTAAGCCAATGAACCTTTATTCAGAAATGATTTATTTGCACCCCAATCTGTGCCAGTCTTTAATAATTAAGGAAAAATGTATCATTAATTAATACAGTGTATCATAAATTTCAACAGGAATGTTAGTGATGCTTGTTTGAGACAGCAAAACATGATAGTAGCATAGTCAGAAGTACTATACATGGCACCCAATCAACCAACTAATAAGGCTTTAGTCATTCACCAGGGTAAATCAAAGAATAGATCACTGAAGGGAAAAAATAAAAACTGAAATTTAAAATGTAAATTTTGACTTGTATTATTTTAAAGTCATCAAGTGACAGTCTTTAAATGTCTCATGAATTATGTAAAAAATACCATACTATTCCCAGTGAGCATTTTGAGAGATTCTGTAAGTATTTTTGAAAAGGCTATAGTGTTTCAAAAACACATTTCCAAGACAAGATGTATGACAAATTCAAAGTGAAACTTAATTAGTGGCATGGAACAATAGAATTTGTATCATTAAAGATATATCATTTGAGAACAGAGTGCATTCATTGAAAAGATTCTGGATGCTAAAGCTATACTTCTAATCTATTGTCATGAAAAGTTACTGGATGGTGAGAGAAGGGAGAACAATTGTGCATTTAAATTACATTTTTCTTCATAGCAATTAAATTTCTTCATAGCAACCCTATTACATTTTATTTATTTAAAATTGTTGTTGACAAAATAAGAACAATACAAAAAAATGTGTATACACCTACATTTTGTCTCTGATGTAACAAATAGTATGGACTACCTGCAAGTCAAATGTTCTGTTTGTTTTTTAGGTAATATTTGATAGATATGTACTTTTGTTGGAAATTAAATATATTTCATTTACTTTCATTTTTAAAATCAAACAAAAAATCAATAGAATTTCATAATTTTTGGTTTCCTTTTGTTTTAAAAACTGTGGGCCCCACACCATTACAAAATACACAGAAAAAAGAAATCCAAATCCTCTACCCATCGCATAACAGAACTTTCCCCTATGCCTCGCCACCACCACCACCAAGCCTCTTAATTCCATCTATGTGTTGAAAAGAGAGGGGGGAAGGATCCCCAATCAATCTTATCCCACTGGGGCTGAGTTTCAGAATGGCTCTAGCAGAACCCAGGCTGGCACCATTTTGGATTACTGCCATACTTCAAAACGGCACCAGACTCATGTCTGCTGACAGTTTTCCACCTACAGAAGGGGTAAAAGGCTGGAGGGGGTCCAGGGATGGGAGGTATGGAGAGCTGGAAAAATACGATAAATATGAAAAATACGGCGATAAATACGATACGAAAAATACGATGATAAATATGATAAATACGAAAAATACGATGATGGTACAAGGAAGAGGGATTCAGTTTTGTTAGGAACTGGGGAACCTTTTGGGGAAGGGGGAGTCTCTTCTGAAGGGATGGGCTCCACCTTAACCAGGGTGGAACCAGACTGCTGGTGCTAACCTTTAAAAAGGAGATAGAGCAGCATTTAAACTAGAACAAAGGGGAAAGCCAACAGTCGCTCAGCAGCGCATGGTTCGGAGAGAGGTATCTTCAAAGGATACTAATGATGCATTAGAATTAGGGCATCCAGACAGTGAGGTTCCAATAATTAGAAAAATAGTCCAAGTGCCTGCAACTAAAAACTCACCTGAGCTAAAACATTCTAATTTATCCCTATCAATTAAAAAGCAGAATGAAAATATAAACAAAACAAACTTTGAAATGTTTGTATGCTAATGCCAGAAGTCTAAGAAGTAAGATGGGAGAATTAGAATGTATAGCAGTGAATGATGACAGACTTAATTGGCATCTCAGAGACATGGTGGAAAGAGGATAACCAATGGGGCAGTGCTATACCGGGGTACAAATTATATCGCAATGACAGAGAGGAGCACCCGGGAGGCGGTGTGGCACTTTATGTCCGGGATGGCATAGAATCCAACAGGATAAACATCCTGCATGAGACTAAATACAAAATTGAATCTTTATGGGTAGAAATCCCTTGTGTGTGGGGGAAGACTATAGTGATAGGGGTATACTACCGTCCACCTGGTCAAGATGGTGAGACGGACAGTGAAATGCTAAGAGAAATTAGGGAAGCTAACCAAATTGGTAGTGCAGTAATAATGGGAGACTTCAATTATCCCAATATTGACTGGGTAAATGTATCATCGGAACACGCTAGAGAGATAACGTTCCTGGATGGAATAAATGATAGCTTTATTGAGCAATTGGCTCAGGAACCGACGAGAGAGGGAGCAATTTTAGATCTAATTCTCAGTGGAGCACAGGACATGGTGAGAGAGGTAACGGTGGTGGGGCTGCTTGGCAATACGGATCATAATATGATCAAATTTGATTTAATGACTGGAAGAGGAACAGTGTGCAAATCCAAGGCTCTCGTGCTAAACTTTCAAAAGGGAAACTTTGATAAAATGAGAAAAATTGTTAGAAAAAAACTTAAAGGAGCAGCTACAAAAGTAAAAAATGACCAAGAGGCGTGGTCATTGTTAAAAAATACCATTCTAGAAGCACAGTCTAGATGTATTCCACACATTAAGAAAGTTGGAAAGAAGGCAAAATGATTACCGGCATGGTTAAAAGGGGAGGTGAAAGAAGATATTTTATCCAAAAGATCTTCATTCCAAAATTGGAAGAAGGATCCAACAGAAAGAAAATAGGATAAAGCATAAATGTTGGCAAGTTAAATGTAAGACATTGATAAAACAGGCTAAGAGAGAATTTGAAAAGAAGTTGGCTGTAGAGGCAAAAACTCACAGTAAAAATTTTTAAAATATATCCGAAGCAGAAAGCCTGTGAGGGAGTCAGTTGGACCATTAGATGATCGAGGGGTTAAAGGGGCACTTAGAGAAGATAAGGCCATCGCGGAAAGATTAAATGATTTCTTTGCTTTGGTGTTTACTGAAGAGGATGTTGGGGAGGTACCCGTAATGGAGAAGGTTTTCATGGGTAATGATTCAGATGGACTGAATCAAATCACGGTGAACCTAGAAGATGTGGTAGGCCTGATTGACAAACTGAAGAGTAGTAAATCACCTGGACCAGATGGTATACACCCCAGAGTTCTGAAGGAACTAAAAAATGACATTTCAGACCTATTAGTAAAAATTTGTAATCTATCATTAAAATCATCCATTGTACCTGAAGACTGGAGGATAGCAAATGTATCCCCAATATTTAATAAGGGCTCCAGGGTGATCCAGGAAACACGTAGCCGTGCGTATCTTATAAAATCCGGGGTCCGCACGCGCAAGGGGGTGCACATTTGTGCAACCTGCGTGCGCCGAGCCCGGTGCACATTGCCTGTTCCCTCCGAGGCCGCTCTGAAATCGGAGCGGCCTCGGAGGGAACTTTCCTTCACCCCCCCTCCACCTTCCCCTCCCCCACCTTTGTTGCCAGATTTACGCCTGCTAAAAGCAGGCGTAAATCTGCACGTGCCAGCGGGCTGCTGGCACGTGCAGCCCGGGGGCTGGTCCAGAGGCCTCGACCACACCCCCGGGCCGGCGCCACGCCCCACGGCCCCCCCGAAATGCCCCCTGTATCCTGGTCCCGCCCCAGACACGCCCCTCCCCGCCCCTTTTACGAAGCCCCGGGACTTACGCGCGTCCCAGTGCTGTGCGCACGCCAGCGGCCTATGCAAAATAGGCGCGCCGGCGCGCGCAGGGCATTTAAAATCCGGCCCTTAGAGAATAGCCACTGCCATTAGCAATGGTAACATGGAATAGACTTAGTTTTTGGGTACTTGCCAGGTTCTTATGGCCTGGATTGGTCACTGTTGGAAACAGGATGCTGGGCTTGATGGACCCTTGGTCTGACCCAGTATGGCATGTTCTTATGTTCTTATGCTTTTTCATTTTATTTTTTTAAGTTTAATATTATTTATTTTTAATTACATTTCTAACTTGTTCAATTCATATCTATGATTAATGGCATGTACAACCAATAATTTAATACATAAAATTCATAATACATTCAAATCACTAAACAATAATTAATAAATAAGTTTAAAACAGAATAAAATGATATTCTTTGCATTACTATATCCAACCTAGCACCCCCACATTTTTAAAAAGCTTCTATGAAAAACCAAGCTCTACATTTTTTTCCAGAATGCTAAATATTCCCTAATCATAAAAACATGAGAACATAAAAATATAAGATATGTCTTGTCATGTTGGGTCAGTAAAAGATTCATTAAGCTAAGCATCCTCTCTTTGACAGTGGCCAGTTTGGGCCGCAAGTACCTGGCATATCCCAAAAAGATCTACAGTTGTGCTCATAAGTTTACATACACCTGACAGAATTTGTACGATGTATAGCATTTTAAGAAAACATGAATGATCAGACAAAACACGTCTGTTATTGTTAATGTGTTTCAAATTAAACTATTATGTATCACTGGACAGCACAATCATTAAACCATAGCAATAAAGGAAATAATAAAATGTTCCTTTTCAAACGTTTATAGACCCTTAGGGGCAGATTTTGAAAGCCCTACACGTGCCGGGCCTATTTTCAAAAGCCTGGCGGTGCGCGTAATGCTCCAGGATGCGTGTAAGTCCCTGGGCTTGAAAAAAGGGGCAGGGAATGGGTGGGGTGTGGGCGGGGTGGGGCAGGGGTGGGTCCAGAGCCTCCAGGCACAGCAGCCATTTGGCGCTGTGCCCGGGATCACAGGACGGCCGTTGGCCGGCGTGTGCAACCTATGCCTGCCAGAGGCAGGCGCAACTTATAAAATAAAGGTTGGGAGGGTTTAGGTAGGGCTGGGGAGCGGGTTAGGGAGGGGAAGGGAGGGGAAGATGGGGGGGGGGCAGAATGAAAGTTCCCTCCGAGGCCACTCTGATTTCAGATCGGCCTGGGAGGGATCGGGGAGAGCCATCAGGGCTCCCAAAGAGCTTGGTGCGCGCAAGGTGCACTATTGTGCAGCCCCTTGCGTGCGCCAACCCCGGATTTTATAACATGAGCGAGGCTGCGCATGCATGTTATAAAATTGGGCGTAGGTATTAAAATCTGGCCCTTAGTTCTTAATATCGTGTATTACCCCCTTTTGCATGAATGATAGCTTGCAGTCTTTTGTGACAGTTGAGAATGAAGCCCTTTATTTTCTCATGTGGTAAAACTGCACATTCCTCTTGGCAAAAAGCTTTCAGATCTTGCAAAGTCTTTGTCTGTCTAACATGACCTGCATGTTTGAGCTCTCCTCAAAGTGCCTCAATGATGCTAAGGTCAGGAGACTGTGATGGCCACCCCAGAACCTTCACTTTCTTCTGCTGCAGCCACTGAAGGGTCAACTTGACCTTATTTTTTGGATCATTGTTGTGTTGGAAAGGCCAAGTGCACTCCATGTACAATTTCCTGACTGATAAATGAAAAATCTCCTCCAATATTTTCTGATAAGATGCTGCATTCATTATGCCATCAATGTTAACTAAATTCCATGAGCCACTGTAGCTCATTCCCCTCCCCCCCAAAAAATAAAAACAAAACCAGCAGAGATCCATCTCCATGCTTCATGGTAGGAATAGTGTTGACTCCTCTCTAAGCATAGCATTTATGATTGTGACCATAAATTTAAATTTTATTCTAATCACTCCAAATTATTTTGTTCCAGAAGTTCTGAAGGTTCTCTAGGTGTTGTTTGGCATATTGTAAATGAGCTTTTTTATGGCACTGGTGCAGCAATGGCTTTTTTTCTGGCAACTCTACCATACATCCCATTTTTGTTTAAGCACCTCCTTATTGTGCATGCTGAAATGCCCATACTACTATGTTTCAGAAAAGCCTTTATTTCAATAGAAGTTGCTTGTGGGCTATTCTTTGCATCTCAACAAATTTTCCTGGCTGTTGTGTCTGAAATCTTTCTTGTTCTTGTTTGGTATTAAACAAAAAAAGCACTCAAGCAAAGAGCCAGCACTCAATATATATATATATAACTTCCACAAGAGAGCTGGATAAAAGGTCACACATTCCAAAGTTCCAAATAGGTTTAAATCCAGGTGTTTTTATTTTTACAATCGGCAACTCCACTGTAAGTATAGTTATATTCCAAAAAACGGGTCCCCCGAAACGGACCCGTGTTTCACCGAGGCTGCGTCGGGAGGGACACCCAGGTAATATCAGCAAATCTACAAACAAAATATCAAAAAGACTGTGTATATAAATTGGAACTATGCCAAACCAAAATATGTACTCAGAGTCATGAATCCTACCTTCATCGGACTTGTTCTTTGGAATATAACTATACTTACAGTGGAGTTGCTGATTGTAAAAATAAAAACACCTGGATTTAAACCTATTTGGAACTTTGGACTGTGTGACCTTTTATCCAGCTCTCTTGTGGATGTTATATTGGTATTAAACCAACCTATAATTTTCCAATTCTTGATCAGAGTTTGAACAATACTGATTGCCATTTTTAAATCTTTGGATATATTTTTATATTCTTTTCCTGATTTATAAAGTTGAACTACTTTTTGTTCACAGATCCTTTGACAGTTATTTTGCTTTCCCATGCTTCAATAATCACCAAAGTCAGTGCAGCCTGGATGAAGTGCACAAGGGTTTCTCAAGAGCTAAGAAACTCATTGACTATTTTTACACAAATACTAATTACAATCAAACAAGGTACAGGTGTAGATACCTTCCCTTCATTGTCATCTCAACCTGTGTATGTCAACGAGAGTACATTATCAGCCCAAATAGTCAAGGGAATGTAAACAGGACATTGTGAACAGGACCATTTTATTATTTCCTTTATTGCTATGGTTTGTTTAATGTTTATACTATTCTATGATGCTTAAAATAGTTTAGGTTGAAACGCATTAAAAATAAAAGACATATATTTTGTCTGATCACTCATGTTTTCTTAAAATGCTACACATCCTACAAATTCTGCCAGGGGTATGTAAACTTATGAGCACAACTGTATTTCTTGATTCTCACACTTAGGGATAGTAAATTAGTAATGACTTTCCTAGTCTACCTAGTTAATAACGTTTTAAGGACTTTTCCTCCAGTTGTTTGTCCGAACCTCTCTTAAACTACTCTATAGGGATGTGAATCGTTTTAGGACGATTAAAATTATCGTCCGATAATTTTAATATCGTCTTAAACCGTTATGGAACACAATACAATAGAGATTCTAACGATTTATCTTTATAAATCGTTAGAATCGTGAGCCGGCACACTAAAACCCCCTAAAACCCACCCCCGACCCTTTAAATTAAATCCCCCACCCTCCCGAACCCCCCCCCCAAATGACTTAAATAACCTGCGGGTCCAGCGGCGGTCCGGAACGGCAGCGGTCCGGAACGGGCTCCTGCTACTGAATCTTGTTGTCTTCGGCCGGCGCCATTTTCCAAAATGGCGCCGAAAAATGGCGGCGGCCATAGACGAACACGATTGGACGGCAGGAGTTCCTTCCGGACCCCCGCTGGACTTTTGGCAAGTCTTGTGGGGGTTAGGAGGCCCCCCCCAAGCTGGCCAAAAGTTCCTGGAGGTCCAGCGGGGGTCAGGGAGCGATTTCCCGCCGCGAATCGTTTCCGTACGGAAAATGGCGCCGGCAGGAGATCGACTGCAGGAGGTCGTTCAGCGAGGGTTCCGGCGCCTCGCTGAACGACCTCCTGCAGTCGATCTCCTGCCGGCGCCATTTTCCGTACGAAAACGATTCACGGCGGGAAATCGCTCCCTGACCCCCGCTGGACCTCCAGGAACTTTTGGCCAGCTTGGGGGGGGCCTCCTGACCCCCACAAGACTTGCCAAATGTCCAGCGGGGGTCCGGAAGGACCTCCTGCCGTCCAATCGTGTTCATCTATGGCCGCCGCCATTTTTCGGCGCCATTTTCCAAAATGGCGCCGGCTGAAGACAACAAGATTCAGTAGCAGGAGCCCGTTCCGGACCGCTGCCGTTCCGGACCGCCGCTGGACCCGCAGGTTATTTAAGTCATTTGGGGGGGGGTTCGGGAGGGTGGGGGATTTAATTTAAAGGGTCGGGGGTGGGTTTTAGGGGGTTTTAATGTGCCGGTTTTGCGATTTTACGTTTTTTCGATTTTTTACGATTTTTCACGATATTTTACCCCCCCAAATGGCAACAATACGATTCCCTCCCCCTCCCAGCCGAAATCGATCGTTAAGACGATCGAGGACACGATTCACATCTCTACTACTCTATACTGGTCAAACTGACCATGACTTCTGGAATCATATTCCAGCTTTATTATTTGTGTTTTTATTTTTATTTATTTTAGATTTAGCTCATACCTTTTTGCTGGTAGCTGAAGGTGAATTACATTAAGAACATTCATGTACAATAAGCATTTTTCCCAATTTCTTTAATGCTTACCTTGTAAGGGAGTTATTTACTAAGCTGTGTTAGGCATTTACTGTATGATCAATGGCCTAACACAGTGAAACACACAGTTTTATAAATACCAGTCACTGTGGAGCTGTACAGAAAGGAAGTGTGCTTGCCTTCTGTGGAACATCATTAGTGTTGGAGGACCCCCTTTGTGACTCAAGGTGATGGCATCTGAAGTCATCAGGAGGTGCCATGTGAACCCATAAAATCCAGCATGCTGTGGAGTTCTCTGAGAGCTGTGCAGGAAGGAGGTCTGCTTTCCTTCTGTGGAACATCATTGGTGTTAGAGGTCCCCCTTTGCGGCTTGAGGCGACAGTGTCTGATGTCATTGGGAGGTGCCGTGAGACCCCATAAATTCCAGTGTGCTCTGGATTTCTCTGGGAGCTGTGCAGGAAGGCGGTGTGCTTGCCTTCTGTGGAACATCATTAGTGTTGGAAGACCCCCTTTGTGGCTCAAGGTGATGGTGTCTGACATCATCAGGAGGAGCTTTGTGATTCCATAAAATCCAGAGCGCTGTGGCTCGCAGCTACCAGCACACAGTCAAAGTTGCACACCAAAGGAGGCACATCCATGGAAGAAATGATTTCCATAGTGAAAGACTGAAAACAAGCCTGAAAGGTTGTAAGTATTTCCTCATCCTGCACTGTATTCCAGTTTATTCGGATATGGGCAAAACGAGGAAAGGGTCCATCAGGCCTCCCTCATCTTGACTGGTGGTCTTATCCCCTTTGACCCAACTAACCATTGAGGCATTTATGTTGAACTCAAATCTAGTGTCAGTTCTGGCTTATCTTGGTTTGGTGTACCACCTGCTGACCTTGAAGGGTCTGATGTTCCTCTGAGTCCAGAACCATGTACTTCTTTGTCTCTTGGCATTGAGTCTGGAGCCAGTCCTGGAGCTACCTATATGACTGAATATGTAATTTGGAGGGCTTCACTGGGTGAGGAGGATTGTGCCCTGTTTAACTCTGTAAGTAGAGGGAGAGATGTTTATGTTTTCAACTCTGATGTGGATTCCCTGCAGAGTTCATCCCCTGTAACTATAGAGTGTTACACTCTCCTCCTCCAGAGGGGAGGAGTTAGCTATCTGTTATCGCTCACTCCGCCAGGAGGGCGGAGTTAGCAATCTGTTCTGCTTTTCTCCTGAAAGGGGGAGGAGTTAGCAATCTGTCATGATCTGCTCCTCCAGAGGGGAAGAGTTAGCTATCTGTGGTGCTTACCTCGCCAGGAGGGCGGAGTTAGTTATCTGTTAGTGAACTGCTGTTAGATGCTCCTGTAAGAAAGGAGGTAGTAATCTGTTATGGATCAACTCCCCAGGGGAGAGGAGTTGGCAGTCTGTTTAATGATACTCTTCTGAGGAGAGGAGCTAACAAGAGGTATATTGTACTTCACTACTGAGATAGCAATCTATCATGCCTCCGCTACGGAGTAGCAATCTGTTATATATAGGCTGCTGGCAAGTCCCATAGAAAGAGAAGGTAGCTATATATATAATACTTCCGTAAGTGGTGTTAGTGGTCAGTAGTGGTTGGCTCCCATAGAGTGATAGTAGTGTAAGGAATGACCACTTGGAGGAAATGGTGAATCCCTTGGCCGATGGGAGATGACAGCGCCCCCAGGAGGAGATCCTGAGAGGAACCACCGGCTAGGCTAGAATATGAAATAAACACAAATAGTTCTTTATTAGGCTGGAAGCTGAACCACCAGTGGTGGCATAGTGAGTTGCTGTATCTGGTAGGGCTGAAGTCCTTCTGATACTGGAATATAATCTCTGGGTTGCTGAGCTGTAAAGAGAGACTAGAAGTAGTGAGTAGACAGGGTATACTGGATACAAGATGATACACTCACAATAGTAGATGTCTGCAATGGTCTCTATGCCACAGAGAGTCTTCAGTATATTCAGGAACAGGAGTCGTAGGCGAGCACTGGTTTCAATAAACAGTCTGTAATAAGAACTCACAAAAGCTGTATAGGAAGTGGCTTCTAGAATAGAAGAGAGTCTGTAAAGGATTCTAGGAACATGGGCCCTCATGGAGAAAGTACCGGCTCCTATCTGCAATCTTGCCAATATAATTCTCGATCTCCGTACCTGCGATAACGTCTTGGACGGAAGGGAGTCTTCAGAGCTATAGGAATGTAGGCCCTCGTGGAGCGAGTACCAATTCCTATCTACAATAGAACTCACAGTGTTCACGTCTGCGATCGCTTCCAGGCAATGAGGAGTCTTCTGAGTATTCAGGGACGTAGGTCCTCGAGGAGCGAGTACCGGATCTTGGAAATCTGAAATCAAGAAGAGAGAGTGGATCCCCCGTGGAGTGGGTACTCCTGGTAAGTTTGAAAAGGCCGAGCAGTGGAGAAGGATTCCCCTCACTGACTCGGATCGTTGTTGCAAGTATCGAGGACTGCCAAAGCAAATCCTGTTGGAGTGCCTTGCTAACTCGTTAGAGGTTAGCAAACAAAGACCTTTTAAAGTGGAAATGGATGACGTCACTACGGGGGGATGCCCCCAAGGTTCGTGCCCTTGCTGGCACAAAGTCTGGAGCACGCGCGCGCACGTGCCCTTACGCCATCAGGAACATGGCGGATCCGTAGCGTCAAGCCAGCCCGGGGACACCGGGACCAAGAGGCAGGGAGAAGCCGCAGCTGCATCTGAATGTCAGAGCCAAAGGGAGTCGCTCCCAAGATAGAGAAGGTGGAGCGAGGGGTGAGAAGAGGCACGAATGCAACATGGAGACATTATTAGTTGCCATTAAAGATTAGAAAAATCCTTAATTAATATAATTGATAATTCACTCTCCAAATTGGAGGAGGTGCAACTACAAATTAACTCCAATAAGGACTTGATTAATGTCTACAATCTCAAGATTACTCATGTAGAGGAACAATTTAAGATTGTACAAGATAGCCAACTTACTGAATTAAAGATAAGGAAATTGTTGTGCTCCCAGGCTGCTTCTGCAGCACGGGTGGCCCTGCTTATCTCGTTACTCCATCCACTAGCACTGGGCTCACCTCCTCTGAGACCTCAGCCAGTTTGCGGTGTCCCCGGCTTCCCCACTCGCCTTTGTCCGACCAAGCCTCACAGCGGAGTTCCCGCTAGGGCTCCGCGTATTCCTGCTCCTCAGCCCTGCCCAGCCAACGTCCCTCCTTTTAAAGAAACAAGTGTGGGAAACCCGGTTCCAACGCTCCCTGATGATATCACTAGCTCACAGTATATAAGACAGGGCTCATTCCCCTGATCCCTGCCTTGTAAATCGGGTCGACACCGTGAGTGTTTCTAGTTTGCCTCTGCGTTCCAGTCTGTGTTCCAGTCTCATTCCAGCCTTTGTTCCAGTCTCGTTCCAGTCCTGTTCCAGTCTCCTTCTGTTCTAGCATCTTCCTGTTCCAGCATCCCTTGTCTCCTCATCTCCCCAGGAGGTACCTTTGGACTGTCTTCTCAGTATTGACCTCTGATTTCCTTGATTATGTTTGACCGCTGCCTGCCTCTGACCTTCTGCCTGCTTCTATGACCACATGAGCACGCTGCCTGGAACTGACCTCTACCTGAACTCAACCACATTTGACTGCCTCCTGGATCTTGACCCCTGCTTTGGCTGACTATCCACGGACTGACTACTGGTAACTAGAGATGTGCATTTGTTTATCACGAATTAGGCAATTTCAATGAAATTGCCTAATTCATCGTGGTTCAGGGGACCTGAACACTGAAACGCATTTTCCCTGAACTTCAGGGAAAATTTGTTTTTCGGGTTAGTGCGGGGGGGAGGGGCACATTTATAAAAAGCAAAACAAAACCACCCCAAAACTTCAATTTTACTTTATTACAACCCCCCGCCATCCCAATCCCTCCCCAAGACTTACTAAAAGCCTTGGTGGTCTAGCAGGGTCCCGCGAGCGATGTCTCCCTCTCAGGCCATTGGGCCTACCACGAATCAAAATGGCACCAGTGCCCTTTGCTGTTATAATGTCACAGGGGCTACCGGTGCCATTGGTTGGCCCCTGTCAAATAGTAGGAGCAATGGACGGCCGGTGCCATCTTGTGCTCCTACCATGTGACAGGCACCAGTAGCCCCTGTGTCATAGTAAGGTCAAAGGCTATCAGCGCCATTTTGAATACTGGCAGCCGACGGCACGTGTGCAGGAGATCACTCCAGGACTCCCGCTGGACCACCAGGGACTTTTGGCAAGTCTTGGGGAGGATTGCTCCAGGACTCCCGCTGGACCACCAGGGACTTTTGGCAATTCTTGGGGAGGACCATGTGCTCCTACCATGTCACATGGTAGGAGCACAAGATAGCGCCAGCCGTCCATTGCTCCTACCATGTGACAGGCATTGACCAATGGCACCGGTAGCCCCTGTGAGGTCGTAAGGGCAGAAGGCACCGGCGCCATTTTGATTTGTGGTAGGCCCGATGGACCGAGAGGGAGACATCGCTCGTGGGACCCCGATGGACCACCAGGGCTTTAGTAAGTCTTGGGGAGGGATTGGGATGGTGGGGGGGTTGTAATTGGGTTTCCTGCTGATCTGAACTGGGGGCGTAATAGGCGCTGTAACAGAAGGGAAACTGCAAGGCTCCGAGAATGAAGAGGATAGAGGGCATTCACTGATAGGAGACAACTTTTTCCAAAATGGTTAGGGATCCTCAGCACAACACAAACATCCCCAACTTGGCCATAAAAGAAAAATAAAAAGAATGGGGGATGATGGGTGCAACTGGCCAAATTGTATTTAAATGTACAGGATGGAACAGGCGGTGCAGACAAGAGACACATGGCCAAAGGAAGAGTTAGAGAAGCAATGAAAGTCCCATCAATCTTTTCCTCTTCTTTCCGTAACCCCAGTTAATTCCCCCCCCCCCCCCCCAATACTCCCATCCTGCAGTTAATCCACAGCACATGTACTCCCCTCCTTGGCTCATTTACACCTCCCACATTTTCCTTCTCTCACCCAGTGTTCAACATTTTCTCTTCCATCACCAGCATATCCCCATCTCTTTCTTAATAACTGTTTTTTCTCACTTTTTGTCTAGTCTCTTCCATCATTCCTCCTTACTCCCTATGCATAGGTACAGTTTGACTTAAATTTGAGGGAAGGGAGTTTAATACTTTTCTGCCTACTCTGCTCTTCCATTTTAATCTGCTCTACTCCCCACTTCCTCCTAATATGGTCTTCTCTGCTTTCTACCCTTCTACCTCTACTTAACATTTCTATAAAGCTGCACGACATACACAGAGCTGTACAAACATACAGGAAGACAGTCCCTGCTCATTAGAGCTTACAATTGCATAAGACAAACATGCAGAATAAGAGACTTGAGGTGTTTCATAAAGTAAGATATTGGTTACAAAGAAAAGAAAAGAAAGCAAAGTTAGTTAATAAGAACATAAGGACATGCCATACTGGGTCAGACCAAGGGTCCATCAAGCCCAGCATCCTGTTTCTCACAGTGGCCAATCCAGGCCATAAGAACCTGGCAAGTACCCAAAAACTAAGTCTATTCCATGTTACTGTTGCTAGTAATAGCGGTGGTTATTATCTAAGTCAACTTAATTAATAGCAGGTAATGGACTTCTCCTCCAAGAACTTATCCAATCATTTTTTAAACACAGCTATACTAACTGCACTAACCACATCTTCTGGCAACAAATTCCAGAGTTTAATTGTGCGTTGAGTGAAGAACTTTCTCCGATTAGTTTTAAATGTGCCACATGCTAACTTCATGGAGCTCCCCCTAGTCTTTCTATTATCTGAAAGAGTAAATAGATTAAAAGCAGACAATCAGGCAAAAGATTTAAAAGTGGTTTCAAAAAAATGAGTCCTTAGATGGGATTTGAACATGGTGAGAGATGGATCCTGATGCACCAGATCAGGAAGACTATTCCAAGCATGTGGCGCAGCCAGGTGGAAAGCACGGAGTTGGGAATTGGTAATAGAGTGACTTGTTAGGTTTGAATTTGGTGCTTTCTGAATATTTCACTTTACCTGCTGGTTCAGCTCACCCAGCTCTTCATTGTTCACCTCTCATCTCTCCTACGCAGGCTCAGCTGACCTCTCAACAAGTGACCCAGAACGGGCTTGGATCACTTCTCTGTTTTAGCTTCCCGGAGCCAAAGCCCATACATTTTCCCTGGAACTATTCCTGACTCTTCATCCCCAGAAGCGCTTCGTCTGCTATTCATAATTTCCAAGCCAATGTCTCAGAACTGCATAGTCTAGACCAGCTGCTTCATCACTTGCAAGCCCTGAACCCATAGAGCTCAGCAGTCAACAGCTCCCAAGACCCAAGACTGAGGTTGTAAATGCTGCTTCCAACCCTCAGCATGAAACCCAAGAGATCTTGAGCTGAGTGGAAGAACTGGAAATGCTCCAGCAGCCCCAGACATGGAATTATGAACTCATACTAGTTCTAATGGCGACTGCTTTAGCAATTTTCCTGGGAGCTGAATCAGGACTCAAGAGCCAGGAGAGGAGAGAAACTTCTGCATCAGAGGTAAGGAGGGGAACTAAGTCAGGAAGGAAGCTGAACAAAAAAGCTTGTATGGTTCGAGGTATAATATACGCTTGCTCTTTTCAAACTCTACCCATCTCTTCTGCCAACACTTCTTGTTATTGCTGTGCTACTTCTTTGAGCTGAAAGAGTACAATGCAACTGCTAGGTCCACCATGGCTCCCTCCCATGGAATATAACAGGATGGATGAGTATTTTTTTTTTTTAGCAATAGAAATGGTGGTCCCCTCAATTTGAGCCCTCATTATGACTTTTCTCAACACTCAAGCTGCCAAGAGGGAGCAAGTTTTAAGAGACATTCTCACAGCAAGTTATCACATACATCACCCTCCTCCTCTACTATGCCCTCACAATAAAATATTTTATTTACTTTGGTGACTGCAAAGACAGAGGACAAGGACAGATATCAACTGTCCTTACCCTTGACCCAGCCCAATGAGTACAGAAATCTTTATTAATAAAAATTTTCCAACCTTTATATCTATAGTCTTATTTCTAGCCTCTCTGTTTGTTTTCTCTTATGTCTTTCTCTGCCTACACATTTTTTCTCATTTCACACTTCTTTTCCTGAGTTTCGCCGTCTCAAAACGGCGAAACTCGGCCAGAGTCGGGCTACCCTTGTGTCTCCACTTCAATAAAGGAATTGCAAAAGACTATAGGCATCTATCCCTTTGTTCATCCTGACGGCTTTTATAGATCGCCTTCCTTTGTGCTTTTTGGACACTTCTTTTCCTGTCTGCCTCTTATTTCTTTAGAATTTGTGTTGTATTTCCTCTATGTATGTATCTCTCTCAGTCCAGAGTCTGTCTCTCATCTCTTTCTAGTCTCACCTTCTCCTGCTACTTCCTTCCCTCCCCTACCTCTTCTTTTCCTTCCTCTTCTCATCCATTCAAACCTTTTTTCTCCACCATGATCCCCTGTTCCTTCACATCCTTTCTATCAGTTCTTCTCCCAGTTCCACACAGCTGCTCTCCCAGTCCTCTTCACCACTCTTAGTGACTTTTCACAGCCTATGTGCAAACTCCCAGCTACTTTGCCTGTTCTTCTTCCTGTCTCCTAGAATATGACCCTTTCTTTCATCTTTTGTCCATGCTCAAAGCCTATGTTCCCTCAGCAACTTTCATCCTCATAGCCTGTATCTAATAATACTCTCCTTTATCCACAGCTCCACTCCCAGGTTTTTACCTATCTCCTAGCCCCTTCATCCCCTTTACCATCCTCTCCTTCTCTTATCTCTCTGCCTTTTTCTTCAAGCTCCTCTCTCTCAGGCAGTAACTACTTTAATTTTTCTTTGCTCCTCTCCTGACCCCACTATCTGCTGCCCATCCTCTCCCCCAACATCTCTCATAGCCCCTTTCTTACCTCCTCATAGTTCCTCTATGCCCTTAATTACCCAACTCCAAGCCTTTTTTTCTATTTCTCAATTTCTCTGCTCCTCTTTCCTGCTCAAGTGTCAGTGTAGGCAGAAAGTGTTTCTTTCCTACCCTACTACTGCCCTCCATTCCCATTGCAGCCCATTGGTCGGGCATTCTTAGCCAGCCAATAGGTTGCAGGGGAAGCAGGTGTGTAGCAGGGACTTAGAAACTTTGTAAATTCCTCTGGGCACATCACTACTTCAAGCACTATCTCATTGGTAGCCAAATGGTTAGGCTATTGGGGTTTCCAGTTTTAAAAGATGTTATGGAAATAGTTTAAATACTGTCTCGGGTCACCTCTGACGTCACTCACAGGAGGGTATTCCAGTGTCGCACTGTTCTCAAGTCTCTCCTTTCTCAGAGATCTCTGTTGATGGGGTCAGCTGTCCTTCACTTTTCCAGACCCGACTGTGGGCCTCTAGGCCTCTATAGAGTCTGCCTTCATACTAGGGAATGGCCTGGCCACCAGTCCGGCCAAGCTCCCAATAAATAAAAAAAACAGTTTGTGGTAAAAAATGTATCAATCTTTTACTTTTCTATAGTTTCCACTGACAACAGTAGATGGGCCACAAAATCTCCCCTTTGCACAGGGACACACTGCCTGGCTTCTTCAGCCAACAAACCGCCCTGCCTAGGAGTTGCACAACCCACCCCAACTCCACTCTGGTTGTGCAGCAGGTTGCGGCTTTCCACTCCAATAAACAGAAAAACACTGTGTAGCCAAACTAAAGTAAAAGCATTCCCCAAAACACATTAAATTCTAGGGATGTGCATCGAGTGCCCGATTGTTTGTGCTTTCGGGTTTGCCTGACCACAGGAAAATCTCATTTTACCACGGATCAACATTTTTTTTAGTAAAAATTCATTTTTCGGCTTAGTGCACGCTAACAAAAAAACATTTATTTTTGTTATTTTTTGTTACTTTATGTTATTTTTTTTGTTATTTATTCATTTTTCGGCTTAGTGCACGCTAACAAAAAAACATTTATTTTTGTTATTTTTTGTTACTTTATGTTATTTTTTTTATTTTTTTGTTAGCGTGCACTAGCCCGAAAAACAATTTTCACGAAAATTTTGGGGAAAAAGTGTTTGTTTCATGATTTAACCGATATATAATGAATTAAGAAATATTGTACGATATTTCAATTCATTATAAAATGATTCACATCCCTATTAAATTCCCCCTTCCTTCAGCAATGTCACTCACTCCATTTCCATGCTGGATTCCAAGGGTTCCTCCGCTGGGGAATCGATGTCCATCTCCTCCACATTTCCTGAGGAGCTCAGCTTTTCAGGCCACCTGAACCATTCGGGCATGCCTTCCTCCTCTACCACCATTGGCTCGGGTGTGTCCGATTCACTGGAGCTCAGCTCAGCTGCCTGATCAGCATCTTCTCTCACCCATTGGTTCAGCTGTGCCTCCGTGAATCTGGGAGTTGTAGTTCTTTTTTGATGCTCAAGCACCCTCTGCTACCTAACTCGGGTCTTGGTTCTCCCCTCCTTAATCCAGCTCAGGTTTTCTGGCCTCACTGTTGGTTGTACTTGATCACAATACCCAGAATATTTTCACCATAAAAAGTTAAAATAGAAAAATGAACTCAATGGCACTTCTATAATTAAATTAATAGTTTTATTTTGCTGGCAAATGGATAACTTTTCAGATTTTTCACTTCTGGAAAAAAGTTTAATTATTGAACAGAATAAACATTTCAATTGTTTCAATATTTCCAATGAGAATATTTTTCTTCTGATTTAAAACATTTTTTAAAATGTAATTTCACTCTAATTTTATAACATAGTATTTTGAAAGGAAGCTAGTTCCTTTACAAGGATTACTTCTCACCAAGATACTGTCAGATAAGTATTTTCCTTCTTTAGTTTCTCTTAAGAAAACAAGTTTTGTATTTTCAAATTTAATCCAAGAAAATCTGATTTTCTTTTTATCATTACAGACTCTTCAGGATATTCTAAAAATTCTCCAGGATTCCCTTCAGGGAACATCTTTTTTTATTTGTTTTAGGTTTAACTCCTCGATGACTAACTATGAGCATTGTCTGTCTATGTGTTGCACAAGTTTACAGTTGCAATTAACCAAATTTTGACACAGTTCGTTGGTTCACACTTAATTTTTCTTCTGGATAATAAATTGAGAGAATGTGGCTTGTGAACACTGGATAAAAAAATGCTGACTCAGGAATGACGTGAAGCTTTGGTGCTTTTTATTGGGAAATAGAGTGCACTGCTTGATAGTGCTGACTGTACCTGGACTGCCACTCTTGATTGGGAAATCTCAGAATGTTTTTTACCTACTATGCTAACTCAAATCAAATCAATAACAAATAGTGACTTCCTCATAGCACCAATCTTCCACAGCCTACAATGTTGCTAGTGTATGTCATGACATCTAATTAAGACTAGAGTTCTTACTAACAGAAATCAAAATATAATTGTATCAGCCCTGTTTAATTATACTTAGGGGTTCAGATATTATATTATCAGAAATTTCTTTGTGAGAACTTATAGAGTAAAATAATAATTAATGATGATTACTCTCTCACACACATTCCACACATAAATTTGCCAGTAAAGACAGGAATAAGTTTTGGGATATCTACATTCCAAATTATTCCAAATACTGTTGTTTTGCTCTAAGGAAATAATACAGAAGTACCATTAGCACAGGTATTGTGTATTTAACACTGTAGTACCTTTATGTACAGGTAGAGTGTTTACAATCTGAATTCTATAGGACTCTATGAAATTGTTTTTCTAAGGCAGAATGTACTTAAGTTAAATAAATTCAGAATCAGATCACCAGTCATCCTCATATTCACTTATCAATCAAAGCTGATAAACACCATGAATCAGCTACGGAATTAAATTTGCTTTAATTAAATTCTTACCTCTGTCTGCAATAAATTTACAAACACCACCAGTTATACACACTTTCACACATTAACCATGTGTTTATAAGTATTTTGGTTGCTCTTTCATGTAAATTAGGCCTCTGTGATAAGAATCTGTGACCTTATCTCACTCCGTCTCCAGCTCAGCTCTGCCTACAGTTTCTGGATATGCTTAGTGAAAATCCTAAGTAGATATCCCTACTCCTCTGGTGTCATTTTAGGAAATAGTACTTATCTACTTCAGAAAACCAACTTATTCTCTGAAGAACCCTTTAAAAATCCCTTAGCTAAGGAAAACATCCTCACAAATAATTTTAATAAGCTCAAAACATTTTCTTTAGGTAATTTATTTATTAAATCTTCTTGTGCATTGGCCTAACTAAGTATTGGTACAGATACCTGCTCACTTAATTACTTTGTATAAACACTGAGGTGGTCTGGCATTGCCTAGAGGATGGCTTAAAGAGTTTTGTTTTCTTTCTCTGAGAGCTGAATGGATCTTATTCTTTACCATCCTTAACATTGCCCATTAAAATGAATAGGGAAAAGTAATTAAATAAAACCAATAAAAACTACATTTATATAGTTTCAAACCGCACCAAATTCTCAGCTTAGCTTTCAAATAAATTATACAGGTGTCCTTATCTTTTCATGACCATATTGGTTATTTTAAGCAGTTTTAAAGCTTATTATAGATTTATTCTACAAATTAAATATTTTCTCCAACCAAAGGTCAAAACAGTGTTTTTATACAAACTGGCAAATACCATCACAAAACTCCACATTCTAAAGTGCTTTGATCACTATTTAATCTCAGGGACCCCATGGGGGAAATGGGTGAAATAATTACCTTTATATTCACTTTTGACTCCAAATTCTAATTGTGATCAGATTACTAGAACCCCTAAACAAGACCAGCATAGGCAAACAAATTAATTTTACTAATTTGGAAAAGTTTAATAAACTTATTGGCCCAGGTTTGCCAGGGTGCTTCATGGGTGCTGTACTTAAAGTGAAGCCCCCCCCCCCCCCTCCAGCAAAAACAGACTGTTGTACATTTTTTTTAAAAACATTTATTTCGTTTTTATTAAACTTTTAAAACATCCAAATTACCTTCGGGTGCTCTTGAGGCAGCCTCCCACTGATATCATTGCTGATATCAGCAAGGACACCTGGGCAAGCATCCATAATGCACTGGGGCTTTGCTTAGAGCCCAGACACTTCCTGACTCCTTAATATTGCAGAGGGAGTGTTCCCATGGCTAATGCTGTACGTTTGGGCTCAACCACACACAGCAGCATTTATATTATATTAAAAAAAACTCTGCCACGGCACCTCTATCAGCTGAACGGAAGTCCAGAACACCTCCCCCACCCAGCCACTGCCTCTCTATATGCTTCCGGGAGCTCCACATGCTCCAATGGCCCCTCCTGCTTCTGTTGTTGCATGTGGCCGGTCCTTATCCATTGCAGCACGCTGCCACTTTCATTTTTAATTGCATCTTAGCCCCACTAGCCGCAGGAGTCTGCCTTTCCTCCTGGGCCCCATGAATGCCCCCCCCCCCCCCCCCGCCAGGGAGCTTCTCAAGCCATTGAGGCACCTCCTCTTTCTCGCAGCAATCAGCCACTTGAACTTTTAATTGTGGCTGGCAGCCACTGGCAGCAGGATGTGCTGCTTCTTCCAAACCTTAATAAAAAATGTAGGCACATCTCCACAGGCCTCCTTAGCCCCATCAAAATATCTGGCCATTTTCTTTATGGACCATAGGCCCCAAGCAGCCAAAGTATGACCTTTTCCTAGACTGGGTAATTATTTTATTTTTACCGTTATTTACACATATCTGGGAACAATTCTTGTCACACTGAGATTGAAATGGATAAGCAGTAGCTTTGTGTGTGTATATATGTATATGAGGTGGTAGGGGTAGCATATCAACTTTCTTTCTTCTACCCCAATTTCTCTCTCTCTCTCTCTTCTGCTCTCTTGAGATGATTCTGGCACTATTATCTACCCTCCCCAAAGCTGGCCTAGCACATTCCCCTTCCCTCCCGCCTACTCTGGAATTTTCCTATCCAGACCCAATCCTAGCACAATCCTTCTTCCCCAGACCTGATCCCAGAATTCTCCTTCACCCAATCCAATCCAGTATATTCCACTTCCCAAACACTTACCTCTCCTCATTTTTTCAGATATTTATCCCCTATTGCACCCTTCTGGTATTCTTTCCATTCTCAGCTCCCCCAAACATTCATCCATTCTTGCCCCAGACATTCATTCCCTCTTCTCATTCCTCTTTCATCACTCACCTCCTTTTCCTTCTGAGAAATCACTCACAGGTGTCATAGGTGTGGGCTGGAGCTGCCTGCCTGTTTGCCCTGCTACAGTAGGCAACCTCTAAAGAGGAAAGGAGAGGAAGGTTTGGAGCTGAAACAGCAAAGCAAATAGCCTATCCCCCTGCTTTTTGCTCCAGATCATCCACTCCTGTCACCTTCCCCACATGTTGCTTTTCTGGGGACTGGGGAAGGAGAATGAAGGGCTGAAGTAGAGAGAAAAGGGGCTCTTCTTTGCACTGAAATGTACCTCCATCCTTAACCTTCCCCTCCAAGTGGTTTGCAGTGTTTTCATCATCCTCCCCTCCTCCCCTCCTGTACTTAAATGACAGGAGGGGAGGGGTTGGATTAGAGAGCAGAAAGGATATTCTTTGCTCTTTTCTTGCTACTCCCATTTCACACTCCCTCCCATTTCCTACTCCCTGCCTTTGAGAGGAGGGGTTGGCAGAAGCAGAGGGCATTCTCTGCTGCCTGAGAGTTGGTACTGTCCAACTGTAAGAGCTTTCCTAGTGTTTTCCTGGAGACCAGACAATTGACACAGAAATACAGAAGAGAATGTTGAGGGGACTTAAGCACCCACAGAGCTGATACCAATGTATTCTCCATTCTCTGCAACCATCCATTCTCTCTCATGCACTCTTTCAGCTTTAGCAACACAAAGTAACAGTTGCAATTGAGAAGGAGCAGATGAGAGAGTGAATGTATGATCTTTCTCTCACTTTCCTTGCTACATTTGTTTTGGGCTCAAATAGAAGGAGAGGGGAAGTTGGAAAAGTAAATGGTTAACGAAGGAATAGAATAAAGAGATAGAATAATGTGAGGAGTTAGAAGTATGGAATTTGAGAAAGGTGATAAAGAGTGGGCTATGCAAGGAGGAATTGAAAAAAATCCTCCTTGCATAACCCAAAGAGGCCAGTGTACTAAATAGTGGTTACACTATTAGAAATATAGAAACCTAATGGCAGAAAAAAATCATATTGTCCATCTCGTCTCACCATCTGACCAATTTATCTAGCTTTATAATTCCCATCACTGCCTCAGAAATCCCCTCTATTTATCACATGCTTTCTTGAATTATGATATCATTTTTCTCTCCACTACCTTCACTGGGAAGCAGTTCTATGCATCAACTACTCTCTTTGTAAAGAAATACTTCCTAAGATTACTTCTCAGTTTACCCACTTTCACCCTCATCCCATGACCCCTCATTCTAGAACATTGATGGCAAACTCCAGTCCTCAAGTGCCACAAAGAGGCCAGGTTTTCAAGATATCCACAGTGAATATGCATGGGATAGATTTTTATATAATGGAGGAAGTACATGCAAATCTTTATCATACATATTCATTGTAGATATTCTGAAAACTTGGCCTATTTGTGACACTCGAGGACTGTAGTTTGCCATCACTGTTCTAGAACATCCTTTCCATTAATAGAAGCTTGATATTTAAATGTCTCTATCATGTGTCCCCTATCATGCCTTTCTTCCAGGATACACATGTTTATATCTTTAAGTCTATCCCTGTATGATTTAGAATAAAGACCATTGATCATTTTAGTAGCCATTCTCTGGACTGACTCAACAAGTTTATATCTCCAGAATTATACACAATATTCCAAATGAGGTGTCACCTGGGAGCTATACAGGGGCAATATTACTTCTTTTTTTGTACTGACTATTCCTCTGCCAATGCAGCCAAGTATTTTTCTGGTTTTTTCCATCACTTTATCCACCTGATTGGCCACCTTAAGATCATCAGATACAATCCCCCCCAGATCCCTCTTTTTGTGTTTAGAAATCTTCATCTCAGTGTGCTGTGGTGGTCAAAAAAGCAAACAGAATATTAGGAATTATTAGGGGGCGAATGGCAAGTAAAATGAAGGATTTCATAATGCCTCTGTATCACTCAATGGTTAGACCACATCTTGAATACTGTGTGCAATTCTGGTCACCACATCTCAAAAAAGATATAGCTGCACTGGAGAAAGTATAGAGAAGGGTGACCAAAATGATAAAGGGCATAGAATGGCTACCCTATGTGGAAAGGCTGTTCAACTTTGAGAATGAATGTGCGTGATATAAATTTGCATATCATAGAGACTCAGTATATGGAAATTTATCTCATGCATATTCATTGTGGATATCCTAAAAACCTGACTAGCTGGGGGTTCTCCAGGACAGGTTTTCGAACCACTGCTGTAGAGAATTCATTTATGTTTTTTATATTGTGTATGTACTTATATAATCCTCTTGTGAACTATGGAACAAGAGTAATATAAATTAAACTAAATAAAATAAACAATCACAATAATTAATACTGTTGTATATTTATTTTTTTATTTATTTAGAATTATGTATTTATTGCTTAGCAGATTACATCTTCCTAAGCGATTTTCAACATGTATATGAAACAAAGCATACATTACTTACAATGTTCAATTAGGCCCAAGGAATAGGTCAGCTCTGCCACTTCCAGAAGTCTATTGCTTGAAGATATCAGATTTCTGACAATTCTAACCATTTTTATACAGTTCTGTGATATGTATCCAAAATAGTTTCAGCTCAGGAGCGAGAGAAGCATCCATCTTCCTCAAGCTAATAACAACTTTCAGGTTTCAGAAGGTCAGTGACCTTATTATTTCTGTAAATATTAGGAAACAGATCCCATGACTGCAGTCAGGGTAAGTGACAATTTTACTGAGGCCTGTTTTCAAGGAAAGACTAATAATCTGAGTGTGACAAATTCTCAGAATGCCCCATTACAAATGGCACTTTTAGATATGTTAATTCACATGAGATTTTTAATGCAAAAAACCTATGCTAATTAGATAATTAGATGCAAAGCTTTACAAAATAGCTCATTTCCTATTAGTATATAGAAATATAATAAACATTAAAACCCTCAAAATGAACACAGACTCGTTAACACAAAAAACTTAATTACTTCTTGAAACAATATATGTAATAATTTGTGATAATGTGTAACCTGCTACCTTTAATTCTAGTACATTAAGGCAAAACTAATTTTCATGTCATTAATCATGGGCCATTAACTTGAACAAATTTGTTATAAAGGATGCTTATAAACATAACAATTTTTACTAATATTAAATTTAGCATGTTAATGCAGACAATATTATAAAAACTTAACAACACCACCTCTAAATGTAGTTAATTTTTTATATTAATGAGTCAGTGTTCACATTTGTGAGTTTTAATGAAAGTTATTTTTCTAGGCATTAATAGGTAATAAGTTGTTTTGCAGTTTTGCATATCATTACCTCATTAGCATAGATTTTAGTAGTGAAACCCTTGTGAACCTATTAAAAGCACTGTTACATAATAGTACAGTGCTAACTTTGAAAATCACACATTATTTTCTGTACCTAAAGTCAGCAGTGCAAACCTATGTATGTATGTATGTATTTATTTATTTATTTATACTATTTATAAGCCACCGATCTGCAGATCTCAGCAGGGCATAGAATAAATACACACTTGTGGAATCCAATAGTACCATAGAACAACATAATACAAAATCAAAATAAAGTCAAACATAAAACCTAAAATGAAAATCTTAAAATACAAAATTCTTATAACACCTAACATAAAACTTCAAGTCTTTAAAAATTAAACAAAAAAGCAGGGATAAAATGGAATATTAGCAAATTGGAAAGGTCTCATTAAGCAAATGAGCCTTGAGTAGCTTCCTAAAATGTGAGAGGTCTTGAGCTACTTTAGAAATTCTGGAAGCACATGCAAAAAAATGGGACCTGCTACTGATTCCTGTAAGTGAATCTACTCTAACAAACATTTAGTTGCTTTGGGTAAAATATGAGAGTGCTGGAATATTGATAGATCAACTGCATAACCTTGGGTAATAAACCATGGAGGTTTTTGAATACTAGGGCCTATGTTATGAACTAAGGGGGTTATTTCTAAACCCCTATTGCACGCAAAAAGGGCCTTTTTGCGTACGATAGGATGCAAATAAGCTAGAGGGGAGGAGGCGGGGAGGGGAGGATTCAGGGCAGGGAGTGGGAGGAGTCTGCCACGGCACCACTGCCGGTGATAATATGAGGGACGTAATCGCTGGCAGTAGCACGGCGAATAGCACCACCTTTTATGGTAGCGCTATTCATGCAAAAGGCTGCAGCCGGCCGCACCACTGCTGGCGAAATTGCACCGCCGTGGTGCGAATGGCTGCGGCCTTTCACAGGCCCGCCTCCCCTTTGCCCCGCCCCCTTTTTCACTGGATTCATCATTCTGCAAAGAATGATGAATCTAGCCCTTATTATGGTACAATACAGGAAGCCAATGTAGGTTAACAAATACTGGTGAGATGTAGTCTCAATGAGGACATTCCGAAATCAAGTAGGCTGCCAAGTTCTGGATATGTTGCAGTGGTTTCAATGAGGACGTTGTAAGACCCAGAAATATATAATTGCAATAATGTAATGAAGGCAATACTTAAGATTTTAAGGTTGTTGAAGAAACTACTTTTTGCAAATTTAAACATACTTAAAACTTTTTCCTAATGCATGGAGTATGAAAGCTAAATTAGAGTGTTGCTAACAGTCCTATCAATAAAAGTACATTGATTAGTCAGAAAACCTATTCTATTACAGGCTCAATCCTTTGGAATTCCCTGCCTAAAGATGTACACACTATTTCTGATATTAAGGGTTATCATAAACAGTGTAAAGCCTTTTCATTTTCTGAAGCTTTCGGTAGTGTCTAATATGACAGCTGAGTTGTAAAGGATTTAAGGAAAATTCATGGAACTTTATTTTATTGGCTATATTATAGCTAATGCTTTTATTTTATTATATTTTAATGTATTTTAGTTTGGTTATTTTATGTTTGTCACTTTATTTGCTGATATATGTATTTATTTAAACCACATAGTACAATGCATTTGATTTGTGCATATCTAAATATTGTTTAAATAAATAAATACATAATATAAGGCCAATTTTGAATAGCTCATGTTATTTGCAATATACATAAGCATTCAGGGGGTTATTTTGTAAGCCTATCGCACGCAAAAAGGGATAGCTTGCTAGGGATGGAGTCGGGGCGGAATCGGGACCAGAAGGGGAGGAGTCGGGGCGGCAAGGAGGAGGACACGGCAGTAACTTCGCTGGCAGCGATAAGGTAAGATCCGTTATCGCCGCCAGTAGCACGCGCCCAATAGCACTACCTTTCATGGTGGCGCTATTGGGTGTGAAAGCCGGCAGTGATAACACAGTGGTGGTACGATCGCTGCCGGCTTTCGCAGACCCACCCCCCCTCGCCCCCGTTACTGTGGGATTCACTAAGCTGTGTGAAATAGGAAAATCCAGGCCTTAGCTTGCTTACATTATAGTCAGTTTTGAAAGGGAAACAACTCAATTTGTTCCGCTTTGAAAATTTGCAGCCCCAAAAATATGTGTTAGAAGTGATCATGTACTTTGCACCTGGTATTTTCTGGGCATTTGAGAGTAAATAAAATTATAGCCAAAGATTGATGGTTTTCTGACCTCTACATCAGCTACTCCGAGTGCCAGTTCCTTGGTGGCTGAAGCGGGGGAGCGAGCTGCATCTCCACCGGAATTGGAAATACCTCTCAATCCCAGAGTTCCCATTACTTTCTCTCCTCCATCCTGGGTAACTTCTGTGGAAGATGTCTCGCAGTTTTTTTGCCGAAGTGATAAACTGGGCATTGCTGCATCTGGGGAGGCTTCCTCTCCTGGTATTGTGAGATCTGTGATATAGAGGATTATGCAGAGTGCCCTGCCCCCACTGAATAACACATCTACATTGTCGGGCAAAGCCGTTTTGGCAGGATGCAGCTTCCAGACCTCAACACCTGTGATACCGAGGGAGGTGATAGCAACTGGAGCCACTGCAGGAGAGCCGTTGGAGAGTGCTTAAGTTAAAGTGATTCAGCAAGCTATTCTGGATAAACTTCAAGTAATAACTCTACATGCTGTTTGGACTGCTATTGGATCATTGGAAAAATCCATATCTTCATTAGTGAATGTTTCATCAGATATGCTTTGGCGTACTCAGGATATAGAGGTAGTGGTTGCCTCTCATATTAAGAAATTTGAGATTATGATAAACAGATTATATCTATTCCGAATGTTCAATCTAACCTGATTCAAGGGGGGAAGCTGGAGAATGTGGAGAATGCTCTAAGGGGTAGATTTTTAACATGGACATGCTGGCGCACATATGGTGGAAAATCCACTGGCTACGAGCACAGTATTTTAAAATCCACGAGAGTATGTGTGGGCGGTGCATGCAAAGGGGGGTTTGCAATTTCCACATGGCGATGCAATCAGGCAATTAAGGAACAGACTGGGAGGGAACTTCCCTACCCTTCCGGTCAGCCATCAATAACTCTGTCCTTGCCCACCCCCTGCCCCTCCCCACTTAGAACATGATCTCTGGCCCACCCCTTCCAAGAAGCCCAGCACTTGTGCATGTACCGGCCTTTATGCAGACAAGTGCCATGACCAGGCCTCTTGGAGAATTCACCCGGTGCGCTCAAGGCCCAGCCATACACATAAAGGCTGGATTTTACGTGTGTGGGCAGTTTAAAATCCAGCCTTTAGATATTTAAATCTTAGATTGGCGAATTTTCCTAATGTTTCTAGAGATGTGAATCGGAACCTTAATCGGTTAATTCTGATTCACATCGTGTTTTTTTTTTTCATCTGGCCCGATCGCGGTTTTGTTTATCGTCTGCGCCCGAGCCAAGAAACAAAAAACCCACCCCGACCCTTTAAAACTAATCCCTTAGCTTCCCCCACCCTCCCGACCGCCCCAAAAAACATTTTACAGGTACCTGGTGGTCCAGTGGGGGTCCCGGGAGCGATCTCCCGCTCTTGGGCCGTTGGCTGCCACTAATAAAAGTGGCGCCGATGGCCTTTGCTCTTACCATGTGACAGGGTATCCATGCCATTGGCCGGCCCCTGTCACATGGAGGGAGCACTGGATGGCCGGTGCCATCTTTAAAAATGGCGTGGGCCATCCAGTGTTCCTACCATGTGACAGGGGCCGGCCAATGGCATGGATACCCTGTCACATGGTAAGGGCAAAGGGCTATCGGCACTATTTTGATTAGTGGCAGCCGACAGCCCGGGAGAGGGAGATTGCTCCTGGGACCCCCACTGGACCACCAGGTACCTGTAAAATGTTTTTTGGCGGGGTCGGGAGGGTGGGGGAAGCTAAGGGATTAGTTTTAAAGGGTCGGGGTGGGTATATGGGTTACTTTTGTGTGCCGTTTTTCCCTCCCTCCCCTAAAACGATAAGAGAACCCCCACGAACAATATCATGGGGTTTTCCTATCGTTTTGGGGGGAGCCCCCGATTTCTGACGATTTTGAAAATATTGTACGATATTTTCAATCGTCTGAAGCCCGATTCACATCCCTAAATGTTTCTATTCTTTCATCTGTTGATTTGTTTAAAAAGTATGCTATGGAGATCTTAAAAATTTCCCCTGAAGCTATGCCACCGGTAGCCAAAGCCTATTTACTTCTATCTGAAATTAGAGGAGAAGTCATGGATCATGGCCAAGGAAATGCTCTTGACTTGACAAATTTCCTGGAAAACTCTTCATACCTACAAATGGTAAACAAAGGAACACTTTTGGTTTCCTTTGTCTTCTCTGAAGACCGTGACTATGTATTAAGACTGTTTTTCTTAACCGAGCAGCGCTTTTTCTTGGTCAAAAGTTTTGGTCTATCCAGAAATTACTTGCGTGACTCAAGAATGTATGAAAAGATTCTGTTATGGTTTTTTAGGAAATTGTGAACCCCAGGCTGAGATGAGAGATGTCTCCACCCACAGGGAGGAGCCATGTGAGCCTCACCATCAGTGGTTGTGGTCTCAGCAATGTAGGACACATCTGTGAGAGAGACTTTATTAGAGAGAAAAGATAAGGCATAACGCGAGGAGCAGGAAATGCAATAAATACAGTTCTTGAGCAATAAGATATACCTAGGGTGGTACAATAGATGAGAAGCTCCGGTAGTGGCCTGCAGCACGAGGTACACCAGGAGGTTCCTGCAGGCTGGTAGAGATACCTCAGAAGTGCAGATCCGGCAGTAGCCCACAGCACGCGGTATGCCGAGGATAACACTACTGGAGGTGACGAGGCAGATGGGTCTTGAGATACAGGAACCAAGCAGGGGATCTTGAGTAGCTGCAGCAATACCCTGTAGCTCAGGATAGGTGGTAGCAATGATGCTGAAGAGTGGTAGTGGCCCAAGGCACGGGGTACACCGTGGTGGCTTCAGCAATGTTGGTATCATAGAAACTGAAGAAGGTACTCACACAAGGAAATCCCAAGGGAGAGAGGCCCAAGGATTGGGTCAGGTGAAGTACCAGGCAAGAAGGCCCTCCAAGGAGCGGATAGCCAAGACGTGGAAAGGCCCCCATGGAGTGGGTACCCAAAGTGTCCGAGTGCCATGAGGAGATTCTGGAACTGAAGATCACAATGTGGAGAGGATTTAACAAGAGAACTCCTTGCTAACTTATCTTAGTAATGGGCCGGTCAGCTTAAGTACACAAGCAGGTTGACGTCATTGGGGGGGGGGATGCCCCCGAGGTTCCCGCCATGATGTATACAAAAGGAGGCCTTGTGCACACACGCCTAGGTGATTCTGGAAATAAGATGGTAGTCGGCAGCACCCACGCCATCCCGGGGACGCCGGGGAGGTCGGTGTTGGTTGGCGGAGGCTGCCATTCTCCCAATGATTGATGGTGCAGGGAAAAAAGAGGTGAGCATGAGAGGTCACAGCTACCTGCGACCAACGGGTGCAACAGATTCTATGCACGAAGACGTTTTGGCTATTGGTGCTCAATTTGTACTTCAGTACCCATACAAATGTATTGTGAATTTTTCTTCTAGGAAGTATTTCTATTTTAAGCCCTCTCAATTAAGATTCTTTTTGGACTCTCATGCAGACAGTAGCTAATTTTTGTTGATATAGGTGTAAACTATATATGATGTTGTTTCCTTTAAATTCAATACCTTTGACTTCTAACTTTTTTGACTTGCTCCTTATCTTTCTGTCCTCCCACTCTTTTTAAGCACTCAGATATGTTTATTTTCCTTTATTTGTAATATTAGGAAATCTATTATATGATTTTATTCCAGTTTTTGTATTCCTCTCGCATACTGTACAAGATTTCTTGTGTTATTATTTAAATTTCATTAATAATAACAAAAAGAAAAAAATAATAGGAAAGCATTTTCTTTGGAAAAGAAAAAGGATATTTCAATGAAATTCTGTATTTAATTTCCTTTAATTTTTAAAACAATAGGAAAACATTAAATTTGCTTGTTTTTATTTGCTTTCATTTAAAAATTTCAGGCTTCACTTCTACATAAAGCAAACAAATAAATGACTTCTGGCCTTCTCCCTATCTCCCCCACTCCTAGACTTCCCCCTGCCTTTCATCCCAGGTGCTCCTGCTGTGTTTCAAAATGGCATTGGCTGACATGAGGCTAGTGCTATTTTGGTGTTTAGCCATTCTCAAAATGATGTTGGTTTCAGATCCACTAATGCCAATTGGGAATATGACACTATGAGGCAGGAGTGAAAGGGATTGCTCTTGTCACTTTTTCTACCTAAGGATGGGGTATGAGGCTGGGGGGAGGTCACAGGTGGGAGAGAGAAGGGGAATGATTCAGAGGCCTTATTTTGTTTAATCTATTTGGGTTTTACTTTTTTTGGTAAATGTAGTGCATATTATTTTAAAAAGCCCGATGCATGTATTAATTAGAGGATGCAAGAATATGTCGGGCTCCAGTGGATTTTAAAAGCTACCAAGATATGCGTGTATCTCCTGAAGCGAGCATATCTTTATCTTGGGAGTTTTCAAAATAGGGCAGGGTGTGGGTGTGGTCTGGGCGGGGTGTGGGCATTTTGGGGTGTGAACCTCAGATGTACTCATAAATAACTAAGTGATCCGGTGCGCACCAAGGCCCCCTGCCGCATAATTTTACTTCTGCTATGGATGAGATGTAATTTAAAAAATAAAGAAAACAGCCAGATCTGCAGGGGTTTTAAAAGTCAGGGATAACTGGGGGAGTAAAAGCTATTAAACTATGGGGTTTGGAAGACCTTTCTCTTAACTGGGTGAACTGAGGATGAACTGTTAAAACTGGGAATAGTGTTGGCGTGTGCCATTTTTAAAATCCCCCGAATTATGTAGTAGAAGCAGCATTTGCACGCACATGCATGCACCCACTTAAAATTTGGTGTCCATGTGCACACGGCCAGGCTATTTTATAACATGTACGCATAAGCTATAAAGTGGTCATGTCCATGGGCACAAGCTGACCTATGCGTGCAAATGTGTGCACATGTGCCGGTTTGAAAGTTACCATCTAATAGTTAACAAAAAGGGTCAGGGCCTGGCCAAGAGATGAACGTGGAAATACTTGTGCTCTCTTGCACACGCCAGGGGACACTGCTGCGAAACTTCACTTCTGCTATGGATGACGTGTAAGTTTAAAAACAAAAATATTTAGGCAAGTCAGCAGGATTTTAAGGGCAGGGACCAGAAAGCCTTGGAAAAGGAGCCTCCCAGAAGGCAGGGCCTTGCTTGGGTGTGGCAGGCCCCGGCCCGGGGGGGGGGGGGGGAGGGGGTGTGTGGCATGCTGCCTGCACTGAAAGGGAGGTGTTCTGGTAGCTTTTCTGTTATGGCTTGGGTACAAGGTTATGGATGTTTATAGTTTCTTGTAATAAAGCTGTGGACAATTTATTCCACCTTTGGTGTCTGTGGTACTCTCTATGTGTAGTGTGTAATGTCGCTTCCACACCCTCCCCCCTTCCTTAGCGACAGATGGTCGTGGCAGCCTGGGTTAATGGCATGGACAAAAACATTGATTGCTTTAACTTGATTTGATGTTTTGTGCTTTCATTGGATTAGTCATTTACAATTAGCTTATATTTTCCCCTCTTTTAGAGATTGATCAGATCATAAACAGGTGGCATAATAAGATGTTTGAATGAATTTTGGAGTCCATGTCTGCGGGAGCACATGTTTAAGCTCAAACGAATTAAGCACACCAACTCTACTGTAGATGCCCCTAGAGAAACCAGCAAAACACAGTCCATGTCAGGTTTATTTTGAAGTTGATATCATGCGGCAGCAGACAAGGTTAGAAAAGAGAAAGATAAGTACTGTGTTTATTTTGAACACTTTTAATAAAAAATAAAGTCTTCTAAATTGAACACTTTTATTTGCAGAAAGAAATGTATCAAAAACATAGAAACATAGAAACATAGAAGTGACGGCAGAAGAAGACCAACGGCCCATCCAGTCTGCCCAGCAAGCTACGCAGTTTATCCATTTTTTTCCCCCTTTTTTCTCCCTCCCACCCGTCTCTATTGGCTTCCAGCACCCTCCGGCCCCAATTCCCTTCCACCCCTCCACCAATGCAGAGAGCAGCGCCATCCTTGTGAACATCCAGCTCAATCAGGGGTAGCAACTGCCGCAACCAGCAGGCCACACCCCTGCCCCTTACCCACCCCTGTTTTGTTTGCTTGTTTGTTTGTTTTTTTATTTTTTGAGATGGCAGCCCTCCATCCTTCCGCTCCTTGAAGGTGGAACACCAACCACTGGCCACTGGTGGTTGGTGTTCCAAGCATGTGTTTATAAGAGATTTGATGAATGAGACCAATTATTGTATGTTCAGAGCTATTTCACGATGGTGATGTTATACAAAAGCATTAATGAAGGTCTCTTAAGCATGTAATGTGTCTCCATATTGACAGTTCTTAGATATTCATAATTATTACCTACCACCAATCTTTGGTTCATTTTTTATAACATTGAAAATTGTTTGCAATATGCTCAATCGCATCCTTAGTCATATTTAAATTATAGAAAGAAGCAGGGTAAAACAAGTGCAAAGGTTCTGCAAGTTATTTTGTTTGCTGTTTTAAAATAACCTCAACTGGCAAAAGAAGTTCAGATTCCTGCAAGTTCATAAAAGGAGAAAAAAAGACAAAAATATGTATATGAACACTTTTGCCTGAATGTGCATTCACTAAAAAAGAATAAGGAATCTAAATTGAGAAGCTCTTTTTCAGTTTGGTTTGTTTCAAATGAAATAACTGGTGGCACCAAAAAACTCAAAGATAGTTCATGCTATTTCTCAAAATGAATACCCTGCCAAAAAAAAAAGCAAAACAAAACATCCCAATGAAACAAAATTAGGTTGGAAACCCTCCCCTGTATGAAATGAATCTTAGCAACATTTTTTCTCTGCACACCCATACTAGATTTAAGAATGATGAAAAAGTTCCATAATGCTTTAATCAAAATGTTAGAATTTTTTTGTGCAAGTATACTGGCTTGCAGGCTTTGTGAACATTTTTTGTCCTACTTTTGGCTGAAACTTAAATCTGGCCCTAAGGCAAAGGGAATTACTTTGCTTGGCTATATCTCATTTCTGCCTTGCATATCTGTGAATTCTTGATCTTATCCAAATCCATTCAGGATCACTCTTGTTGTTTCAGATCCTTACCCCAGACACGGTGTGCTTTGTCATCTTACATTTTCTCTAGGCAAAGCAAGATGACAGATCTCAAAATCCTAGGGGATGAAAGGTTAAAAACCAACACTGACATGTCCCTAATGGACTGTACTTTATTCCAGCAGTATATATTTTCTATGTATAACCTGTAAGTAAAACACTATCATGTCTTCCTAACTCCTTTAATTAATGTAGACTCTTCCCTATTTATGCACTTTTGCTTCTTCCCTTCCTAATTATCTCTCAGAATAGGAGAACCTTCTGATATACTGTTTTACTATGTTTCAGTTTTTCCAGATATTAATCTAATTTTAGGTAAGAAAAAAAACCCAAGGTTTGAGTTTCTAAATCTCTATAAACATAACATTTTTAAAGTGAGAATTAGATTGTTCATTTCTTGAGGAAATAGTGTACACTGATTCATTTACTGTTGAATTTATTATGCTTGCTTGTTAATGGCTTTGCCCTCATACTTTTTTCCAGAGAATATATGAAATACCCAGCACTTCCCTGTGAGCAGCAGCACTCAGAAATGCTTTAGCCTGCTGGTAATAATGTGGATACAGTTCATAAAATGGTAGTGCTGTAAGTTTAAAGAAGCACTCCAGCTCTGTTGATGTAAAACTAAATGACTAGGTTGAAATGCTATCTGTGGTTGTATACCTCCTCAGAAATACAAAATAACTGGAGAAATTACTTACCTGATAATTTTGTTTTCCTTTGTGTATACAGATGGACTCAGGACCGGTGGGTTATGCTCCCCTGTGAGCAGATGGAGACAGAGCAAGTTGACGTCACAGTATATATACGCTTGCAGTGACCCCAGCCTGCCAGTATTCTCTTCAAAAGCAACAGTGGACAGACTAGCAAAAACTTGATTTAAAAATTATTATTAAAATAGGCAACCATAACTGTACTCAACAAACATGATATACTGAACTCATGCAAGAATCTAGGTACCCCAATCTAGGGACTGGATGAATACTTACCAGTAATCTCTTGGGACCCAGAGCCCCACAGGAGGACTATTGATTCACTCAAGTGGCAGCCAAGGGTAGGAAGCTGAGTCTATCTGTCTACACTAAGGAAAACAAAGTTATCAGGTAAGTAATTTCTCTGTTTCCTTGCATGTAGACAGATGGACTCAGGACCAGTGGGATGTACCAAAGCTAATCCCTAATAAGGTGGGAGGCTGCCCATTGTCCAGTCAACATTGCCCATGGTCCAGTCAACAAGGCTGCATTCTCCCAATCCTGTATATCCAGATTTCTTTCTTTCTTTATTTCTTTATTTAGAGATTTTTTATATACCGCGGCACGTGCAGCACATCACCTCGGTTTACAGCAAACAGTAATGCAGCAACAGGCTTTACAATCAAATATTAAATGGAGCAAAAATAATAAAAGAAAAAAAGAACAAACAGCATGTTTAACAGTTAACTAAGCAAATAAATATCATTGACGTAAGAGTAACAGGGATTACCGAGAATTTGATCTACATATAGCATTATACAGTAGCGAGCGTTTCTAGGGAACAAGTGCAGGTAGGATGGGAGGAGGAATCAGGATGGAGGTTAAAGAGCGACGTATGCGGCCTATATGGGGCCCAGTCAGTCATGGGTAAGCTTTTTTGAACAGCCAGGTTTTTAGGTTTTGTTTAAATTTTCTGTGGCATGGTTCCTGGCGTAGTTCAGAGGGCATACTGTTCCATATTGTAGATCCTGCTATAAAGAGAGAGCGTTCTTTTGTAGATGCATGTTTGGAACGTTTAGGGGAGGGGATCGGCAGTCTGGCCTGATGCAGCGATCTGCATCAGGCCAGACATGCATGATGATTATAAAATGCATGATGATGATAAAATCTGGAAAAAGTGTGTAAGGAGGACCACGTCACAGCTCAGCAGATATCAACGGGAGACAACAATCAAAACTTTGCCCATGGCACTGCCTGAGCCCTAGTGGAATGAGCCCAAACCTGAGTAGACAACAGCTTCTCAGCATCCACATACGTGGCTGTGACCACCTCCTTAATCCAACAAGCTATTGTAGCCTGTGAAGCTGAAGCACCCTGATTACTTCCACCATGGAGGAGAAACAGGTGATCTATCTTCCGGAAAGGTTCAGAAACCTCCAGATACCACATGACAAGTCTCTTGACATATAAAGGTGCAGGATGCGATACTCCTCTGCATCCCTGACTTTATACAGGGATGGCAAGGAAATGGGCTGAATCAAATGAAAGTCTGACACCAATTTGGGCAAGAAGGATGGAACTGTATGCAGCTATAACGCCCCTGGAGTCACCCAAAAGAATGATTTTCAGAAAGACAAGGCCTGCAGCTCAGAAATTTAATGCGTAAAACATATAGCCACCAGGAACACTGTCTTCAAGGTTAACAACTGCAAGGAAATGCCATGCAGTGATTGGAATGTAGGGCCCACCAAAAAATCCAGCACCGAGTTAAGATTCCACAAGAGAACCAGTAATCTCAAGGGAGGCCTAAGATGCTTCACTCCCTCAAAAAAATGAACCACATTAGGATGAGATGACAAAGAAGCACCATTCACTGGGCCTCTGAAACAGGCAAGAGCCGCAACCTGCACCTTCAAGGAATTAAGGGCCAATCCTTTATTCAACCAATCCTGCAAAAATTCCAGAATGATTGGGATCTTAACTGAACGAGGAAGAATACCCCGCGTCTCACAGCAGGCTTCAAAAACTCTGAAAACCCATACATAAGATTAAGGAAGTGGAAAACTTGAGAGCACAGAGTAAGGTGACAATCACCGTGAAGAATAACCACACTTCAACAGGCAAGTCCTCTCAAGGGCCAAACCATAACACAGAACTGCGTCAGATCCTTGCGAAGAACTGGACCCTGCTGTAACAGATCCATTTTTGGCAGAATACAAAGTGGGAGCTCCACTAGGAGTCTCCACAAACCTGCATACCATGGATGCCTTGGTCAATCTGGTGCCACCAGGAGAAATAGCCCTCTGTGGCCTTGATTTTGCAAATCATCCTGCCCAGCAATGGCCATGGAGGAAAAGCATAAAGCCTTTCCTATATGAGAGCATCTGTGCTCTCATATAGGAGAGCATAGATCTCTCCTGAGTGTAGAATAAAAGAACTTTCACACTGTAAGAAGTCGCCAGCAGGTCAAGGAATGGCAGGCCCCAGCAATCCATAATCAGCTATAGTGCCTCATCTGACAACATCAATTCTCCTGGTTCCAGACTCTCCCTTCTGAGAAAGTCTGCTCT
Organism: Rhinatrema bivittatum; assembly: GCF_901001135.1. Classification (NCBI taxonomy): domain Eukaryota; kingdom Metazoa; phylum Chordata; class Amphibia; order Gymnophiona; family Rhinatrematidae; genus Rhinatrema; species Rhinatrema bivittatum. The sequence continues at coordinate 229,056,264 of NC_042620.1, read as the reverse complement.
TACGTTGTCTTTTCCTGCAATGTGAGAGGATGAGATTATCTGTAGATGTCCTTCCATCCATTCCATAAGTTGGTCTATTTCCAGCAATACCTCCATGGCAATGGATGTACACCACCATTGTCACGTTATCTGATATCACATGGACCGCTTAACCCTGAAGACTGTGGCTGAATGGCAAGCATGCCAACCGGACTGCCTGGGCTTCCAGGCAATTAATCTTCCAGTGGAACACTTCAGCATTCCAATGCCCTTGGGCAGCCAGCTCCTGACAGTGAGCCCTCCAAACCCTGGAGACTCTCCTCTGTCATGAGTACCAACTAGGTCAGGGAAGACAAGGAATCTCAATTTCTCAGATGATCTTTCTGTAACCATCACTGGAGGCGAGAATAGATTTCCATTGGCAAGTGGAGCTGAACCGAATAGTCCTGAGGCAACAGGTTCCAACGAGACAGTAGAGGGCACTGAAGAAGATGCATATGTGCCCTTGCCCATGGCATCACTTCCAGGGTTGCCGCCATCAAGCCTAGCACATGTAAAAAAGGACCACACAGTCAGCTGTATAGAGTTTACCAACTGACACACCTGTGACATCAATTTCTGAATCCACACTTCCGGCAGGAAAACTTTGTCCTGCCATGTATCGAATTGAACCCCCGGATACTCCAATGACTGGGATGGCTGAAAACTGCTGTTGGCCAGGTTCACCACCCAACTGAGTTCCTTCAACATGAAGATCACCTTGTGTATCACCAGGTGGCTCACTTCCTGAGTCTTGGTTTGAATCAGCCAGTCGTCCAAGTACAGGTGCACCAGGATCCTATCTCTTCTCAAGGCCACCACTACTACCACCATAACCTTGGAAAATGTTTTGGGGGCGGTGGCTAGACCAAAGAGCAGCACCCAAAATTGATAATGGTGCCCCAACACTGCAAAACCTAGAAAATGTTGATGTTCCAAACAGATGGGAATATGAAAGTAGGCCTCTGACAGATTCAGGGAGGTCAGAATTTCACCTGACTACACTGCCATTACCAGAGACTGTAAGGTTTCCATGTGAAGAGGAGTCACCTTCAAATGACAGTTGACCCTTTTGAGATCCAGGATGGGACAAAAGGAACCTTCCTTCTTGGGCACACAATATAAATGGAATATCACCCTATACTTTCTTGAGATATGGGCATCAGAACCACTGCCCTCAGCCTGAGGAGGCTTTGAAGCATAAACCCCACTGCCTGCTTCTTCTGCTGGAAGTGGGAAGGAGACACCATGAACACATCTTGAGGAATACTGTGAGATATACTTCTTGTATCACCTCCAAGACCCACTGGTCCATAGTGATCTTGACCCACCTCTGATAAAAGAGAGAGAGCCGTCCCCCTACCTCTTGTTCCCAAAGGTGGGTTGGCAAACCTTCAATGGGAAGCTTGGGAAGGTCCACCACCCATTCCTCTCTTGGGTTGTCTGGGACGAAAAGACTGAGACTAAATGAAAAGCCGAGTCCTCTAAAAGGTCAGCCCTCTGTAGGGACAAAACTGCTTTGAACCCCGGAGACGACCCCTCATGCCAAAGGAATGCCGCAATTGCTTCTTATCCTCCAGCAACCAAGAAACTGGAGATTCACCCCACTTACTGGCCAGTTTCTCCAACTTGCTGCCAAATAAGAGCAAGCCTATAAAGGGCATTTTTGTGAGATTAGCTTTGGAGGCTGCATCAGCTGACCAATTTCACAACCAGAGCTGATGCCTGGTCGCAAGTACTGAAGCCACTCCTCTGGCCAATGGACGGACCAAATCACAGCCTGTGTCTGCTAAAAAGGTGGTAGCAGGCTCAATAACCGCTCTGGAATTCCCTCCAGAATCATCAACCTCCTGACAGAGAAGCAGACAAGATTGTGCCACTAGGGTGCAACAGGAAGTGATCTGTAAAGTCATTGCCACTGCCTCAAAGGCTTGCTTAAGAATAGCCTCAATCCTCATATCATGCACATCCTTCAGGGCCACTCCTCCCCCACAGGGATAGTTGTCTGCTTAGAGACGGCACATACCAGTGCATCCACTTTTGAAAAATGAAAACGTTCTCTCACAGCCAGATCTAGGGGGTACAGGCCTTCCAATGTCTGACCCCCTTTAAAACTTGCCTCCAGGGTGTCCCATTCAAGATCAATCAATTCCTGAATGATGTCCATCACAGGGGAAAAACAAGAGGCTTTACACATTGAAACCAAAATGGGATTCTTCTTTGCTCCAACATGGAGTCTTTCAAGGAACAGACTAGCTGTTTCAAAGTCTGGGAAATCAGGGCTGGAAGTTCATTTCTATGAAAGAACGGCAACATGGTTTGATATAGTTCCAGTCCCAGAGGAATTTCCCCATCTTCCAGGTAATCAGGATCTACTTCATCATCAGTGCCCTCTGGGAATACCCACAGGGAGCTGAGGCGAACTCCAGTGATGGGAGGAGCCACAAGCTGAGGGTCCGACCTGACAGGATTGGGGGAAGTGGAGGATTGCACCTGAAGAAAAGTTTGTAAGCCTTGAAAAAACTCCACCAAAGTAAAAGTAGCCAGATCCAGACCAAACCCAGAAGGAGCTGGAATGGGGCCCACAAAACTGCACTCTCCTGCAGAGGAACCAGTCAAGGGAGAAACAAGGTCTAGTGTCCCTCCAGCCAAAGCTGTCCCATCATCAGAATGGAAGGACCCAGGCTTAGCAAAATCCAAAGAAGACTACTCTCCCTGAGCATCAGAACAGCGCTGACACCTGTTAGAAGACAGGTCAGGCTGAGAAGCTCTAATATGACATCTAATCATAATATCTAATATAATATCTAATCATGACATCCGCATGGAGACATATACACCCACTTTCAAAAAAAAACTAAAGACCTGGCTCTTCCAGCAAGCATACCCCACGTCACCCTTCATCACATAAAATTCTTCTGAAATGGATAACCCCATTCCACAATTGTGAACTCGGCCTGAATATGGATTACGATATGCCTCTGATTTTGGTACTTTGAACTGTTATAAATTTATGTTTATAGTTATATATATATATATATATATATATATATATATATATATATATATAGGTTATAGTATGTAAATCAATACCCCCCTCCAGTGTATTGCTTCCCTGGTTTTGTTAAGGGCTACGCCTTAAAGTTAACTGTATTTATCTGTTCTTTGTAAGGGCTTCACCCATAAAGTTCATGTTTTACTGTGAACCGATGCGATGTGCAAATGGACATCGGTATATAAGAGACATTAAATAAATAAATAAATAAAAAAAAAAAACAGGCAACACAAAGAGAAAGGCACTTATGCTTCTGGTTTACTGGCGCCATTGGGAAAGTGTTTAAACTAGTTCAAAATGTAACAACGTAAAGGGCGTGCCCCAAAGCAAGCACATAACGGGGTAGATTTTATAAATGTACACGCGGGCGGACTTTTGTTCGTGCACCAGGCGTGAACAAAAGTACGCTGGATTTTATAAGGTACGCGCGTATCTTATAAAATCCGGGGTCGGCGCGCACAAGGGGGTGCACATTTGTGCAACCTGCGTGCGCCGAGCCCAGCGCGCGCTGCCTGTTCCCTCCACCTCCCCTCACCTTCCCCTCCCTTCCCCTACCTAACCCACCCCCCCGGCCCTATCTAAACCACCCCTATCTTTGTTTGCAGATTTACCCCTGCGCGCAAGCGGGCTGCTGGTGCGCCATCACCTGACCTGGGGGCTGGTCCGGAGGCCTCGACCACGCCCCCAGGCCGGCGCCACTCCCCCGGGCCTGCCCCCGAAACGCCACGTCACTCGCGGCCCACCCCCAAACGCTGCGTCACTCGCGGCACGCCCCCCGACACGCCCCTCCATGCAAGCCCCAGGACTTACGCGCGTCCTGGGGCTTGCGCGCGCCGCCGAGCCTATGCAAAATAGGCTCAGCGCGTGCAGGGGGGGTTTGGGGTAGGTTTTCGGGGGGTACGCGCGTACCCCTTTGAAAATCTACCCCAACGTGTGCATAGAGCCGACACACTTCCCACACCAACGGCCTATAGAGGGCCGCAAAACACGTACACGAGCGCACAAAAATGCTGTTGCGGCCTACCACGCAGCCTGCTATCCAAAAGCCTAACTGCAGGGTCTACCCACTAGGGCTGCTCAACCCACCAGGCTGCCCAGTTCCCCAACCCCAACAGAAGCAGGAATGAACATCAGGATGGTGTGCCGAGCTAGGAGACCGGTGGAAGTCCTAAAACCCCTCTAACTGTCTCTTTTTTTTAACCTTACCTGAGCGCAGCACTTACTGGCTGGGTACAGAGATTGTCTACAGCTGTGGGGGGAGAGGGCATCTGCTGTCACCGCTGTGCTTGGCCTCCTGCACCCACTGCCTTTTAACTGAACTAGCAGCTAAGTCCATGCCGGGAGACCCAGCTACTGGACAAAGGCACACCTCTAAGGGACCACAGAAATCACCTCAGGAATTCTCAAATGGCGGAGTGATCTTTTGGTATCACCACAGGAGAGTGTGGCTTTCTTTTCCTTAATTCAAATTTCAGTTTTCTACTTTCAAAAACCCTGAAGCAATCCCCATTGGGAGATGCATGTCCACTATCTTCTGGAGACAGAATACTGCAAGGCTGAGGTCACTGCAGGTGTGTATATATATATATATATATATATATATATATATATATATAATGACGTCAGCATGCTCCATCTCCATCTGCTGGCAGGGGAGCATAACCCACTGGTCATGAGTCCATCTGTCTACACGCTAGGAAATATACAGTTTATTTCTCTCCACACTCTGTGACTTATAGGGACAGATTTTCCAAAATATTTACACACATAAATGGGCTTTTCGAAAATTGTGTGCATAAAAGAACACGTAGTAGTGATTTATTTAAGTAAACCCTTCAAATGTTCCCTAAAAGAGACGCTCCCAGGGGCAGAGTTGGAGAAACAATTTACACACATTCCTTTGGTTTCCAAAAGTATGCATGCAAATGTACGCATGTGAATTCATACCTGGATTCAAGCAGGTAGAAATGTGTATGCATGTGCAACACAGGGTTCCTCATACACCTGCTAATTTTCAAACTGGACTTAAGCACGTACATGCACTTTGAAAATTCTGCTTGAGGTCTGCATGTACTATCTACATGCAGATTTTAGCCCTACACAGACTGGTATGAAATTATTCTTCCTCTGTGTCAAAAATATGTATTCTATTCCTGCCAGTGCTCAGCCCTCTTAGGATATGTAATTACCTGAAAAGTATAGCTACATGATTTCATGATATCCCTAGCAGAAGGTCTGAGGGCAGCCTGATGTATGAACATACCAAAGAATGACCTAAAATTATGGAAACAAATACCTGATCATAACTTTTATTTTATTTTTTTTCTTTGAAGATAGCACTTTTTGACTTACAGACATTTGGGAGCACTTTATCATAGATGACTTTGTGTGGCACTTTAGTTGCTTCTTTCATCTGCCACAAATATTTTATAAAAGAAGAAAATAAGTGTGGCACTGAGTTCTTTTTATACTAAGTAACTGCATAAATAGCAAATGATTAATATATATATATATTTTTTTTTTTAACTGAAGAAATGAGTTTACATTTTGCTGTAACTTTTAGTACACGCTGAGGATTTTATAAGATTTTATAAGATACGAGTAGCCGCGCGTATCTTATAAAATCCAGGGTCGGCGCGCGCAAGGCTGCGCAAAATCGGCAGCCTGCGCGCGCCTAGCCGCGCAGCCTGCCTCCGTTCCCTCCGAGGCCGCTCCGAAATTGGAGCGGCCTCAGAGGGAACTTTCCTTCCATGTCCCCCCACCTTCCCCTCCCTTCCCCTACCTAACGGACCCCCCCCGGCCCTATCTAAACACCCCCTCTACCTTTGTTGGCAGATTTACACCTGCCGAAAGCAGGTGTAAATCTGCGCGCACCAGCGGGCTGCTGGCGCGCCATCACCCGACCCCGGGGCTGGTCTGGAGGCCCCGACCATGCCCCCGGGCCAGTGTCATGCCCCCGACACGCCTCCCGCCCTGCCCTGAAATTTGTGCCGCCCACCCGACACGCCCCCGGCACGCCCCCTTTGCAAAGCCCCGGGACTTACGCGCGTCCCAGAGCTTGTGTGCGCCACCGAGCCTATGCAAAATAGGCTCGGCGGCCATCTTTACGATGCCGCCGGCCAGCCAGTGCTCCTACCATGTGACAGGGCCTGGCCAATGGCACAGATACCCTGTCACATGGTAAGGGCAAAGGACCATTGGCGCCATCTTTATGATTGGCAGCCGATGGCCCGAGAATGGGAGATCGCTCCCGGGATCACCACTAGACCACCAGGTAATTTTAAAATGTTTTGGGGGGATCAGGAGGGTGGGAGAAGCTAAGGGGTCATCTTTAAAGGGTTGGGTGGGGTTTTTTTTAATCGGGCCATCGGCGCCATTTTTGAGTGGCAGCCAAAATGGCGCCGATGGCCTGAGAGCGGGAGATCAGTCCCCGCGCCCCACTGGATCACCAGGTACTCGTAAAAAGTTTTGGGGTGGTTCGGGGGGGAGGTGGGGGAAGGTAAGGGATTAGTTTTATAGGCTCGGGGTGGGTTTAGGGGTTGTTTTGGTGTGCCGGTTTTCCCGCCCTCCCCCCAAATAACTCCCATTAGTGGACACTAACGGGAGTAACGATTTTTCACAATAAATCGTTAAAAATTCTATTGTATCGCGCATTGTAAGGATTTTTGACGATTTAAAAAATATTGGACGATTTTTTTAAATCGTCAAAAAATGATTCACATCCCTAGTGTATGCTCCGCGGTCGGTCCTGCTCACCTCGCTATACCTTCCACCAGCTCCGGGCACATCCCCTCCATGGCCGCGTCCAGCTCACGGCTTGTCCGGTCCCCCCTGCGCTCCCGCTCCTGACCAGGCCTCACGGCAGGGCTCAGCATCCTCCTAGGTGCATGCGCATGGACCGCCTGGCCTCTTAACGGGCTAGGGGAGGAACCCAGCTCCGTGGCGCTTCCTGATTGATCCCTGCTTAAAAGAAAGTGGTCTGACCCCACTTCCTCACCTTGGCAATCGGGTCGATCATGTTGTGATAGCTAGTTTGCCTTCCTGATCCAGCGTCTTGCTCCAGTCTCCTGTTCCAGCGTCTTCCTGTTCCAGTGTCCTCCTGTTCCTATGTCTACCCAGGTAGTACCATTCGGACTGTCTTCTCGGTACTGACCTCTGCCTTTTGCTTTGACTATGTTTGATCGCCACCTGGATTTGACATTTGGCTATTTCCTTGATCATGTCTGAATGCTGCCCAGAACTGGCCTCTGCTTTGTCCATTGACCATGTCTGCACACTGCCTAGAACTGACCTCTGGCTGTCCACTGACCACATCTGCACGCTGCCTGGAATTGACTTTTGCCTGATCACTGACCACATCTGACCACCGCCTGGAACCTGACCTTTGCCTGACTGACCATCCTCGGACTGACCACTGGTATTGACCCCTGCTTTGGCTGACCATGCTATCCTTGACTCTGGCCTTGATCCTTGCTCTTTATTCAGAGACTCTGTTCTGGCCTTCTCTGGCTCCTGGACAACCTGACCTGAACATTGACCGCGCACGCTTGTTGTGGTGGGCACACTCCTGAATTTTATCTCTCAGAGATCCTGCGAGGCCCACCTAAGACCAGGCGGCCTGGGTAACCAAGGGCACAACCTGAGGGAACCCTGGGTTGCTATTGGTGAAGCTCCAGCTAGCCTCTGTCTCCTCCTGTGCTCCGCCACCTGGTGGCAGGTGCTCTCTGGGTCTGACCAGGGAGCCTACCAATCCTGCACCAGGCCAAGGGTCCACCTCCCGGCGCAACAATAAGGACATGAGATATGCCATACTGGGTCAGCCCAGCATCCTGTTTCCAACAGTGGCCAATCCAAGTCACAAATACCTGGCAAGTAACCAAAAATTAAATAAATCTCAAGCTACCATTGTTTATTAAATACTGTCATAGCAGTTTATGGATTTTTCCTCTAGGAACTTATCAAAACATTTTTTAAACCCAGTTATACTAACTGCTGTAACCACATAAAAGAGTGTGAAGCAACTTATCCACAGTCACAAGGAGCATCAGTGGAAGAAGCAGGATTTAAACCCTAGCTCTACTGATTGTTATCCCACTGCTCTAACCACTAGGCTACTGTTCCACTTAACTAAATAAATACAACTATTGAGTCAAGGCCAGTTTCCTTCAGCATTTAACTTACCTATTTTGCAGTAAATTTGCTTCACAAATAATGGGCCGGATTTTAAAAAGGTTACACGCGTAAATCCAGAGGATTAATGTGCATAACTGGTCTTACGTGTGCCAGGCCTATTTTTAAGAGGCCCGGCGACATGCGTAAAGCCCTGGGACATGTGTAAGTCCCGGGGCTTGCAAAAAGGGGCGTGAGCAGGGTGTGGGCGGGGTGGGCAAGGCCAGAGGCTCCAGGCACAGTGGCCATTAGCCCCAGGGTTGTAGTAAGTTTTGAAATAGAAAAAAGAAAAGAAAAAAGGTAGGGTGGAAAGGGCGGGGAAGGTGGGGGAAGGTGGGGTGGGGGTGGTAGGGAATGGGGGAAGGCAGCGTGGCTCGGCGTGGGCCTGGCGCGGGCTCGGCATGCGCAAGGTGCACAATTGTGCACCCCCCTGCGCATGCCGTCCCCCAATTTTATAACTTGCGAACGCCTGCGAGCGCAAGTTATAATTATCGGGCATACATGTGTGCGCACTCCTTTTTTTTTTTTTTTTTCACATATTTTTATTGATTTTGCAGAAAACTCAAATGTATACAACCAGTAACATTTAACAGTTGTCATTTAAACACCTCCGTAGACAACAGATATGCTCCGTAAAACCACCAATGAACATTAGCTAATGGAAATAGTAATACACCAAAATAGGAGGAAATACAGTACACTGATACAATGAGAATGACGGAATTGGATAATGAAATCTATGAGATCCACAAACATCACACTTGAGTCCTCCCCCTTTATTTCCAGTTCCCTTCCCCCCGGAGCCCCCCCCACCCCCCAAAGTTATCTCTATAGTCTACCATTACTACACACAGCATCCAATACATGTCATCTTTCCCCATAAATGAAAAGTAAATATATTTACATAAATTGAAATAGAAGTATCTTATGTTATGCCAGATAATGCCTACATCAACAAGCCACCCATCGCCTATGCCTATGGAATGTGGGATTGCAAGATATCAATATGTTGGACTACCTCCTTAGGTTGACTATGCAGATAGGCAGCCCAGATATCCCTAGTAACCCTCTGTTTCTGAACAGTCAGAGTTTGCGCTGTCATATGCTCAAAAGTGCCTATCTGTAAAAGCTTCCTGTTCCAGTGCAGTAGACTTGGAGGATCCATAGAAATCCAATTACTTACAATTATGTGTTTGGCAACAAGACCCGCCTTATGAATGAATGTGAGCTGAGTGGATGATAAAGGGAGGTGCATGCCACTAGAAGAACCAAACAGCCAGAACATCGGGTCCATAGGGAGGGTACAATGATATATCAACGAACAATAATCTATAACCTTCTTCCAAAACTCCTTGATCTTAATACAGGTCCAGAAACAATGTAAATAATCCCCCTCTGTGATATTACATTTCAAGCACTTAGGAGAGTTGGTGATCCCCATTTTAAATGCTGTAACACTAGTACAATATAATTGCCATATAAATTTAAATTGTAATTCCCTTAAAGCAACATTTTCAGTTATTTTTTCACTTGTTAGAAAGTATTTCTTAACAATGGGTATTGTTAGTGAAATGAGTGGGTAAGTAGACCATTTGCTCAACACCTCCTCATATGGGGTAAGAGTTAGGTAGGGGTATAAAACCTTTGAAAATACTGAGCAAGAATACTTCACTGTGGGTCGTGAGCATAACAGCACATCCAGGAGAGGCTGTTGGCAAGACATTGTCGTATTCAAATGGGACTGCAGAATATAATGTCTAAGTTGTAGATAAGCAAAAAAATCCTCCCGTGGGATTCCATATTGTTCCTGTAACTCCAGGAAACTGTACAACGTGGTTGACGATGTGTGGAAAAGTTGTGAGACCCTCACCAAACCCCGCTGAGCCCAGGTCTGGAACACTGAGGGCCCTCTGCCGGGCAGGAATTGCGGATTATCACATATCTCTGTTAAGTAATTGAAACGTCTTGGAACTCCCAACTTGCCACATAAGTAAAACCACGCTTGTCGACTGGATTGTAATATTAAGTATCCCTTGCAATCCGGAGGAATTTGATGTGACTTTATTTGTAAAAGGGTTGGCAACGAGTAGTGATTTAACTAACCACATATGTATGTAGGAGAAGAAAAGTATGTAGTGCCAAGCGACCAGTCTCTAATATGTCTCATCATACACACCAAGTTGTAATCTCGAAGATTAGGAGAAGCCAACCCTCCATTAACCGAACAAATTTGCAAAAATCTTAAGGCAAGTCGGGACTTCTTCCCTCGCCAGATAAATGACCGTAAATATTTATTTATGAGGCCCAGATCCCGACCTTTGAGCCAAATAGGGAGCATTTGAAGAAGATATAACCACCGAGGGAGTTCCACCATTTTGAATAAGTGTATCCTCCCCGTTAGAGAAAGAGGGAAAGAGAGCGAACTAGTGACTCGTTTCTCTAGCTTTTGCAACAGAGGTTTAACATTGATGTCATAAATAGTTGCAATGGAGCTAGGTATGTATACTCCCAAGTATTTAATGTATTTATTAGCCCATTTCAGAGGGAAAGTAGAGCCCCAGGAGGTAACAAGATCTCCACAGATCTCTAAGGCCTCGGACTTATCTGCATTAATTTTGAGACCCGAAAAGGATCCATACCAAGCCTGATAGGCCAGCACCTTGGGTAGCGAGTCTATTGGGTGAGTGAGAAAGAGGAGAATATCATCTGCGAATGCAGCAACCTTAAACGTAGGGCCCCCCTGGGTGAGACCTGTAACTGTAGTGTCTTCAAAAATGATGCGTAAAAGAGGGTCTATTGCCAAGATATACAGTAAAGGGGATAAAGGACAGCCTTGTCGGACTCCTCTATGAGGTGTAAAAGCCTGAGAGGCGTGGTGTGCGCACTCCTTTTAAAACCTACCCCAATATTTTTTACTGAATCATAAACAGGACCACAAATGTATAGAATTTGGAGACAAAAAAACTCCAATTTTTTTTTCTTTTATGTGATTTCTGGTATATATAAAGTATACTATGCAAATATTAGCACCCGTCAGTAAGTGGAAGTCAAGTACATTCTTGCAGAGAATAGACCACTGCACTACATAAAGCCAAAGTCCTGAACTCTGAGGGCCCTTGTCTTTATTTCAGAATGTATATATTACTGTAAATCCAATAGTACACAGCAGATTCCACGTGACCTTATTAAAGAAAAAAAAATTGCCCCAATTTTATGCCTACGGAAGAACTCCGTATGAAACATTGTGTGAACACATTTTCAAGTCTTACCTCCTGTATAAGTTTATTTTTCTAATATTTGAAAACATTTCACAATTTTCAAGCAAGCACAACTTTAGAGGTGGATTTTAGAATGAGTGCATATGCGACCATACATGTGCGTTTTGGTGCGCGAGCAAGGATACGCTGGAATTTTTAATTGTGCATGCACTTCCATGCATATGTTTTAAATAGGGATGTGAATCGTTTTTGAACGATTAAAATTATCATCAGATAATTTTAAAATCGTCCTAAATCGTCAGAGTGCACGATACAATACAAATGCCCCCAATTTATAGTCATAAATTGTTAAATAGGGCACAGGAATTATTTGGGGGAGGGTGGGAAAACCGGCACACCAAAACAACCCCTAAACCCACCCCGACCCTTTAAAACCAATTCCTTACCCTCCCCCACCCTCCCAAACCCCCCCAAAATGTTAAATTACCTGGTGGTCCAGTATTGGGGGGGGGGCCCGGCACGATCTTCCGCTCTCAGGCCATTGGCGCCATTTTGGCTGCCACTAATTAAAATGGCGCCGATGGCCTTTTAAAAAAAAACTCACCCGACCCTTTAAATCGACCCCCGCTTAGCCTCCCCCACACTCCCGACCCCCCCAAAACCTTTTAAAATTACCTGGTGGTCCAGGGGGGCCTCAGGGAGCGATTTCCCGTTCCCAGGCATCAGCTGCACTAAAATAAAATGGCGCCGATGCCCCTTTGCCCTTACCATGTAACAGGGTATCCGTGCCATTGGCCGGCCCCTGTCACATGGTAGGAGCACTGGATGGCCGGCGCCATCTTTAAAGATGGCGCCGGCCTTGCTTAGGCATAGGCCGCAGCCCAGCGCAGGCACCACAACCTAGGCCCTAGTGCAATGCCAAGGTTCACAGAGGAACCCAGCTGCTTGGCCCAGGCTGTAGGTGGAGAAAGCAGATGATGAAATTGAGTTACTAGGGAAATAGGCCACTGTGCAGAGACTAGGCTGGAGCTTCACCTGTACCAACTCCTTTCTCCTTGGGTTGAGCCTTTAGGTTCTGGGGGCCAGCAGGCATTCTCTGTGATGCAAGTGGAAGAGTAGATCCGGTGTCAGGCTGAGGTCAGAGGCAAGTGGCAGGCAGAGGCAACAATTGTTCAAGCTATGGTCAGTGGTAGGTGGAAGGCAAGGATGGTCATAGTCCAGGTTGTTGTCTGAGGCAGGCAGCAGGCAAGATTAGTCAGGGCACAGACTAAGGTCAGTTCTGAAAACCAGTCCGAGGACAGACCGGGATAGGAGCAAGAAAGGCAAGGCTCTAGAAGTGAAGGTAGGACTGGACAATGCTGGAGAGACGAGTGCAAGGCTGAAACAGCAACTCACTCTACCGTGAAGTTTGTCGACCCATTGCTGAGGCAGCATTTGGCAGAGAGAAGGGTCCTTATAAGGGCTGAAGCTGTTGACATCATCAGGAGGCACCGTGGCTATGTTCCCACCATGGGTCCTTTAAAAAAAGGTCTCTGGCATACACATGTGCCTAAAATGCTGGGCCCAGAGAGTGACAGTGGTATCCCTCATCACATGTAGTGGCCCTGTTCCTGGCTGCATGGAGTGGCAGCGGAGACTTTTCTCGATAGCTTCGGGTGAGCGAGCCGGTTCATGGGGGCAGCCCGTGATCCAGCAAACATAAGAGTCATGCATATTCATTGTGAAGTTCTTGAAACTCTGACTGGTGTGCCCTGATGACTGAGTTGAGAACCAATACTTTAGTGCATAGTAACTTAGTTATGTGTCCCATCACAAATCTCTAATCATTTCTCCGAATTTCTCCAATCATTTTCTTTAATTGACTAAAACCTAGCTCCTCTCTCTAGGGTCATTCTCCCTGCCACCTTTACATTATTTTCTAGCCTGTTCTTTACTCCTCAAAGACCTATCTCCTTCCTATCTCTCATGGTCATTACCCTCTTTTAATCATCATTCTAACCGTGACTGAAAAATGTCATGAAAACACATTTTCCAAAAGTAATTCACCTTCTACACTTTAAATTTCTTTGTTTCCTAAAAGCCTGTTATATGGACTCATTCTAAAAACTGTCACACCCTTCAAAATATCAGTTTGCCTGTATTTTAGCTTTATTTCCTTCTTCTTTAGCATTTTTCATGTCACCTTTCTTGTTTTACTACAAGCGCCCTATTAATAGGGACCTTTGCTTTTCATTTTTATATTATTTTCCATGGGAATTTCAATGTTATAACTAAAGAAAATCAGTGGAAAAATTACTTTGTAATTGCAAACAGGAGAAAAATCAGTGGAAAAGTCATTTTTTTCCACAGAATTTGTTTTTGTTATAGCATTGAAATTCCCATTGAAATAAAAGCTGAAAATGAATGTCCCTACTTATTAAAAATATAGTAATTCATTCATGAATCCTTGCCAATTATTCATGCTGTACATATACCTATGTCAGCATAACAGTACTTGAATTTACACAAATTTAGTGGTTAAGAATGAGAAGTTTGTAAACACACACACACCAATATCCCCTCTGGAATGAAACATATATAAATCAAAATGAAAGCAGAAGTGTAAGGGGGAGAAGGGGGATAGCAAACAGCTGGGACAGAGTGGGAATTGAAAGGCATCAGGGTTTTGAATGAAATATCTTAAAAACAAAAAAGGTTCAGAACATAATCATTTTTTTCTTCATGGGGTAGATAAATAAGAATTAAAAAAAAAAAAAAGAACACCAGTTCCCAGGTAAAAAAGGTTTCTCCTTTTTTAACTCACACAAAGTGCAAAAACTTCATCCCTGGGGGTCTTTCTCATCAGGACTTTGAACAAGAGCAAAATAAATACCATCTAGGGAAATAATTATCTCTAAATTTGTACAAAACAAAGTCCTCCAATCATTCAGTCTGTCTCTCTTTGTGAACGGCACCTCAGAGTATCTAAGTTAGCCTCTATTATTCTGAGAATGAGTCTGGAAAACCAGTTCCAATAGTCCCATCCCAATCTCTACACTATGTCTGCAGGACTTCAACATGTTTATAAAATAATGAGAACAGAAATACCCTAATTCTTTTTTTGAGCTTACTATCCAAAGGAAAACAAAGCTTACGAGATCTGTCTTTGTGGGTGTGCCTATCCTAATGACATTTTTGCTTTATGCTCTATCCATATGAAATTTTCAGAACATGTGAAACGGGGCATGATCACTTTCACAGGGCTGCTTTTTTTTTTTTTTTTTTTTCAGATCCATGTAGATGCGAAGACTGTGAATGCACATCTTAGAAAGTAGGTTCCTTAATTATTGGTGGAGCTTCATATTTTCCTTCAGGCCTCTAGGATTTCAAGATTTTAAATCTCAGTTTGGATTCTAATTTCACATTTCTAAGCCTCCCACTCCTTCCTACCTATCTCCAAGCATCCAAAAGACTATTCTGCCATACTGCCACACCCGTAGAGATTGTGAGCTCCAGGTTTACCTGATTTCAATCTTTGCAGCCAGCTTCCTTATTCCTAGACTGTGATATTAACCTTTCAAGTCTGTCAGATGTGTAATGAATGTAACTGCAACTAAATTAACTAAAACACTTGTTTGCTTGTTCTGCTACTTTTTACTGTTATGTCTGGTCTCTCATCCTTTATTCATTCCATTCATCTTTCTTTGATGTGAAACACTTAGGAAGGGATATTTTTTTCCCATGCCCCTCTGTAATATTTGCAACCCTTATCCAATCATTGCTGTAACTAATACGGGAGGTAATTTTAAAAGAGTTACATAGGGAGTGTGCATATAAAATTAGTATATACATATATAAGTCTGTACGCTCAGGGCCGGAGGAACCACTAAGCAAGCTAGGCCTGTGCCTAGGGTGCCGCGATTTAGGGGGTGCCACAGCAGGCGGCAGAATTTTGAAAGGGCAAAAAGTGCCCTTTCAAAATTCTGCCAGCCCCGCCTCACCATGCCTCACCATGCCACCCTCCTGACACCCCCCTTGTGGTCCAGCAGAGGGCCTGGGAGTGATCTGCCACTCCCGGGGCCTCGGCTGCCACTAAGCAAAATGGCACCGGTGGCCTTTAGCCCCTACCATGTGACAGGGGCCAACCAATGGCACCGGTAGCCCCTGTCACATGTGCATATTTGCAGGGATAAAAAGAGTGGTATAGAGAAATTTCATGGCGGGGTTCAGAAATACACAAGCACCTTACTATTGTGTAAGCGGTATATGCACATACATTACCAAACTTGTATGTACCCTTTTATATTTGCTAATTGAATTGTGCAATTGAAACCAGACATGCCTTTTTTCTGCAGTTTATGGGTGGGAGGTCTTGGGTGAACTGGTTTTGGGATAAGTGCTGCAGCGTCTAAGTGAACTTGCGAATATCTGGTTGAACTGGTGGATGTATCAATGAACTAGTGATTCCAAGTTCACACAAAAGTAAGTATGTTCAGAAGCAGAGCATGCACATACTTTATAAAATTCCTGCCACCACATTTAATTCTGGGTTATTACATGCAAATTGTTACAATTATTATGCACATATTCTTATAAAATGGCTAGAGGAAATATGAATATGTCTGCATTACAAATATGCACATACTGGCATGTGCACATATTTTTAGGGCAGAAGTATGTTATTTATTTATAAAATACTAGGAAAAATCTCTGTGTGCCTATTTGTGTGTTCAAATGGTATTAGATAGACAGTTTTGAAAGCTGGGGTTATTATTTGCATGCTGTAATTGTTACACCTGCATCACCTTTCCTTTATTATGTATTACTGTACAAATCCACAATACTTCATATGTTCAGTAAAATAACAAAAAAGAAAGTCTAGCAGATATTCATGGCAAAGTTTTTATGTCCCAAAGTAAGAATAATATTGACAAGCAGATTTAACTAGTATCTTTGAACTGTCTGTCCCAGTATCATAATAAAGTACTAGCAAATTGCAACACAGCTTACATCCTATTGTCAGAAGGCTTTTGACATTGTCTGATGTTTCTAAGCAGGAAGCGGTTGAGCAAAACATTCTTTTGCTGCTCCATGCCTCCCATAGACTTGCAGGGAGCAATGCTTCTTGCCTTGCCAGCATTTTCTGTCACCTTAGCGGTGAAAATGCTAATCAATAGCAATTGCTATAATGGAGCCACAGAAGGGAACAATAAAGGATTATTCCATGTTCTCATAAACCTTCAGAATCTGCCTTAACTCAATAACACATGAAATAGTGGCAGCAAATCAGTTTAGAAAACAGTAGAGATCTAGCTTTGAGAGGTTTTATTGTGTTTCTTTTCACTTAGGTGGAAACCAAAGGAATTGCAGGTAGAGCTGTGTTTTCAGAGAAGAGCCACTGGATGGAGCAGAAGATCCCCTTAGACTCCACTGCTGGTCCATATTTGCTGAATGTTGTCAAATGCTAAGCTGTCTTTTTCCACAAATTGCTATCGGTATCTACATAAGATTTGGGAATGAATTTCTGCCAGAAGTGCTGCACATAACCACATCAAGGGAAGGAATTGTAGGTCAGCCTAGTGTTGTTGTTAATTCATACTCTTTTAAGAGGCTGCAGGCAGCCTTAATTGTGCATAAAGATATGCAGCTTAAGGTTCAAATCAAAGCAGGCAGACTTTATTTCAGTTCAGGTGTTTGGGATTTCTTTCTGAATTTCCTCAGATTTCTGTGGGAATTTGTCAAACCTGCTGTTGTGGATTTTTTTCCACAATATCTGACAACTTTAAACAGATTTTTTTAAAATAAATAACCTGAGTGATGAACTGAATTTGAAAACTATATGGTTTTTTATTTTTTTTTTAATCAGAGATAAATCATGACTTTGTCAATGGGGCCTTCACCAATGAAATGCACCACATAATTGTTTTTCTGCACATCCCTGAGAAAGTGCAGTGCCTGCCTTGGCCTGCATGAGAAACCCTGTTAGCTGTTGACACCCAGGAGAGTCATTTTCAAACAGCCCACATAAGACTAAAGTCTGTGGGTACTGATTACCTGCAGATTTTAGCCCAAATTTTCAGAGCAAATTTATGTGACTAGTTCCACTATGAACATTTGTGGGTTGTCCTGAACTGCTGGAGCAGGTGTTACTTTTTCTGCATGTAGATATATGCACTCATCTTTGAAATTCAAATGCATGTTCACAAATACTTTCCTTGCACCAACATCCCCTGGAACTCTTACCATGAGAGTGGGTAAAAGCATATGTGAAATCATATTTTGTGCTTACTTCTACATGCACAACCCATCCTCCCTCCCTAGGGTTAATTTTCAAAGCACCACATAGAAATATAAAACAGGGTTTTATGCATGTAAGTTGCTTTAAAAATCAACCTTCATGGCTGTATTTGCAGCACACACTTTGCATAGCACACTGTTTTGTGAGACAGAATATGAGTGATGATGCCAGTGGTGCAATAGTGGACTACAGGGGTGGACTGACAGCTCCTG